>NC_053119.1:36424176-36756676 GCF_010015445.1 Perca fluviatilis
AAAAAATTTGTTTTGTGACAACTAGGACATATGTGCAAAGTGTGAAAACCTCGATAAGCAAAACAAATGATTATTTTTCTTTCATGTGGGTGCCTTTTTTGTGCAATAATTTATTTGAGTCGTACTTGATGTGAATGTTCACCCCCTGAGACTTCATGACTGTCCTAAACTGCCTGCTTATTAAAATGCCATTAGATAGCAGTCACAAAATGAAGATATAAATGGTATATGATAAATAAAATACATGTATATGTCTGCACTGATAACGGTGAGGTAAATCTCTTTCTGAAAAATCAGAAAAGGCAAAGCAACCAAGTAAAAATATCTCTGCATATATGTTATAGAAAAATAATTCACAGCGGGCTGTGATTATTAAAAGTTGCTCAGAGATGCCCTAAAGCAAATGCCTTTATCTGATGCGTTCACCAATACATCTCATTCTCAAGCTAGGCTCACCCTAGGTCGATCCAGATCTGTTTGCACTCCAGGTCGGGCTCCAGGCCTGCTTCAGCGTCACCCCCGAAGTAGGTGACGTACAGACGGTCTATGGGAATACCAAACTCCTGGGTCAGCAGCTCCAAGGCCATCTTACAGGCCAGTTGCTGCAGGGGGAGGTGGGAAGATGCAGAATAAGCAGAGGGAAGAAAGAGACAAGACAAGACAGAAAGGATAACAAGACAGAAGAGTAAAAAGAAAAAATTATATAAAAATCCTTAAACTCCAATAGTTAATTCTTGCATGTTAATGAAGCTAGTTTCTTAATTGATTCTCCTCGCTGAATCAGCCATGTCAAATAGTCATATTTGAGTTGTAATATTGCCCAACACAGGTAACATTCTGTATCAAGTCAGCAGAAAGAAAGTCTTCGCTACATTAGACCATGTTTTACTCACAAAAGCACACACTCAGCCACAGTAAGGACACAAGATTATCGCGCTTTCTGCATATTATTCTGTATATACTTTTTTATTTTTATTTATTTATTTATTTTCAGGACAATGCACATTTAATGAACATGTACAGCAGTACACTTAAAAGTGCCAGATTGTAGCCCAAAGGCTAATTTCCATCTGTATATTCTTCTGTATATACTGTAGCTTACCACTTTCCTCCATGTCAAAATGAAGGCCACTGCAGCAGATCAACTTGTAAGTAGAGCTAGACCAATAATTCTGACAGATTGCTCAATATTAGCTTGTGGCAGATATATCAGTACATGTATAGGTGGACATATTGGCCAATAAGTTGCAAGAAATTGCAGTACAGAAATGCCAAACTAGGTTTGAGGTAATTTAGAAACAGAGCGCACTGACAAGTAGATTTTTCAACTGCAAAATGTCCCGCTTAGTATCTTGGTCACAATTTAAAAAATAAATAAATCACTATCTGCTGATATATCCAACTTCAGTCGGGTTGGTGACAAAAACTAACTGCAGAGTATGACAGTGAAATACCTTAAAGTAGTCACCAAAGGACCAGGACCCGAGCATCTCGAAGAAGGTGTGGTGGTAGACATCTTTACCCACATCATCCAGGTCGTTGTGTTTGCCTCCTGCACGGATACACTTTTGGGTGTTGGCGGCACGACGCAGCTTGGCCATAGGGTGGGACGGGTCGAGGGTGTTGAGGAAGATGGGCTTAAACTAAGCGGAAGGGATATAAGGAGCAAATTTGTGAGTCGTGTTTTATTTAAAGTTTGCTACAAGAATCTCCTCATTTCAGCACGGAGTCAAAATGTTGTAAATCAGTCGGTACATATAAATGAACCATCTTGAAATATAGAGGCACCGATATTTGAAAACAATGCGGAGACGCATGGATGATGTACCTGGTTCATGCCAGCATTGGCAAAAAGCAGCGTGGGGTCGTCCAGTGGGATGGTGGATGACGAGTGGACATACTTGTGCTCATAGCGACGGAAGAAGTCAATGAACTTCTCGCGGATTTGAGCGGCACTCAAAGAGGAGTCCATTCTGAATCAGCTGTCTGAACAAAAATACACAAAAAATTAATACTGTAACCATGAAGCATGTTTAAATAGGCAGCTCCCTTTTTACTTAATAAATTGTTCTGGGTCCCTGACTGTGTTCCACAGTGACAACATAAACATTTGTATGTAAATTACTAGTACTGCTAACAGCATGGTAATAGAATCTCTGGTCTGAACATGCTCCCAGCAGCTGAACTCAGTTATAGGGCAACAAAGGAAGCCACAATTGGTGGGATCAAATTAGCGGTTTTACTTCTTGATTAAAAAGTTGTAAAAGCCTTTTCCGAGGAGCTGAGTGAGTTGGTGTTCTTTTCCATGGCATCTGAATGTTCCAAGACGTGACTGTACATCTCACCATATATAAGAGAATACATTTATTTTTTGTAAAATGTGTGATAACTCTCCTGGGCTTTCTAACGAGGTTTACAACAAAACTATAAAAACGGCTTGTCTCCCATTTCTGTGAAACAATTATTAAATTTTCACAGTGAGTCTGCTGTGAAATCGCTCTGGTTAAGGCCCTGACACACCAACCCGATAATTGCCCGTCGGACGGTCTGGTGAGGTCAGTGGTGAACTATCTTCGTAAAATACCAGATCGTATTCCGAACGAAGCTGCCATTATGCCCGGTTGTAAAATCCGGGAGCAGCCAGACCCACGTGACGCATTCGTCCAATCAGCTGCCGGTTTTCATTTTTTTAGGCAACAATACAGATTAGCTCCGCCTGCTGTTATGGAGACGTATTACGTCTCGCGCACGTGCAGAACGTACTCTCAAGTCGGCCTTGCTTCCGAGGCACTTTTTTTACCAACTCGGGGAGGCAGTCAGCCCGACTGCCTTTTCTGCCAAAGGCAGACCATCGGGTTGGTGTGTCAGAGGCACCAGAAGGCAATACCACCAGTTAAACCAACTTAGCCTTTTCTGCAAAACAGCCAATTACTCCAAGGTTTGCCTTGCTTTAACACACTTCTTCTGAATCGACACATAGAAATAAAATAAGGTCACAGCTCAGGGAATAATAGTTTTTGTTGCTTGATCACTGGTATATAAATAAAGTGTAAGAGGTTTTGAAGATTTTGGTCTCTGCATACAATTACTTTATAGTGAGTTACAAACCAATAATTACTTGCCTCCATACTTTCAATTTCAATTTCCATTATCAGTTAGGCCTAATCTGTCAATTAGTATTCAGATTAATCCTTCAGTGTTTAGAACAAGTCAAAATAGGAAGAAAAAAAAGCTAATTGCATTTTCCCAATACCCAAGGTGACATCTACGAATGTCTTGTATCCATACAACCAACAATCCAAAACCCACAGAACCACCTATGGGTGTTATTTATTTTGTATCTGCTCTAGCTTTTCCAACTTTTTAGACACAGATATGACAATAAAAATGGTCCAAAATGATGTGTAATTGCAATTGTTTGTTTTTTCTTGAAGGAGGACCCCTAAACCCCAAATACTTACAACTAGGTCTTTCACAAATCTTGATCTGGATTTGTTACTTACAAGTTACAACATAGCATTGTTTGTATTACTGCAGTATGTCATCACTAAATCACTCAATTTAAGGATGATTCAGCTTTTGTTGGGTTCTTTGTGCTCAACATTTTAATCCTAAATGCACGCACACAGCCTTAAGGTTTGAATGCATTCAGGACACCCATGGTTACAATGCTCACATAGGATATACAGAGTGTAATACTTAGTGTAGTTTGGTCTGGTGAAGCTTTAGTAGTCTTTAACACTTTCAGCTGCCACGAAGTACCTATGGGGGTTTTGCATCAAGCAAAATGTAAGCCATAAATACAGTATCAATAGATGTCTTATAATTAAAAGGCAGCACAGTAGAATTCTGATTAGTGGACTTATTTGTACACTAGCTGGCAAAGAAAACCACACAGGTGGTGCCCTCAGCTCTCTAGGGCCAGCAAGCGAACCGTAAACAGCCACCCTCCCCATTCTGACTATGGAACCACCCTGTTGGCAACCAGAGAAAATGGAGACATCAAGGTGATAGCGATGGAAAGTTTCCCCTCTACGAAACACAGACTGTTAAAAAACTAGTGTTGTAAAAAACATTAAAAAAAGGGCATATCATGACAAAGATGAGACTTCACAAAGGGTGAGACATAAAATAGGGTACAATAACTGAAAACAAGAGACTACAGTAACAACAGGGGAAATTGTGCACTTTTGAGTATGCACATAAGGATACAATAAAGGATCAACACAGTTTTGGTTGGTTCGTATTTGTGACCATTACAGTCTGTGAGTGGTAGCCTAAATTCTGAAACCAACATCTTTAAGTCCACAGACAAACTCCACGTCAGTCAGTGGAGCAGCCCTTTGCCTGTGCCTTGTCTCCAAAACTTAGCTTAGTGATTCTACCATTGGGGAGGCCCACAAATAGATACTAAAGTGAACGTTAGTTATATCCGGTCAAACATGAAGTCACAGAGCGGGTTAATTTCTTTTTGTCCTGCTAACTAAAATCAGTTCTTCCATGTCCCCTTTTCCACCTCTGCTGTGAACAAGCAAACAGAAAGTAGTGGCACGAAATAGTGCCAGTCATGTCAGACATCATTCCTCTGAAACAGCTCAACTAAAAGCAGGAATGCAACATTATCATACCATCAACTGGTTAAACTGATGTGTTGGGCAGAGGCACTAGGTCGACAAGCTGACGTTAGCAATCGAAATGTTAGCCAGACGGGCTAAGAGAGAGATTTTAGCACACAATTATAACAGAAACCTTACTTTACTGAATGGTATGGTAAACGTAATGTATTTCAACAGCACCTGAGGAAAAAAATAATACTCACAAGAGTCGCTATTCTCGCAGAATGAATCAGTTAACTGCTCCCAGACACACTGCTTTAGTTAGCCCACGCTGCTCGACCAAAAGGAAAGCACAGATCCAGTGAACACGCCCACGGCAGCCGCCCATTGGTCGGGCCACACCGGTACATCGGCAAATGTACATTTCTATTGGACAAGCCTACTGTCAATCTTAGCACCAATGGTACCAACTTTCCTGCCTGGCTGATGCAATTGAAAAGACATCTCAATCTAAATCTGCTTTATAAAAAAAATAAAAAGGTGGTAGTGCACATGTTCCTAAATTAAAAAGTTAACTTAAAATAATAATTTCTAGTCAGTTATTGATTTGGGTGTTTAGGTTCTGGCCAAGTACATAAGATGCATTACCAATTTGGTAATAATTAGTGATTTTGTGACGTATAATGATAATGAAATCATATTGCTTATTATTGCAATTTGCATCTGCACTTGAGCTTTTTCTATTATTGATGTAGTGTCCTTTACTGCGACGCAATAGCGGAATCATCTCTCTGCTTGCTGTTTCCGGGGGACAGGTTTGTGCTGGACTTCTACACACGCATATGCGCGCTGTTTGGGTAGTTCATTCCCTTCGTTTCACTGCACCATGCCGACTGATACCAAACGTGTACGTGGCCCAGAAGTGTCACAAAGTCCGTCTTTGTTTTTGTGCAAACCCGCGACCGTTCTTCCCTCGCAAGGCCCCAGAACGGACGGTCGGCAGCGGGACCAAGTGGACGTCCGGCCTGTTTTTGTCCGGTGCGGGCTGGTGAGCCAGGCTAAAGGCTCTGCTTACATCGAGGCTGGAAACACCAAGTTGATGTGCTGCGTTTATGGCCCCAGAGAAACAGAGCGGAAAGATGAGACCGATATGAAATGTGGAAGGTATGTAGTGAGTTGACAAATGTATTTATTTTATTTGACTTGTTTATTGATCTACAACACAGGAAGTGCACGTTAAAGCGAGACTTCGTAACTTATACATTCTGCCTGCATTCATAAGCAGTAAAACGCAGCCTTGGTCTTGTATGAGTAAAGTTAGACCTAGCTTATGATGCTGAATGTTAACGTTAGCTCATATAAGCAAACTTCAGATGGTCTGTGAAAAGACAGACCATAACATAAAAAGAAACAACTAGGAGCTTACATACCAAAAATAAGTGCAAACTAGACCAATTAAGTAGTAGTTATCCACATCGATATTACATATTTTAATTAGAAGGCCAAAAGAAGCTTCTGGCTTCATTATTTACTGGGGGCATATTGCATGAAGGCACCTGGCCTTGTTGTTATAGCCATGTGGAGTAGGTACCATTCTATCGGAACACAAATATTAAATAGCATGCCCTTTTGATTATTAATGATCACCAAGGGGCATATCCCTGTTATTATGTTAAGAGGTGTTGTTGTATCATCAATGTTTCCTCAATATCTCTTTTTTTTTTTTTTTTTTTTCATTCAGAACACAAGACAAAATGAGTTTACTTGCAAAACGTTATTTGCAGAATTACTCTGTTTTGTGGTTGTTAGAAGCCGAAATCGAAATCAAGTTGTTCGTAATTGCGATTAAAAATCAATCGAGGTGTGTGTGTGTGTGTGTGTGTGTGTGTGTGTGTGTGTGTGTGTGTGTGTGTGTGTGTGTGTGTGTGTGTGTATCTATATAGGAAGACTTTAACAAAACTGTATTTCTCTGTGTATCCAGGTTGACTACTGACATGCGTTTCGCTCCATTTTCCTGCCTGGAGAGGGGCTCCTGGATTCAGGGAAGCCAGGACAAGGACCTCTCCCTGATGCTGCATGAGAGTCTGCAGCCGGCCGTGTGCCTCAACAAATATCCTCGTTCTCAGATCGAGGTCAACGTGATGGTTCTTGAGAACAGCGGTTCAGTTCTGGCCCACGCAGTCACGTGCGCTTCTCTCGCCCTCGCAGATGCAGGGATCGAAATGTATGACCTTGTGCTTGGTTGTTCCATACGCCAGGATGGCGCCTCTTATGTGGTTGACCCTTCTTACATGGAGGAAAACAGCTGCAGCTCAGCCAGCAGTCATAACCAGGGCGGTCTGACTGTTGCGTTCCTCCCCAGCCTCAACCAGATTTCTGGGCTGCAGTCAGATGGAGAAATGACTGAAGAGACTCTGGCGGCCGGGGTTCGGACCTGCATTGAGGGATGTTATAAACTGTACCCAGTCATCCAACAAGCCCTGGCAAAGGCTGTGCGCAGAGCTGCACCCCCACCATCAGAGAGCTGAGTCACTCATTAACCCAGAACTGCTTAGTTCATAGTTTTTCTACTTTACAATTTCTGGTCCTTTCTTTGACAGCAGTACCTGTTTCTATGTTTGCTATTCAATTCTTTAAATAAAAATTGATAAAACTGATTTAACTGTGTTTTCTTAAACAATTTAACAATGCACATATATGGAACTTTATTTACCTTCACTCAACTTCTGGACTGTGTCATCAACAATTGATTGCATTGCGTCACAGGGGTTTTTCAGCAGCTCCAGAGCAGCTGCCATTATGCAGGATGATAATAATAGCCTGACCTGAATAACTGGAAATGTATGAAATTCACAGATAAATAATAAAGTGGATAAATCAAAGTTGTGTTTTCAAATGAAATGATTGCCTTTTAAAACAGAAACCCCAGTGTCTTATACCAATGTTTCCACCGGAGTGACTGGTATCCTACAACACCAAAACTAGGATTTGACAGCAGCATGATGGCATTCTGAGAATCATTCAGTCAACACTTTTGTACATCAGTCAAATTTGACCATCAGGATTTTTCAGTGGAGCCTGGAAAGTGTTGAGTCCTGCATTACAAAACTGTTTCCTTGCACTACACTAGCCGCATACAGTCATTATTTGCAAACTGAAGCTTATGCATGCTTGCCTTTTTAAACTTAGCCCACAAGGGGGCAGTATAGAGAGGAGTGCAATATGCTCCAGAGACATCTCTAATATTTAAAGAGATAAAATATTAAGTCATCCAGTATGTAAGTAACTGAGTCAATAGAAATAAGATAAAACTTTATAATGCCAAGGGAAATTGTTGTCCAGCAGTTGCAGTACAATGTGGGAAGAGTGTAAATGAAATATATTCACTAAATATGAATAAGGAACAAAAAACAAATGTACTCAATCCACTCAATCACAGGTAGGTAAACAGGTCATAGCTATGTCTATATAGCTATTTATGTATAATATACAATGTGAAGTACAGGTCATGTGTATAAATGTTTAACTTTATGCCCCATTATGTTACATAAATCAAAGAGTTGTTGGGCGCCTGGGTAGCTCACCTGGTAGAGCATGCGCCCATATACAGAGGCTCAGTCCTTAACGCAGCGGGTTCGGTTCCGACCTGTGTATCTTTGCTGCATGTCATTCCCCGTCTCTCCCCTTTCGTGTCTAAGCTGTCCTATCTAATAAAGGCCTAAAATGCCACAAAAAAAATCAAATAGTTGTTATCCAGAGACAAAGAAAGAGATTAAATCAACAGAATAAGCTGTTGAACCATTATATTACTAACACTTTAGTAATGGTCTTGCAGAATTCTACATCAATCACACTTGATAGCAGACAAGTTCAAAATCGGTCAAATCTGTCCCAGTTTGCTTTAAATTCTTTACAGCATAATAAAAAATCAGAAAGACAACCACTTGTACTAATTTGTATTTAGTAATCCTGTTATTGTATAAAACAAGAATGGATATATTTTTTAATATTCTGTCCTGTCAATAATGCCACACTTTAGTCACAGGGTGACAGCGTTGCTCTACTAAGAAAAAATTGTTTACAAATATTCTTATATATTGTCTTTAACTTCTGGGTGTATTCACATTATTATTTGTACAGTTTATGAACTGCATAATAAGTTTTTTCTATAGGCTTCTCCTGGCAGTGTTTCATCCATAATGATCCAATAATAGTGAGCTATGCAATGTAGTTTTTGGTTTACAAGTTAATATGATTAGAAATCAAAACAATGTCTAATATGTATTTTAGCTGTAGCCTACTATTTGCAAATTCAGATTGGTAAAATGCCTCGCTGATGGGCAATTATTTCTTCTAATCCTTGTCTGTTCCTGGTCACCTGACAGGCTGTGGTTCTTATGAGTATACATTTATAACTTCTTCAGTTACAAAACTAGCATTGTGATTTAACATCAATGTTAAACTTGATCTACTTTCTCCCATGATGTGATTATTGAGACACATATAAAAACAATTATAGATGTTACTGAAGCCTAGTGTGTTTATATGATATTGTATAGTTTATTCACTGGAGTCTCCAACACAGTCTGTTCCTAGTGTAGGAATATTTTATTAAGAAAGTGTGGTGTGATCGTTGCAAAAGAGCTGTGTGGGGTCAAATTGAGGAAGTGGTTAAAAGTACTCCAGGTGACCTCTTGATGCACAGAAGGTTAAGCCTAAAGTCATAAGAATAGTTTAGGCCTTAGATGGCATAAAAGTGAATTGTTTAAAAGGTTACGAGGACAAGAAGAGGAAGTTGCACCAGACAGAAGACCCAACCCTGTCTGTGTTGTATGAAGATAGCAACGCACACACACACACACACACACGCACACACACACACACACACACACACACACACACACACAAACACACACACACACACACACACACACACACACACACACACACAAATTCTGCCTAGAAATAAAAACGATGCTGCCCTGTGAAGAGAGACTCCTTTGTCTGAAGCTAGGGATACTTAGTGTCATTTGTGAACCCACAATTGTGTCTGTAAACTTTTATGCTGGACTCAGTAAACCTTGCTTAACTTGAATTCTTCGTCTCACACTCGATCCTTGAGTTTTGGTATCCATAAATCCAACAAGGAGGTGTCAGTTGTGTAGCCCACATGTAGGCCTGCATGCTTTTGTAAATACTTAAAATACTGTTCAGTAAAAGTACTTGACTTTATTCTATCGTCTCAGTGATTCCTTAAGGTTTTCTTTTGGGTTCGCATCCGCGGAAACAGAATTAGAGGAATTAGTACATAATTTTGAGTTTATTGGAAAATTTCTGGCTTTGGCGCTCTTCACTTTTCACTTTAATCCCTTAAATCAGCACTGCAGAAAAATAGCTCTTTAGTAGAATCAGTGGGTGGCTTTTAAATGTTTTACTTAGGCCTAATAAAAGTACAAAAGTATTAAGCATCCAAATGTAGTGTAAAGGTATGTTGTGCTAAAAGTAAAAGTACGCTACTACTTTGATGTATTACTCAAGTACAAGTGTGAAAAATTACTCAAGTAAAAGTAATAAGTAGTTCATTTAAAATGTACTTTAAGTAAAAGTTACTTAGTTACATTAAAAAAACTGTAAAACGGAGCGGGGGCTCTCCCATGTAGTGAAAATAGGACTGAAACAGTCTCTGAACCGTTGTCGCTCGCCTGATCCACCTCCATCTCGTTCTCAATCTCCTAGATAAAGACTTGGCGCCTGGTAGGCAGCCTAGATGCTGATCATTCATCACAGTAGTGGTTCCAGGCGCGATTTCTTTACTCAGTAACGGATGGGATTTGTAATTTAGCGAAATACAATACTTCACTCAAAACGTAATTAAGTACATTTTAAATGACCTATTTTAATAACTACTTGAAAAATACAAAATACACAACAAAACTACTAATACAGTGAGTAAGTAAATGTATTTCGTTACTTTCCACCTTTGACATCCAAGTTCACCCGGAATACAGTCACTTCCTCAATGACTGCACACAGCCCTTTTGCAACGAGCACAATGCAACTTTAACTGTCAGCAACTTTTAACTGCCAACATTTCTACACTTGCTAACATGCATGAGCTACTAGCTAATGTAATAAGTAAGCAAAGGGTTAGCTGACATCATGGCCATACAGACTAATGTAGCTACTGTACTTAATGGAGACACTCCTGTTATGGTTGGGACCAGCTGGCATGTGAGTTTCTGTTTATTTTTCCCTGCTGTTAGTTGTTTTTGTTGCTCTGCCTCTCTCTCCCTGTGTCTCTATTGCTTTCCCTCCTCCCCTACTGCCTACTCCCTGCTTTCCTCGTCCCCTCCCGCCTACTGCTGGCCAGCTGACTACACACACCTGCTGCCAATCACCCATCACTGCTCTCCCGCCGCTCATACCTGCCAGCCATCTACAATCAAGCACAGTAGCCTACTTCAACCCCGGCCCAACAGACCATCTCCGCTGAATTGTTGCCTCATCTTCTCTGGTGACACGCCATGCCAACAAACGCTTGTTGTCAAACCTTTTTGCCTCACCTGTGTTATTCCGTACCTGACCCTCCTTTGTGTTTGTCTTTCAGATCCACTTCCTCCCTCTGTTCCAGTCAGCTGGCCTCCCCGTTCAGTCCTCTTCCCACGGCACCCTACATCGCTCTGCCTCCGCTTCCACGCTCCAGCCAGCCCTCCTCCGCTCCTCGGCTCCCCCGTTCCAGTGCCTCCTCCGCGGCTTCCCAGCCCCGGTTTCCCCGCGTCTCCCTGAGCCCCCTGGTCATTCTAGTTTTGTCCCTTGAGCCCCTGCCATCCGAGGTTTTTCTCCTGCGTTCCTCACCATCCTAGGTTTTCCCTTTTTTGTCCCTCACCTTCCTAGTTTTTTCTCCCGTACTCCTCCCTCCTTGTTTTATTTAATAAAGTATTTGTTCACCTTTTGGAGCATTGCGTTTGAGTCCGTTCTGTCCATCGTAACAACTCCAGGTGAACCTCTACGGTAAAATCTGTGTCTAATTAATCGCCACATTGATAACGCAAACTAGGCGTTAACTATTTAAAATGCGCTAATTTGCATTCATTTGATAAGGCACCACAGGTGAACAGGATAAACAAAATAACTAAAACATATCAGCAAGGAACTTAGGCTACCCTTTAAATGTTAGGTTATGTAGATTCATTTAGTAGAAGTCTACAGATACAGCCTAAAACAAATACCATCTAATTGTGTATTTTGGAAGTTTGATTTCCATTACAGTAAAAGAAGACATGAAAGCAAAATAGACAAAAATCTCTAAATTGACCAGTAACACAACATGAAAAATTGTCCTGCATTAAACAGTAACTTCATCATTGTGATCGTAGGCTCCTCATCAAATAAGTGTTATTCTTGCAAAATTAACAAAATTGCAGCAACAGTCTTCTCAGTTTAGTGTGAAGGTTTTTGTTGACATTTTTCTAAAAGAATGATTTATTGCCATTTGCAAAATAAACAAATTCTTAGTGTAACTATTTCTGTTCACTTATTCTAAATATACTGTATACTTGAAACTAGTAGCATAGAAAACATGCACAGAGTTTCCTTTGCAGTTTGTGATTAACCTGGTGAATACTAAAAAGTATCTGTGTGAACTGAGTATTAAATCTATTAAACAAGTGCATACAGGAAATAAGATAAATTGATAAGGTAGTCAGAGTTGTTTTAATAAATGTAATGTTTTGTTTAAATTTCAAATAAATAATTATTTATTAACTATAAGGCCTTTTATTTTCCTTGAGCCCCTGCCCCCCAAAATGTCTGTGCACATCCCTGCCTGGCTGTGCGTCTCCTCTGCCACTGTCATACAGGTGCACTGCGCATGCACAAATCACTCTTTTTTTATATTTGTTTATGGGAAATGTGTGCCTCCATATGCATTTTAGAAAAAAAATAAAACAAATACAAACTAGAAGGGCATTTGGAGAACGCAGACCTTTGCCAAAGCCATATTGCAAGTTAATGAAAGCTATATATAATTAATTTGTGTATCTGACCCGTGAGTCGGGTCCACTCCAAAGTGTAATGAGTTCGTCTTTGGTCCGTGCTACACCCTTCCACAAAGTTTCATGGAAATCGGGCCAGTAGTTTTTTCCTCTTTGGCATATTTACTGAAACAAACTTACAATTTTCAAAACTCTACAATCCTCACACCACGTGGTACATTCAGCACACTGCTCTATGTGACCTGCAAAAGGTGATTACTCAATCAAAATAATTAACTCCTGTTTCAAATGTAAATAAATCCATCAATGGATAAATCATTGCCATCAAAACAAAAGGTTCCTTTATCATTGCTTAGACTAAGACAGTCAAAATGCAAAGACATCTTGTCAAATTACACTGTACTCTGAAAGTGTGATAGTTAAGATAAGATAATATAAGATAGACTTTATTAATCCCACACTGGGGGAAATTCGTGTGCTACAGCAGCTCAAAAGAAAAATTTACACACATCTGAATAACACAAATACAAGTAGACATAGGAGAAAAATATACATAAGCCGTAGGAAAAATAGAATATAATTAGTTATAATAATAGTAATAAAACAACAACCGTATTTTCACAATAAAAACCTTATATAAACAGACAGTATATAAACACAGATATACAGATGAGTAAGGTGCGAATGAATGGAGATTATTTCTTTTAGGACAGGACAGGACAGCTGAAGACATGAAAGGGGAGAGAGAGGGGGAATGACATGCAGCAAAGGGCTGCAGGTCGGAGTCGAACCTGGGACCGCTACGTCAAATACATAAAGAAAGCTTGTACAGAAAAAAGATATACAACAGCAAAATTATCAAAAAATACTGAACAAAATGTGAAAGAAAAAACCAAATGTGCTGCAAATGTATCAACCTCAAGGGTCATCCAATCTCTCCTCTCTGTCTGGCCACAACATTTTGACTTTTGAACTTTGAATTGTACTCCCCAACCTTGCATATACTTTACATAAAGAAGTCATATTTTTTAAATTTACATGAAGAAGTCATGTTAGGCTAGTTTAACAAACAAGATTTCCATATATTGAACATGAGTAGATCATTTTCATTATCTGCTCAAATGCTGGAGCTGCCTCTGTAGCTTGAGCTAGCTAGTATTAAAAATTACCGCCACACATAGGCTTACATTATTTGTGTTGATTATTTTTGAGTTGAAATACATGCATTTATTTTTATTCAAATAAGTTGCATGAAAGAAATCAATGAAATTATTCATTCCTGGCTTATAACTCAGATGAGTGTGCCTGAGTCACAGCGAGCCTTTATATAACGGACTATTTTACTGTAATGTCATAGTTTATCAGGCTCTCACTGCTCTCCAAGCCTGTTTTATACAAAAATGCGGGAGTTTGACATTATGTTTGGATTCCTTTTTGATTTGACTGTGAGATAGATGATCTACAGAGGCACTGCAACAGACAGAGTGACACACTGAGCATGTCTGGATCTCTGGATGACATACAGTAAATATGCAAAGGACCTGATATTGAAATGTACCAACATGACACTGTGTGTGTGTGTGTGGGGGGGGGTCGTATAGAAAGAGACCACTGAAGTAGGGCTGTGTAATGAGTGTCACATCACTAAAACAATGTAATCGAGAGAAACTGTTATTTTGCACATTATTTTGCAAGCAAATTCTTATTTTGTCTTGTGTTCTCAATGACACGCGCACATTTGCCTCTCCTGAAGGCTAAACTCACTCAGCCAACATAAATATATTTTGAATATATTTTTTATATTATTTATATAAAGGGGAATTCAAAAAGTTCAATGGGAAAAGTATTAAGGGAAATTTCACAGTTCAAGGTGTTTTCACTGTGGATTTAACAGATTCAGTTTTTTTTAACTACAACCAATTTGACATCTTTCCAAAAGTCAATGAGTAATCGTGTTAAATAATCCTGATTTCAATATTGACCAAAATAATTGTGATTATGATTTTTTTTCCATAATCAAGCTGCCCTACAATTAAGTCCATTGCACTTTTCCCCCTTTCCCATCAGTGTGTCACTCTGTTGACACTTTGGTGTGATCGGGAGGCTGAGGTCAGTCAAAGACCTTGTTTTCCCGAAACAGCTATCCCAGCATTCCATAGGTCAATATCACACTGATATAAACACTGTTTTCCCGGCAGGCAGATGCAAGACAAGTATTACTCAACAAAATGTTTGCTCTTCTGCTTAATCAGTCACTGTCCGATCATTGGTATGTAACAGGGAGTGTGTCGACTGGCATTGCAAGCACAAATGCATATATGAGGCATGACCCATGTGGAAAGTAAGAATATTAAGGTAAAATTACTGTTCATGACGAGTACCACGCATCTGCAAATCCCTTAATCTTAAATGCAATTCTAAAATTCTGGAGTACTCATTTAAAACCATATCAAGTGTACACTCTTCGATGGGTATAGCTGGATTCCCTGTTGTATAATCTGTATAGACAGTCTGTATCATCTTAGTCTCGCATTGCAAGACCTTCCGCCACGACGCTGCGGAGGAGGGTCTGGCTAGTCCACACAGCATTCTAGGATGGGAGAAAAACGTGCTCTGGTTTATTGGCATTCCTTTAAACCAATCACAATCGTCTTAGGTGGCGCCAAACACAATGACGGTGCCTCTGCAAAATAGCCTCGGGAAGGAACTTCTTTTAGTCGTGCAACAGAAAACTCAGATTGGACAGATAGTCTAGCTAGCTGTCTGGATTTACCCTACAGAGATCTGAGGAGCAATAAACCATAGTCCTCATGAATCCACCGGTGTTTAGACTGCCAACACAAAGAAAGCGGAAGGTGTGGGACATCTGGCCGAAAAGAGGGACATCCGGTGGAATTTCCGGTGGAACGTCGTCGATATAGACTAGTGTCATCTAGACTAGATCAGTGGTTCCAAAGGGGGGTCCGGGGGAACCCCAGGGGTTCCCCAGCAAAAGGGGGAATCATTTATTTTCACTATAATTCCATCCATAGAATGTAAGAATACCCTTAATGGGTTTCATACACTTTCTGTAATAAACATCTAAAAGCAAAACTCCTATCAGATGGGGGTCCGTGGTCTAATTTGTCAGTTTAGGGTTCCTTGTTGTGAAAAAGTGTGGGATACAGTGGACTAGAGGACACCCTATGTCTCTGCTGTTTGTGTGTAATCAGAATTCACAGGCAGACGGCTGGCTCACAGCTGCCACATCACCACAAGAAATTCATATGTTGCCTTTTCACTTCCAACTTATTCATCTCAACCTGTGGGAATGAGTTTACACTGAATGGCTATAATAAGGTCATGTGGACCTGTATATTTATCTGAGTCAGTCACTACAGTAACCGGGGCATGTATATGGCAGATATGCTCCAAGTCTCTGAACTAGAGTCCAAGTCAAGTCTCAAGTCTTTGAGCTAGAGTCCACATATTTTGCATTCAGCGCTTATTTTTTTTGGGCCATGTTGTGTGTTGTAATGTATGTATGTAAGTTGTTAAAGCCAAAGCTTATGATGAATGGCACAGTTTGTTAGTTGTCCTCTCTCACATGTGGCAGCACGCAGTAGATACGTTACGTATTACGTGTTACGTAGGTAGGTTAGAGGTTAAGCAGGGAGGGGAATAACATTCATCAGACTTAGATGAATTTCCCTAAAAATAAAGATTGTTCATGAGTCCCGCATCTCGAGTCTCACGTCAAGTCTGAAGTCACTGTGTGTGCGACTTACTGTAAGTGCGACTCAAGTCTAAGTCTCAAAGTAGAGTCCCCATCTCTGGTATATGGTATGTCACTTCATCAGTGAAATTGTGTGAGTGTGTGTGGCCTACAATAAAACACCTAATGTGTCAGTGTACGTCACTGTCTGTTTATGTGTAGACTGGCTGCTTGTGTTATCATCTGTCCTATTTAGTGTACTGTTCTCATTGTGTGTGTGTGTGTGTGTGTGTGTGTGTGTGTGTGTGTGTGTGTGTGTGTGTGTGTGTTGTGTGTGTGTGTGTGTGTGTGAGCTCATTATCTTCCGGTTCCCTGCCCTGAGCCAGACAATACAGCAGCCATCACCAACTATCTGCGAACACAGTTATTATCAGAGAAAATCGAGCAGGCAACAGAATGAATTCTAGGAGTTGGCTGGGTTGTTGTGACAATTTTAGCTTGTAAATGGTTACATCATATTATACCAAATAATGAATGGAAGCTAGCCATTAGTCACTATGTTGCAAGAATGCAAAGCATTGTTGTAGCCTGTTGTAATTTCCCCACTGGGGATCAATACAATTATTATAATTATAAGCCAGAGTAACTTGAGCAGGCAACAGAATGAATGCTAGGAACTGGCTGGAGTTGTGATAGTTTTAGCTTGTAAATGGTTACATCATATTATATTGAGTTATAAGGGTGTGGTGATGGCGCAATGGACATGACACATGCCTTTGGTGTGGGAGACCAGGGTTCGATTCCCGCTAATACATCAACCTGGTCTGAGCGAGACGCAATTGTAAGTCACTTTGGATGAAAGTGTCAGCTACATGACATGTAACGTTAGTCATAGGTCACTATGTTGAAATTGCCCTACTAGCAGAATGCAAAGCAGAACTATCCTTGTTACAACCTTTTAAAAGGCCAACCAGAGGTTAAATTGGGCCGGAGCGCACTCACACTCCGCCTCCTCAGGTCCACAACACACCCTGCCGGAGCTCAGCTCCGTCTCCTTCAGCATCAAACATGTTGCCGGGGTTTCAGCCCCGAATGTTTTGAGTGTACCCGAATGTATTTTGAAAAGTTGACTGACAATTATGAAAATTACTTTCAGACACAAATTAGTGTCCACTCTCGCTGTAAAAAGCTGCGCAGCTTCAGGTTTATGGCTGCGCTCTGCTGTCGACATGCTGCGGCAGATGTTTCGCGTTTGTGCTCCGTGCATTTCTACCATAAGTTTCGGGTTTCCACCTCCGATGTAGAGCAGCGTACAGCGTACAGCCACTTCTCTCCAGAAAAATGCGATTATGCGATTGCATAATTCAATGCATAATCAGCCAAAGTCCGCATATTTATGCGGGCCGCATTTTTTCAAATACGCCGCACTTTCGCTGCATAAATTGCCGATTTCCGCGCAAAATATGCAAATATGCAAAAAAGGTCACATATATCTTAGCAGAAAGTTGAAAAAATTTGCGTTTACTCATAGACAGTATGCGTTTACCATTGACATATATATATATATACCAACAGATCCTGTTGCTCTGGACAGAGACCAGTGAAGGCTATTAGAAGCACTTTTCCAGCGATCACTTGCTTTACTGCGCAGCCTCCAACTGAGAGAGACAACGTAATTGTGACGTGAGCAACGTGTCTGAAAGTTGTAAGTCTTCTGTTAGCTGTGCCAAGAGAAATCGCAATCATTCCCAATCTTACAGAGACGGAGAGCGTATGTAAGGAGATAACATGGGCACAGGCTAATTATTGATCACTAACGTGCTAGTTAACATTAGTAATTAAACCTAAACAGCTAATGTAAGTCCAAACTGCCTGTGAGCTTCTCCTGTACTATACGGTAATTCCTCTACTGTGCGACAGTAAGTCTCGTGGTTATGACCCGATCATTAGCCTATTTTTATAAAACCGTCTGCTACGGAGCCATAACGTGAGGTACAAGGTAATGGAGCCTTTTATACATTGTCGTGTTTCTTTAGAAATAAACAATGGACAAATAGAGTCTTTAAACGCTTCAGATGTAAAATTATTCGCTGTCAAAGTGACATCAAAATGAATGGCAGTCAATGGAATGCTAACGGCGGGTGATCACTTGTTAGCATCAAAATGGCGCCACAGGAGCTACGCATTCCAGACACTCGCTTACCCCCTTGGCGTTTACTTCACACAAGAGCAGCAATTTTCCCCTGTTGCCATGGGAACGTTATGAAGTGACGTAATTACGCGACGTGAACATCATCGAAAAGCTGGTGTTGGAGGTTGAATTTGACATGTACTTTGAGTCTCTTAAGTTGGTATCCAATAAGAAACCTATCTTAATATCTGATGTCTACTCAATTTCTTTAAGTGCTCCTGCTGTCTATATTATTAACGATTTTTGAAAGTCTGTCTCTTTTGTATCTTTTATTTCCCTCTGTTTAGACTATTACTTTTATTTTTACTTTCATATTATATTATTTGTATATATTTTTGTATCTTATTTGTTTACGTATTGCGATGACTGAATATCTGCAAACTATTTTTTGAAATTGGGGGAATCACTTTTTTTTTCTCTTTTTCATCAAACCGCAGTTTTTGCAAGTTCCCGCAATTTTTGCAAGTTCCCACAATTTCATCGCATAAAATTGCATAAATATCCCGCATATTCCATTGCATTTTTTAAGAAAACGTGCCGCATAATCAAGGATTTTTGCCCGCAACAATCACAAAAAAACTCCGCATTTTTCTGGAAGGACTACTAAACGTCTCAAATGGGGCTCTGTGTTTCAAATGGGGCTCTGTGTCTGTCAGAAAGTCTGAGATCTACCATATCAGCAGAGCAATCACGTAATGCACAGCAGACTACGGTGCAGGTAGATTATTTTCTGAAATATAGTGACTTTATTCTCGTAATAGCTCGTAATTATAAACTTTATTTTTTTCACAAAATATCACGACTCCTCCAAATCTCAGAACACAGATGGGATGAGTTATATTTTGAATGTGCACAAAGTTTTGGACATGAGCAGAAATCTTGCTCAAACATCTGAAATATTACAGTCCAGAGGTTTATTAATAAATTAAATGAATAATGTATCCCTGAGTTGAATAATTGTCACATTTACAGAGGTTACTTCCCCAACAAAAGATGCAAAAGAGGGAAGAATAAATGATGCCTAAGCTACATGTGTGCTGACTCAGATATAATTAGAAAAGTCGATCAAAATGAGAATAAATAGATGAAAGCAATACAGAATGCCTGACAGCCTTACTGCAATATTTTCCATTATGTTTTTATATTTGGATTGTAATATTTCCCTTCACATAAAGATATTTCAGGCATATTTATTCAGAAAAAGGTAGTAGAAATAGGTGCATAAAAATTTACCAAAATGCAGGAAATGAAGTGTTTAATGCTAAAAAAAATATGGGGGTGGACCCCCAGACTCCCACATCATAAGTCAGCACACAAATCTGGAAGCAAAACCTTGGCCTTTGGGTTGCCAGGCCAGTTATGATTAGACCAAATGTTGGTGCCATCTAACAAACTGGAAGCTAAAGTGAACATACACTGGCTATTAACAAGCTGGGCAAGCCAATCACTGTTAAAAAGGCTTTAATAATAGTGGTTTCTGATTCTCTTAAATCAACATAATTTTCTTGTTTAAAAAGATTTTTACATATTTGCCAACCAATATTTTCAAACATGTTCAATTTCATACATTTTCCAAGGGTGAAATCCAGCCTGCCTGTTAACATTAGCCTATAAAAGGTAAAAAAAATAATAATAAAGTAAGTGAATTGTAAAGTATTTCTCTTTGTTTGAATAACTAATCAACCCTACCTTACACATTAATACTGGAAAAAGAGCCCCTTTGGTGTAAAAACACATTAAGTCATTTTAAGCCTACCACCTCTCAGATTTGTTCAGTGATTCAACTAAATGAATGGGTGAATATAATGAAGTCAAACTAAGTGGTGAAATTAGAGGAGGTTCAAAACATAACATTTGCTCAAATTGTATAATGTCTTTATTAAGAGGAGTCTGATAAGAGAAGAAGTAATGGGATGTTACTCCTCCACTGTGCTGGAACAGTGTTGAGGGTTCATTCAGTGTCACAGTTCTCCCTCTCAAGCATAGGATAAGCAACAAAGACCCTAGTGTCTCAGAAGGGATGACACAACTCGCTTTAAACTATCAACTCACACACTGCAAACACAGTCACATATGGTCAGTCTCACGGCAGTTCGTAAAATAGACAAGCAGATAAGCTGTATTGCTTTGTTGTTTTTAGTATTTTTAGGACTGTAACCACTGCTTTAATCAACATTTATTCACTACAAGTTATCGTGGTTTTTGTTACGTTCTTAGCTTATCTGCTGCAGTCCCGACTGACATAAAGAATACGTGGTGCAAGCACAAATTAATTTCTCATTGACATTGATGGAAATTCATGCGTCACAAAAAAAGGGCAAAATCATATCTGTGTACACAAATCAATAGATTATATTTCATCACTTCCGTGAGGCTGGGTTGTGTATGCACAACACACCCACAGAGGACTGTAGGTTTTTGGTAAGTGATGTCAGAGGTCACTGAGAGTGATGAGATGGATTATGTGAGTGTTTCGGGGTGAGTGTGTCTCAGAGAGGTGGGAGGGCCAGTCTTGTGTGTATAAATACCGAACTGTAGAGACACAGCCTGAAAAGACATCTGAGGACACTTGGAGCAAAATTTTAAAAGACCTGAATAGGAAGAGGATCTGCGATGGCCAACCACAGTGGTATGTGATTTTCTCTATCCATATCTATCTATCTATCTATCTATCTATCTATCTATCTATCTATCTATCTATCTATCTATCTATCTATATCTATCTATCTATCTATCTATCGCTCCAACCCGGTCTCACTCAAAAGCGTACAAATAACACAGTTTACAACCGTGCAATGTGTACGCCAAAGTAAAATTCTTCGTGCATTATATACGTGGAGCGCTCCAATGGAAGTAAGGGAGCCCGGTGCGTTTTATATGCATGCGGCTTGCGTCGCCACGTTGTGTGTTATCGCGAGAACAGCGTCACAAAAAAAAAAAAGGGTTGGGTTTAGGACAAGAATGCAGGGAAAGGCTTTAGTGACACAAAAAGGTCACTAAAACACGCTAATAAATGGTTGAGTTTAGGGAAGAAACATTGGGGAAGGCTTAAAAAAAAACACAAGAAAGTCACAAAAACATGGCACATAGCCACAAAAACATGCAAACACATTGCACGTATTTTCAAAGTGTAAACCCGTGTTATTTGTACGCTTTTGAGTGAGAGTGGGCTCATCTATCTATCTATCTATCTATCTATCTATCTATCTATCTATCTATCTATCTATCTATCTATCTATCTATCCGTTTGTTTGTCTGTCTGTCTGTAATGCTTATTATTGTCTACATCTCTTGCTCCCTTTCTCTCTGCAGTCAATATTACAATGGGAGATTATGATACGTGTGAAAAATGTGCTGATGCATGAATCAACACTTGGTTGTGATATGACCCATCCTAATTCCTGCAACAAGTCAGCTAGGACAAGGATCAGACTGACTAAAGGACCCTACATTTTACAATAAAAAAAAAAACTATACATTTTTTTTAGTACATTGATTATTTGAACTACATTTATGGCTCAAACTAATTTCGTTTTCTCAGTCTAGTACACATAGCTTGACATTGGGAAATACACGTATTCACTTTCTTGCAGGGAAGTAGATGAGAAGATGATTAATGTCTGAATGGTAAATATGAAGCTACAGCTAGGAGAGAGTTAGCCTTGCTTATCATAAAGACCAGAAGACCACCTCTGGCCGTGCCATGGTGACGACAAGACTCCAGGAAGTCACTGCGCTCTGCAAAAATCTGTCACATAAACCCCTAAACCACCACAACTTTTGAGTTTTCAGGGTACTGATTCACCAAATGAAATATCACATTTTAATCATTACGTTTTAGAAGTGTTGGTATGCAAATCTTGCTACCCTTGGACAGAGCCAGGCTAGCGGATTCCTCCTCTTTCCAGTCTTCCTGTAATGCTAAGCTAAACTTCTCCTGGCACTAGCTTCATACTTACAGAGTTACAGTATATTGATCTTCTAACTCTAACTCTTGGCAAGGAAGTGTTGTTTCCCAAAATGTCCAACTATTTCTTTAAAGAGAAAACGTGTACTGAAGATAAAAACTTGGTCATCAAGTTCAACTTGTGGCCACAGTGCAACTCTCTGTCAACTCTGAGTAAGGTCACGCTGAGCTGAAACTCTTCCATCACTGCCAATATTTTATGTAGCAAACAGGACAGCCAACCACTGACCACAGAGTTTATTGCAGACTGACTGAACTTTGTCTCTGTTAGGTTTGATTAATAATGTGGATCTGCGAAGTCATGAAAACAACTTGGCTCACCGCACCAGGGAGATCGATAGGGAGCGCCTGATTGTCCGCAGGGGTCAACCCTTCTCCATAACTTTGCAGTACTCTAAGTCTCTGCCCCCCAAACACCACCTGGAACTGGTCCTGCACCTAGGTGAGTACAGCCCACAGCCTCACAAAAGATACTGTGACTAAATGCTTACCCAATGTGAACTATTCCCCATTTACAAAGGCATGGCATACCCAAGCAAGAATGAAACAATAAGAAATTCAATACAAAACATATTTATTCAGTAAATAATGAATGTGAACACATCATGACAACGTACTGTAATGCTGCAGTCAATGGGATCCCTATACACCAACAGTTTAGCTTGTCCTGCAGACTGGACTGTACTAATCTCTTCCAAGTATTTCTTGACCTTTAAATAACTAGTAACTTTGACCAGATTTACTACCAATTCATAGCTACAGCAGAACAATGAAACTAGCAAATATGTACCAATACAGTGGCACTCATAAGTGTATGAACCCATGCTGAAGTTGACTATGATAAAATATGTATAAAATTGGTGTCCTTAAAGGTTGGATTTTTCCTCATTTTCAAAATAAAGGCATTAAGATCAATTTCCAAACGATGATATTTTTATTCCTCTTTTTAGTCAAGCATGGGTTCATAAACGTATGAGTGCCACTGTATGTTAGGCAACAAGGCTAGTTTAGCTGAGTGTTAGGACAGCAAGTTAGCTTATACACTCATCATGCTGAACAAAAAAAATAAAACACATCTTACATGTCAAGCTATAACCAACACTTCTATGCAGCAGATATGTAGCCTATACTTTTTAACGTTAATGTTTATAAGAATAAAGTAAAGTTTTAGATGATTACAGTTAGCTGCAACAACAGCTGTCTTGGCTCTGCGCTACATTCAAACATCATGCTGATTTCAGCAATATTTTGTGATCCTGACTCAGATAAACAGCGAGAAGATAAAGTGATGCTACAGCAATATAAACTTTTGTATGTTTCTTCAGGTAAGAAAGACGAGGTGCTGATTAAGGTTCAGAAGGAGCGTGGGGACGGAGACAAGTGGTGGTTTAACCAACAGGGAGCGCAAGATGAGATGCTGCTGACTCTGCACAGTCCAGCGGACGCTATCATTGGCCAGTACCGTATGGCTGTGTTGGTGATGTCACCTGATGGACGCATTTTAGAGAAGACCGACAAAATTAAGTTCCACCTGCTCTTTAACCCGTGGTGCAAAGGTAAGACATGAAGCAAAGTGCACACACTCTCTCTTTTTATATTTACATTCAGCGGGGGATTCTATGCTCATCCTGTCAACTGTTTGGTGCACCCATGGGCAAAGATAAAAACCATATGGCATCTCATTACCAGTATCATGAAAACACCAAATTTATATGTCATGTTTTTCTAATTGAGGCCATCTTAATGTCAAGAAAACTAATTTAAAAGAACTGCTTAATGAATTAATGTTAGTGTTTGTTATTTCATTAACAAGAGGACAGTGTACTCATGGTTTTGTGTGTGTGTGTTTGCGGTATTGTGTTTGTGTGTGTGCACCGGCCAGATGATGTAGTGTACCTCCCTGATGAGAGTCTGCTCCAGGAGTATGTTATGAATGAAGATGGAGTCATTTACATGGGGAGCTGGGATTACATCAGAAGTAATCCCTGGAATTATGGACAGGTAACTCACACTGACACACACACACACACACACACACACACACACACACACACACACACACACACACACACACACACACACACACACACACACACACACACACACACACACACACACTGTGTGAAAGGATTGAGTATGTCTGTGTCTGTCAGGCCATAAGGAGGCATGTGTGAATTGTCGCAGCAGTGTGACAGAGGAGACTCGGGGGGGATTCGGCTGGATCAGGAAATCTGTTTGTTGGACGGAGATAACTTCTGGAGGGAGGTGTCAGAATGTAACCAAACCACACAAACAAGGGCTTGTTCCTTCACAGCTCACTGGGAGGACAGAGAGGAAGAGAAACAGGCAGGCAAACAGATATATGGCATATAGAGAGACAGCAAGGTGGAGTAACAGACACACACATACACAGACCGACCAATGGGAAACAAATGTGATTTGAAACCTGTTTTTAAAAAAGGTTCAGAGGCCTCTGCTGCTCAACAACCAACCATTTTTATGTTCTTTGCTCCTCTCTCATGTTTTCTCTCATCTCCCTGTGACTCTCTCTCTCTCTCTCTCAGTTTGAGGACTATGTGATGGACATCTGTTTTGAAGTCCTGGATAACTCCAAGGATGCCCTGAAAAACTCAAAGATGGACGTTGAGCACAGATATGACCCCGTCTATGTCAGCAGGGTGATCACTGCGATGGTGATGATCTCTTCTACTCACTGCTAAAACAACACTGACAGTTTAAAATAACAAAAAAATGCCGGTGCAACACAGATGTCTTCTTACTTGATGGTTTTATTTCTTAAGGTGCATAACAGTGACTAACGTTTCGATGTAAGGTTACATTTTCATCAGAGTCCTGACAGTTTATCAGCAGTACAAGAAAAGAAAACATCTGCATTTAATCTTCTCTGTCATGAAAGCTTTCACATTCAATGATGTAAACACCTTGGGTGTTATAGCTACTTCCCAGAAACAGATCCATAGAAACCCTCCCCAGGAAGGAGTTGTCATCATACTAACCTTACGGTTTCATTAACAAATGATTCCTACATATGACCCTATAGATATATTGTCAGAAAGATAAACATGAATACAAATCTCTCCTTTTCAAATCTATGCTTCATGTAGTGGTTCACAGCTTTAAAGATCGACATGTTGTCTCCACCCGTTCAGGTGAACTCTAACGGAGACAAGGGTGTGTTGACCGGTCGCTGGGACGACTCATACTCCGATGGAGTTCCACCGTACAAATGGACCGGCAGCGTGCCGATCCTTCAACAGTGGAGTAAGGCCGGCGCAAGGGCGGTCAAATACGGCCAATGCTGGGTCTTTGCTGCCGTCGCCTGCACAGGTGAGGCTTTAACAGATTTCACTGCTGCATGATTGAATGTAATGGTTCTGAAAATGAAGGAAAAATGTGTTTTCTGGAGTAATTGCTAGTGACCGTATAAGGCATGTTTTTAAAGGGGACATGTTATTCTCATTTTCAGGTTGATACTTGTATTTTGGGTTTCTACTAGAATATGTTTACATGGCTTAATGTTAATTTTTCTCATACCGTCTGTCTGGAGATACAATGTCAATATTGGTACAAAATAACGGCCTCAAACACATCAAATTCCGCCAGACGAGCCCCCACTTGTCATAAACTGGGCCGCACGGCCATGACAAAAAATAAGCACTTAACAAAGCCAATTAACAAATAATTTATTAGTTTAAATCATAAAGCAAAAATAAACTTAAACTAACAGTGGGATGTGTAATCAATGAGTTCAGTAAGATGAGTGGGTGCATGAGTGAAAGAATGTATGTGTAGTGTTGTATGGTGCAGCGAAACAAACCAAAGCAACCAAGGCCAGGATGATGGTGTGTCCGCGAGGAGGGAGCACAACTGAATCCAAAAGGCCTTTTTAAAAGTTCACAAGCTCATATGCTGCGGTTCAGACAAAATTTTTAGCCCGTAAGTTACGACTTCATTTCACGACTCACGACTTGGTAGCATTCCAGGCAAAGTCACGACGAACCCTTCTAGCTAGCGTTAGCTAGCGGCTACCTAACTTTGACGTTAGCTATCGCTAGCTGATACTAGCGATTTCTAGTCTGTGACATAATTTGGGCTTCATTTAATAAACATAACCTGTAGTAGTACACAATCGTATGTGTATTGTCTTGATTACAATGTGCGTAATTATTTTACGTTGCCTATTTATGTCTATTTATTTCTATTTCTCACCGTTAATGAACGGCGTCTGTACAGCATCAACAGGGGTCGCCATTGTTGTTTATGTGTGTGTGCCCTTCCAGGGCACTTTCACCGGTAGAAGGTTGTGAAAACACGGGTTACAGGCTGCCTGGAAGGCAGCAACAGAGCACAGGTGTTGCCAATGAAACAAATGAGCCCAGAATCTTCCACTCTACTTACCCACGCTCTGCCATGCCCACTTGCAGTACCTGCAAGGAAAGCAGCCACACAAAAAAAGTAACAGGCAGACATGGCGGAGAGGGTCGTCACACTGTATTCATCCTCTATAAGCCCAGTCTGCTCTGATTGGTCAGTCTGCATCTGCCCTCTGGTGTCATTGTAGCCAGGGAATGACTGTAATGGTACTTTCTACCTATATAGTATAGTTGTGACTTTACAGTCATCCTGACAGCTCGCTTAAAGGAACAGTTTTATCAAAAAAGACATGGCAATCTCACTTTTTACCATACGGGACCTTAAAAGGAATACATCTCTTAAAGATGCATATTCACTTTTTTACTAAGAGTTAGATGAGAAGACTGATACCACTATGTACTGTAAATGTGTAGCTGCAGTCAGCAGCTGGCTAACTTAGCTTAGCATAAAGTGAGTCCCCAATACTCTAAAACCTTAGTGTCAACAGACTAAAGCCAATTTGGGGAGCCATATTTAAAAAAAATTAAATAAAAAAGGAAAGGAAGGAAGAGAAAGTAGGTAGGAACAGAGGAATGAATGATCCCAGGCTGATGTGTGTTATCTTCACAGTGCTGCGCTGTCTGGGAATCCCAACACGCCTCATCACCAACTTCTCCTCAGCCCATGATGTCGATGGCAATCTCTCTATAGACATCCTGCTGGATGAAAGATTGGAGAGCTTAGAAGGAAGAAACAAGAAAGACAGTAGCTGGTAGGAAGGAACACACATATTTTAAACCAGATATAGTAGAAGACATCACATCATATAATGTAATGAATTATCCCCTCCTCTCCTCATAATTTCAGGAACTTCCACTGTTGGGTCGAGTCCTGGATGAAGAGAGATGATCTCCCCAAAGGATATGACGGCTGGCAGGTGTTGGACCCCACCCCTCAAGAACTGAGTGATGGTACATTCCTAATTTTAAACCTAATTTCTGTTATTCACCTCTCTCTCTATTTTGTGTTTTACAAGACATTTCTCACCTTCTCCACCTTGAAAACTAAAAATATTTACATCCTACATGTTGATTGTTGTGTTTCATCACTATAAACTCAAGACTGTCAGTGCTGGCTTCCTGTGTTATCCTGTAATAATTTAGATTTAAGGCTGGTTGGTGTTTTCTAAAAGCCTGATAATCAAAATGAATTACCATCATTAACAAAATCAGAGGCTTGCTTCTGCAGCTTGTCACTATCTAAAGATGCAGGAAATGGTTTGAAGAAATCCATGACATAATACACTTTTACTCTTCAGGTGAGTTTTGCTGTGGTCCGTGTCCAGTGACGGCCATCAAGGAGGGAAATCTGGGAGTAAAGTATGACGCTCCGTTTGTATTTGCCGAAGTGAACGCTGACATCATCTACTGGATTGTCCAACAAAATGGCGAAAAGAAGAAGGTGATTGAATTTTGTTTTGATCTGTCTTTTATATTTGCTCAAGTTAAAGCTTTAGTGCGTAACGTTTTGATATTAATGAACGTCACGTTACATTCAAGCCATGGCTTGAGTTGCTACAAGCTGATGAGTTGCTACAAATGAGTTGCTACAAAGCTAATTAAGACTATCAGCTCCACACAACTCTCTCTATATTTCTCAGTATGGCTAGGTTCAGAAGATTGTGGCGTCCGGTGACTTTCCCGCGCAGAAACTTGAGTGAAGATGTCTGAAGATGTTTTTTTAATCCTCCATGTCCTCCTTGGCTACTAGTAACTGCGTGGAGGAGGAAGGCTTGTATCATGTGGACGCGCCAACAGTTCTGTTGTCATTACTTAGAATTCTTCATGGGGTCGACAGAAACTACGCGCTATAGCTTTAAAAAGCATCTGCCGTTTTTAAGACCAAAGAATAAAAAAAGGCTTAATGATAATGATGATTGGTATTATTGTTACAGGTCAAGGTGGACCAGTCGGGTGTGGGGAGGAACATCAGCACCAAAAGTGTTTACGGCAACCACAGAGACGATGTCACTCTACACTACAAATATCCTGAGGGTTAGTTAGAAAGTCGTACAAAGAGGAATTAAAAGAATGGGACCACTGATTGCAGAAATGTACAGCAGCCATAGTGTTAAACCCTTAAGGTCCTTGCACACTGAGTCGGAAAATTTTCATTCAAAATGTTGTGTACGGTAAAAAAAAAAAATACGACCTCAAGTTGTGTCAATCACGTTTACACACTGCCTCTGAATTCAGTCATAAAAAATTGTTAAAATTGTTGCATTTTTAGGTGTTTTGTTTCAATATGTGGCTCCAGTATGGCTAGCAAAGCATCAAACTGAGCCACTGACCTGATCCTGAATCGCTTTTTGCTCGCAGGTTTCTCCATAGAGCTTCCACTACAGCTTCGAAATAGATATTTGGCAGTTCCTATGTTTACTCGTGTCTGACTCCTCGCTCGGTCAGTCTGCCGTTTCCTCTGTCTCTGTTCCTCCGACAATGCTTTCCTAGCTTTCTGCTTCTTTTTTAGCCATGACGATAATGTGAAAAACTCCATTGTTACCTTGATAGCCGGTTCCTGAATGGGCGTATGTGTGCAGTGCTGGCCGAAAGTTGCAAGGGTGGTTTTTCAGCTCACAGGCGCTAGGGGGGAGCGAGACGACCACCATTCAACCCGAAAAAATATTATAACCATTTAACCATTCCAATGACTCCAAAGCTGTTCAGTTAAGGTAAATTAAGCTAAAAAACTGCATAGTTCCCCTTTAAATCGCTAGGGATAATCCCTCAGCTCTTCGATAAGGAGGTGGAACTCTCCTTGCTCTCTGCGCAATTTTAGGATTGGATGGACCCAATATTTCCTTATCCTTTTTCTCTTTTTAAGAAGAGAGAGGACAACAAAATCAACGTCACTACTTGAAGAATCAATTTTGTATTGTTTTGCAGGGGGAAAAAAATCTGTTTCTGTGCATGACACATTTTTAGGATGAGAGATATGGAAAAAATGCATACAAAAATTTCAGACTCAGTGTGCAAGGATCTTTACTGACTATCAGAACAAAGCATTCACCAACAGTACGTAGCCTCCTACTGTTAAATATTGTGACTGTAAGACTTTATTTCATGTGATTTAAAAGAAATCATACAACTGATTGAGCATGTAACTGATGGACGCTCTGAAGCGCCAGCTTTCTGTATCTTCCACTGTCGAACTTGTGTAATGTCTCCTCATAGTCATCTGTCTAGACTCTGAATTGAATAGGGCTAGTTGTCATGGACCAACGTCCTCTTCACAGGCTCCAAAAAGGAGAGAGAGGTGTACGAGAAGGCGGGACGCAAGGTCACAGAGCCGACCAATGGGAGTGCAGAACCAGGACAACTGAAGCTGTCAATCAAGCATGCTAAGCCTGTATTTGGGACAGACTTTGATGTGATTGTTGAGGTATGGAGTGCTTACACTGTAGCTGAATAAATGCATGGATGAAATGCTAAAATGATTCCATTACATCATACACAGGGAATCTGGGGCTGCCGTTGTCAGAGTGTATCTACTGTATATTCTTCTTGTATTCTGTTTGATTTATGGACATACAGTGAGATACCATCACAGTGGTCAATCCATTCATCCACTCATGAATCCTCTCTGCATGCAGGTGAAGAATGAAGGAAGCAGAGATGCTCATGCTAAGCTGACCATGCTGGTCATGGCTGTAACTTATAATTCTCTCCACCGGGGGGAGTGCCAGAGACAAACAATCAGTGTGACAGTACCCGCTCACAAAGGTTAGTAGCTCAAATAAACACACAATCTATGGTGTGTTCCATTCGTACTCGGAAGTCGGATTTTCCGAGGTCAAAGTCGGACACTTCAGTGAAAATCCTACTTGTAAATGGAACGCATTTAACTTGGGTGTGACATCATTCCCAGCTTCGGCTTCCGAGTTCTGAGGTAAATGGAACGCACTAAAAGTCTCTGGTGCAGACATAATGTAAAACAACAGCGCTGTGTCTTACCTGCACACTTCATCCCGCTCTTATTTTGTAGCAGCATAGTGTACCATAATCATTTTAAACCATTTTAATACTGTGTGTGCGTGTGTGTTCAGCCCACAAGGAAGTCCTGCGTCTGCACTATGACGATTATGTCAGGTGTGTCTCTGAGCATCATCCGATGAGGGTGAAAGCTTTCTTAGAGGCTCCAGGTGAGAACGAACCCATCATGACCGTGACCAACATCCCACTGAGCATGCCTGAACTCCTCATACAGGTAGGTACACACTGAGCTCGCCCAGAGGTCATAGTTGGACCTTTAAAGGTTTATAATGCGAGGTCGAGGTTAATCTCAGTTAAATAAGGTTTACGTTGAGCTAAGAGACTACTGACATCAAGAATTTGATGTTTTATATATACATATATATATATATATATATACTGTATATGAGATTTAACTGCACGAGAAACATCCCATGCATCATTCTTGGAGGTTGTTATCCCAGTATTTAATGGAAAAAATAACTTTATGTATAAAACCGCAGGATAATGTATATACAATCAGCTGGAAGCTCCTTGGATTTTTTTTTTTCCCTCTGTCTCTGGGCTCTCTACAGTTCTCCAGATGCAAATCTAAAATGGACATTTCGTCCCCAAGTTTAGTTCCTGTGGTTGGGTAGTACCTGAAATTCTTTGGTCAAAAACAGGCATTCATCCCAATGAATCCACAATTCTGTCTGGTGGAAGTCTTTTGATGTTTTAATGTTTCCAGATTTGAAACTGTGATGTCCTACACTGTAATTATTTAACCTTCTGTATGTTAAAGCTGTCGTCTCTTTTTCCAGGTGCCTGGAAAGGCTTTTGTACGGGATCAAGTAATAGGCTTCATCTCCTTCACCAATCCTCTGCCAGTTGCTCTGAAGGGTGGCGTGTTCACTGTGGAGGGGGCCGGTCTACTGCCGGCCACTGAGGTCCATGTTAAGTAAGTACATGTGCAAAGAATTGACAGCCAATATACAAATTCTTCACACAACCACATATATCACACACACTAGAATAAAAGATGGTGGTTGTGTCCATATCTAAACATCCCACATGAATTAAAAAGCTGGTTAGAATTAAAAAGGCCGCCTGGCCTCCAAAAAGTGTTAAGTCTATGTTAGAAGCCCAGAAGCGCAATAGTTCAGAATGAGTATTTTGATTTTAAAAACTAGCTGTTGTAGCCAAACTAGCGTGTTTGGTATAACCTACGGAAGCCCTGAGAGGCAAGTGAGAAAAACAAATCTAGGGATCCATTTTATAAATCTGATCTAAATAGTTTTCTCTCCTGTGAAACAAATCCTTCTAAAAAGACTAAAACGATAGATTAGCGCTGATTACAATACATTTCTAGCCAAAAGAAAGACATGACAGTAATAACATTACATAACTTGCTAACACACAACATTGTGTTTTTATTGTGCATGGATAAATTAAAACTCACCTGGAGGAAACCATGTCCTATTTAGAACATAGGGTAGGGGCGCACTTTTAAATCAACAAAAACTTGATCCTGACAAACTAAAATACTGTATGTTTCACCTGCCAAAACCAAAAAAGGAACTTGTAGGAAATGTATCCTGGGAAAACATTTCTTTTTTTTTACCTGTTCATAAACACAGTATAGAATGACAACAGATCAAAATTGTCCAAAACTTTAGTTCACGACGGGACCTCAGTAACGAAATAAAATGAAAATTAACAATTCTTTCTCTTTTCTTTTTCAGTGGTGACATATCTCCGGGCCAGAAGGTGTCTGTCGAGTTTGTATTCTCACCCATGCGGACCGGGGTCAGGAAGCTCCTGGTGGACTTTGACTGTGATAGACTGAAGGATGTGAAGGGAGTCGCCACTGTGGTTGTCCGCAAGAAATACCCCTTTGGAATTCCTGACCATTATTAAAAAAAAACTTTGAGCTTACTGAAACCGACACATCTTGTATTGTGAGATAATGTGACATTTTCTGGATGGGAGAGGAGGAGCTACCTGTTTGAATGTATTGCAAGTATTATAACAGTGAACTGTATTATGCAAATAAGTTAAAACTAAGTAACTAAGTAACTAAGTTAAACTAAGTTAAACTTAAATGACAAGTTTGTGTCTTCCAGGATGACTGTGACTTTATCCACAATGAAATGCTGGACACAGTGCTAGTTTAATTACCTTGAAGCCACTATGTGTCAGATTTGAACACTTCTGACTTTGCATTACGCCTGGCACTAGATGCCCACTTGGAAATGGACAGAAAGACTACAGGTGACAGCGTCAAAATGGCAAATATGTAATTGCTTTTTGTTTATGATCCTCCTCTGTACCGTTTCATTTCTTGTATTTCTTACTTGACAGAATAGCCAAATTTAACAAGTTTCCTTCTATCTTCATTCCCTTCTCCTGGTCCAAATCATCGCTGTTTTTTACTCCCTTAATATGAACTGAAATGAAAACTATCAGGTCAATAGTCATGAGGTTGAAGGTTAAAAATGTGCTATATGCTTTGTTATGCATATCCTTGTTGAAAAGTATCTGATTTCACAAAATCTGTTGAAAGTTTTGTTTCTTGATTACCTTTTTGCACTGCTTCCAATCCCATTTTGGTCAAAATATGATGGAAGATGAAGAAACTACTGTCATTTAATCCTAATATTTTTGCATTTTTATAATAATTCTGTGTTTAAGCTGATATGACACATATGCACAGTAGAGTGCGGATACCCGACCCGAGCCCGACGGAATACACTTACTCATAATTTGTATTCTGAATACGTAACGCCGGTACATGAATTCCTTTACTCCCCAACACTGCACATTGAACATTTTAAATTAAACAGTTTATTAACGTGCGCTTGTTGCCCCGTGTGTGCTGATGCGCTGTTGACATTCCCGAAAGCCTTCCTACAGTTGCTTAATAAAAGCTTTCCACACAAACAAACGTACATGTGTCATTAGTATGAGAAAAAAATTTGATTTTAACTGTGTCTGGCTCGGGTCGGGCTCGGACATAAATAACCTTAATTCCTGTTGGGCTCCGGTCGGGTTCAGTTACTGCTCTGTCGGACACGGGCTGGAAAAATGAGTCCTGATCAGCACTCTAATGCACCGTATACTTTCAATAAAGTTTTTTATCACCAGTATTGACTTGCTCTGACTTGTTATTAACATTGATGTCTCTGAGCTAGGCGATAAGTTGGCTATCTGCCACATAATTTTAAACAGTACAGCAAATTATTAATAAAGGTGAATCATACTCTCAGTTGAGTTGGAATTCAAAATAAAATGCCCAGAAAAGATTTCTTGAGTAGGCTGGTCCTCAGTGGATCTCAGGGTCGGTTGAAAGGACATTTGTTGCCTTTATCTGCAGAGACTAAATTCAACTTAGAGAAGTAGTTAATGGGATACTTCACCGATTATTAAAGTGATGGTTCGGAGTAATTTTTTTTTTTTTTTTGGTTTTTTTTTTTTTTTTTTTTTTTTTTCTTAATTCCGAAATGATACCAGTTTACAGTAGTACCTAAATAGGTTATACACTCATAAACGATGGATTGTAAAATTTGTTCGAATTAAACGTTAGAAGAAGATTATGTAAATAACACTTGCCTGTTGGCTTCGCTCTCTGCTGCTGCTGTTACTACCGAGCGTAAGAGTGCTTAGACACAACTTACAAATTACACCACCAACAAGAGATGCAACAAAAATATTTATTAATTTAATGATTAAATAAGGTAATGTCTCCAAACTTACCTCAATTATTACTTGTCTCCTGCTAGTTATACTACAGCACTTACTTTAAAAAATAAGTTAAATTAAAAATATTTTTGTTGCATCTCTTTTCGGTGTTGTAATTTGTAGATGTCCCTAAGCACTCGCCTTTACAGCAGCAACAACAACAGCAGAGAGCAGAAGCCAGCAGGCAAGTGTTATTTACATAAACTTCTGGTGTACTTACAAACTTTACAATCCATCGTTTTATGAGTGCATAACCTATATATACTAGTGTAGACCTTTGGTATCATTTCGGGCATTATTAGTGGGGTAATGTTAAGAGACACTTCGGATCCATTAGCCTCTGCGCTAAGCTATTCAGCGGCTAACGCTACTCTACGCTAACTCTCCCAATGTTAGACCCAGGTGAAAAAAGCTTCTGGGGGGGTGTTTGGCTCGAGGTCATGGTGCAAAGGACCCTAGGGTGAATTACTCCGAACCATCACTTTAAGCTTTGTATCATTAGAATCCTGGTAGTATTTTCGAATGACCGTGCTTCCCTCCCTCATGTCCCCCTGAGACTAGATTTCTCTGTATTGTGGGTCTGGAAAAAAGCCTCTGATGATGCAAAAATCTTCATTAAGCGTCATTGGAGGCATTTTTGCCCGGAGGTTATGGACTACAGCCAGCTAGTTCCGCATGTTTTCAACCCTTCCATAGGGGATGGGACTGTCACTACCTGATGTGAGTCGGCTCTCTCTTTTCAGCAGAAAACTTGCTATTATGTGCATTCAAACTACCGCCCATTGGTACAGATCGGAGAATAGGCAGGAAACTTTATTACAGACGGAATACACGACACACTACACAGGCTTCGCCTGCTACGGAGACCAGCACCTCAGCCTGTGGTGTCGCCCGATGCCGCTAGACGGGAAAGGGGACATCGAAAGTGGTGTTCGAGAAAGCGGAAACCCGGAACGAGGGCAGGAGTAAGAGCTAGGTGGAAAGCTAACGCTAGCCGGCCACCTGTCCCATCCATCCTGCTTGCAAGTGTCCGCTCATTAGACAACAAACTGGACTACATCCAACTTCAACGAAACTCCCAATGCGAGTTCAGAGACTGCTGTGTTTTTGTTTTTGTGGAAACATGGCTGAACAACAGTGTACCGGACTCCGCTATCCAGCTACCAGGCCTGCTAGCCTTCCGAGCAGATAGATTCTGTCGGGTAAGACTAGTGGAGGTGGGCTGTGTTAACACGGACTGGTGCAGAAATGGGCTGCTTCTATCCAACTAACTGCTAACTGCTGGTGGAGTTTGTGACTGTTAAATGGCGACCATTCTACATTCTACGCGAATTCAAGGCTGTGTTTATACTCAGTGTTTACATCCCACCAAGCGCTAATGCTACCAGTGCGTTAGCTGAACTTTACGGAGCCTATAATGTGTGTGTCTGTTACTCCACCTTGCTGTCTCTCTATATGCCATCTATCTGCTTGCCTGCCTGTTTCTCTTCCTCTCTGTCCTCCCAGTGAGCTGTGAAGGAACAAGCCCTTGTTTGTGTGGTTTGGTTACATTCTGACACCTCCCTCCAGAAGTTATCTCCAGTGTGTGTGTGTGTGTGTGTGTATGTGTGTGTGTGTGTATTGATTGGATGATATTGTCTGATCCTGGTTTCTGCTGCATCAGTGACACTGTGTCCCTGTTAATAAAGTACATTTAATTTACTTATGGTGTGCTTTCTCTATAGCTGGTCCAGAGAATCACCTCCCTTTCTGTGTGTGTGTGTGTGTGTGTGTGTGTGTGTGTGTGTGTGTGTTTGAGGGTCTCACATAGCAAACCATGACACTGTTGTCCTATGAACATTTCCATCATTTAGTGTTTTGAAGATAGATGCGTGTGATGGTAAATGATCAGTCTGATTGAAATGTGGTAATGGGGCCCACACAGGTGCCCAACAGGTGCAACGGCAGCACCGTCAGCAAGTTCGCTGATCTGGCGGAGAGTCAGGGCGGTCCAGGATCAGACCCCCGCTGCTGGGTTTTGCGCTGGCTGAATTGGAGTTGCTGCAGCCTCTATCTGAAGGTCTGTCTTCAGAGGTGCTGTGCGCTCTCCTCCCAGCAAAGTATTCTTCTGGGGGTGGGGAGTGAGGCGGAGAGACTGCAGCTTTGTTAAGATAGAGTTGCCACAAAGTACTTATGTTAATGTAACACTAACAATTGTTACTTACAAATAATGGCAAATGATTTAAGATTTGACAAAAAGTGAGTCAAAGTATGAATGAAAATATTAAATGAAATTCTGTCTTGTGTAAAAACAGTTGGAAGGGCTTTCAAGAAAATTAAACATATTGGCCAAAACAGTGGAATTACAACTCCCAGCCCGTCTTGTGATGACCTCTGGTCCAAAAAGACTTCCTGTAGTCTAGAAGAGAGTGTAAGCGGAGCGCTAAACCAGAAGTAGCTGGGTCGGCCAGCAGAAGTCTCTAGTACACCTGCTGTGCTGATCATCCAGGTAATTATTTCATTATTTGTCCTCTTTAGCATATTTACAGTTCATGGTCCTCTCACGTCTGACTGGTTTGTTGTCCAGTCCATCCTGCCCGGTCTGGCACATAGCGCAGCAACTGTTGCACAGCCTGAGCAAAAGTAAATTGGATGACGGTGGTTGTCCCCATCTGCTGTGTAAGAGCATCTAAAACAGAAAATACAAGCACAATGCAAAAAAAATTGCCTTTAAGTTAAACAGAACACCCACATATGCATGCTTGGAAACAAATTCAGTAGCCTAGGCCTAGGATTTTTCAATGACCCGATAAGGCAATTTGTCCAGTGTTGTAGACTAGTCTATCATGTTTTCCCTACATTCAAACATTCAACTTTTCAAAATTGCCCAAGAATATGTGCATGGGTTTATTTAGTTGGTGTTAAAAAGCCTGATGGCTGAAGGTTCTCCTGAACCTCTCTGTCCTACAGTGCAGCGAGAGCAGTCGCTCACTGTAACTGCTCCTCTGTCCAACCAGGACGTTGTAGAGGAAATGAGATGTGTCCGGTGCAGTACGTTGGTCTACCACCCGATGATCTCCCGGCCAACCAAAAATTGATGGCTTTTCAATCATATTTTTGGTCAACTATATATCAATGCACTTTCAATCATATTTCCCGGTCAAATATATATCAATGCATTTTCAATCATATTTTCCAGTCAACTAATGCATATTCAATCATATTTCCCGGTCAAATATATCAATGCATTTTCAATCATATTTCCCAGTGAACTTTATATCAATGCATTTTCAATCATATTTCCCGGTCAACTATATGTCGATGGCTTTTCAACACATTGGCAATATTGCCCGGTAAACCAAATATCAATGCTTAATCAATCATAAAGTTAACTATAGATCAATGTTGTTCCAATGTTGTTACAATCAACATTAATAACATCAGGTTTCATCGATATGGTAATGGTGATTCAACATTTATTTTGCATTGAAATTTCAATATCAACCATAATGATGATTCAGATGGAAAATCAATATTTATTCAATGTTGGCTTGCTGTCTGAGGTACTATACGGTAATTCCTCTACTATGCGACAGTATGTCGCTTGGACACAATCATTAGCCTATTTTTACAAATACGTCTGCTACGGAGCCTTTTATACATTGTCGTGTTTCTTTAGAAATAAACAATGGACAAATAGAGTCTTTAAACGCTTCAGATGTAAAGTTATTCGCTGTCAAAGTGACGTCAAAATGAATGGCAGTCAATGGAATGCTAACGGGAGGTGATCACTTTGTAGCATCAAAATGGCGCCATAAGAGGTTCGAGTTCTGAAGCGAATCTTACCCTCTTGGATAAGACCCCATGTGGGGCATCTTTGCTGACGCCCATAACACTAAAATAAGAAAAGGAAATACAGGCATAGGGCCTCTGCAGATACAGACACCATCACACAAGGGATGATTGAGAGGGATCACTTTTGTATTGGTCCATACATTGTTTTTTTAGGGAAATGCTATTTAATTAAGATTTAGTCTTACTTAAATTGCAAACCAGAGTGGGAGCACAAAATAATCACACAGTTGTGTCTGTTGTGCCAGGATGACATTTTATACAGTTCCTCTAATTTGAGAAATTTAAAAATGACTCGTTTTTTTGGGACGCTGGCTGTTCTGTGCTCTTGTCTCATTGGCGTTTTTAGTCCAAAATGACGGCAGCGCCATCTAGCTGCGGTTGTCAATAAACGCTGTATAGACACAGCTAAAACACCAGCAGAGGGAGCAAGAGAGCCATGTATAACAGAGCCATATGGCTCTGATGTATAATAAATATGAGCTGATGCTGCTGCTGAGCCACTGAACAGAGTAACGCTGTCTTGTGGTTAACAAACTAAATTAAGTAATAGGAATACATTGCTTACTACATAAATCTACTTTAAATCATGTTTTTAACGTGTCTCAGGACGGCTGAGCGGTCTTTTTTTTAGGCCTATTTGGACTTTAAAATGAGATCAAACAAGTGTTGGTGGTTTGGACCAGTTGCGTGTTGAGCAATCAGATATGCGTCATTTAGTCTTTCTTGATTTTGAACCACGTTTCCTAAAACTATAAAGCTCAAATTTCACTACAGCTAAATCACCAACAGAGGGAGCAAGAGAGCCACGTATAAGGTTATCCGTTGTTGCTGCTAAACCACTATCACATGTTTTCTGGTTAACATTTATCTACTACTAGGAATACACAAATATACAAACACGAAAAGTAGTGTCTATATGACGTAATATTTGATTCTATAGGTTTTCATGTCAGGATGGCCGAGCGGTCTAAGGCGCTGCGTTCAGGTCGCAGTCTCCTCTGGAGGCGTGGGTTCGAATCCCACTTCTGACAGAAAGCTTTTTCTTTTTTTTTTATCAATCAAAAGGTACATCCTGTCAGAAACATCCGTTATGTGTCGGTTTCTACACAGTTGCTACACAGTGTTTACAACGTGTATTACGCATACAACATTGTCATACCAACAAATATTAAATATATACATACTTTACATTACATACATCAGACTTAATTGTCCACTATAGTGTCAACAAGAATAAATCTGACATTGTGATATATTTATTGTACTGTTGTAACCATGTTATTGCAATTATCTAATAATGACATTTTTCTTGGCTGTTGTGTTTTATTCATATGTTGTATGTACTGTCTTTGTCATGACATATTCAGTGTTTAGTAAATGTGATGGGGTGAAGGATGGTTGTTTTGTGAAATGTTTTGTGAAACAAGTATTTGTTCACTCTTCTTCAAGTAGCCTATAACACTGAAACCAGTTTCACTTTGAAACACCAGCACACAACTCACTCTTTCTCACTGAAGGACCAGTTGCTCACAGGATGTTACTTTTGAGTTAAACGTACATTTACAGCATACTATCTGGTCATGTGTCATTATTAAACTCAGTGCAGCAATACATTACCCCTTTTTCTTGCATGAAACATCTGGGGCCCGTTTCAGGAAGGACGTTTAACAAACTCTGAGTTGATTTGTACTGTATTGAATGTGAAACTATATGTTGCCTTGCACGCCTATGCTTTACTTGGCCAGGTCGCCGTTGCAAATGAGAACCTGTTCTCAACGGCCTACCTGATTAAATAAAGGTTAAATAAAAAATAAAAAAAGATGGGAAACTCAGAGTTTTCAGTTCCAGAACAGCTGATTTAAGTTGGTCAACTCAGAGTAGGTTCACTCAGAGTTAAGCACGTGCAACACCACTATAAAAAGGCTGCATGAATGGAGCCATGATACTATGATTCACCATGGTAACAACCACAAACAAACTGGTCAATGAAAATACTCACGCGCACATACAGCGAGTTTGAACATATATTTCGTTAAAATAGCAACACTGAGGCTGCTGCAAAAGAGAGAGAATTTGCGTGGGAGAAAATTGCTGCTTGAGTAAATGTGTAAGTTCCAATATAGTGTATTAATATCTATAATCATAAGAATTGTATTACTGGTGAAATGGTATTGAAGCTATAATCTATTTCATTTAGGTGCAATCCTGCAGGTGAAAAAGTCCTAGGCCTACTAATCCCATTCTGAGGCTGCAGCACCATCATTAACAGAATTATAATTCATAATCTTTTATTTCAAAGGGTCATCATTCACCTGCAATACTGTGGAACATCCTTTTAATGGCTCTTACAGGTTTGTGTCCAGGGAACACTACAAAAACGTTTAAAAAACGTTTCACAGCAAGTCACATTCTTCTGACGGCGCTTTGCTATACAGTGGCTTTACTAATATGCTCCGCATCACCGATGTTGGCAAAAAAAACGTAATGTGACACAAAGAATCTGCTTGGATGTAGAGCATGTCCACGATGGGTGACGTTAGTGATGTGAGGACAGATAAGGTTATGTAGGCTACATAACTGATCGACTGGGAAGAAAAACCAGACTGAATGAATGAATGAGGAAATGAAAGAGCGCTGTGTGAGAGGGAGGAGACTGAGAGAAACTCGAAGTTTCTGGAAGAAAACCTGCTCCAGACCAGGTTAGGTTCCCAGGCTCAGTTACCATAGTAACTGACTCTGAGGTTAAGTTACCTCTCTTTCTGAAACGGGCTGGAGTAACTCCTCTCTCTCTCAGGAATGATCAACCTCCCTTTCTGAAACAGAAAACCAAGAGTTTTCCTCATCTCAGGCTTAACAAACTAAGAGTTTTCACTAAACCTGCTTTCTGAAACGGACCCATGAAGGCCAAATATGCACATACAAAATATCCACACCAAGAGGGTGTCACTGAGTCAGGTGACAGGCCTCTGGGATCCATATGGGAGGTGCCAGTGGGAAATAAAGATGGTAAAAGAGGGAGAGCAAAATACTAGAGTAGCCTACACATGGAGAGAGATGATGAAACACCCAGTGTGTGTGTGTGTGTCTGTGTGTGTTTAAGAGAGAGAGAGAGAGAGAGAGAGAGAGAGAGAGAGAGAGATAGAGATAGAGCAAAGTGTAGAGAGACTCACGCCACCATTAGCCACCTGTCAGTACAGGTGGAGAGAGTGACTGCTGGCCATCTGAGCCTGGAGGTTTTACTGGAGGACTCCTCTTTAACTCTTTGGGCAGTTTACTTTTCTTTCTTTCTTTTTTACCTCAAGACCTTTTTTTAGGGTTTTATTTGGACAGAACTGAACTTTAGTCTTGCTGTTGCCACCAGCATATGGAGGCCTAGTCAATGGTTACTGAATCCCAACACTCCAGTATTTTTTGAGGAGTGAAAGCTGTTGGAGGAGGATTGTTTTCATCAGTCTCAGTTCATCCTGAGACTGAATCCTTGAGGAGTTTTCTGTTGGTGTGGCTGTTACTGAGACACCCATCTTCGGATAAGCTGCGTGATCATGGCAGACTTCCCGTCCAAGGTTACCACAGAAACCAGCTCCCCCAACTCCCAGAGTTCTCAGCAGGGGGGCAACAGCCTCCGAGGGCTGGCCGCTAACGTCACCGTTATGATGGACGGGTCCTTTATCCGAAGCATTCCGGCCATCCTCATGATTGTTGAAATAGTATGTAACAGGTGACGCTGTTCTGTTTTTTTTACTCTATTTAACTGCGTTCAGTGCAAACTTATTTCCTCTTCTGTTCTTTTCTATTGGATTCTGTTTCCCTCGGGTACATCATGACTGAATCTATTGGTTGATTCATTTACAGATTTAAAGAATACGGTTGGTGTTATTCTTTACTTTTCTTAGTGTCACCACGAAAAAACCAAAATCAACCATGCTTTATTCCATCTCCTAATACTTTATGACTTTCTTACCTGGACTAACTCTCAGCCCCAGTTTTTCCAACTGAGGACATCCATCTTTAAATGAAATATATTCATTCTGTAGTTTTAGGAAATTTATATAATTAAACAGCTGGGCTCTGTCGTGTCAAGCAAATGTTACAAACAGGAGTAAATAGTTCATTTGTTTGGGACTAATTTCTGCGTGGATTAATACACATTGGTTTTCTGGAGAAAATGTACAGCAGCAGGACAGTCTATGTGGGATCAACTTAAAATAAATGACAGTGCCCATGTTCATCACAATGAAGGGAAATGTCACCCAGTGCACCCTTGTGTTTTAATAGTTTTTAGACACTAGTGGGGCTTAATGAACACACACACACATACATATACACACACACATATATATATATACACTCACCTAAAGGATTATTAGGGACACCCTACTAAAACCATGTTTGACACCCTTTTGCCTTCAGAACTGCCTTAATTGTTTGTGGCATTGATTCAACAAGGTGCTGGAAGCATTCTTTAGAAATGTTGGCCCATATTGAGAGGAGAGCATCTTGCAGTTGATGGAGATTTGTGGGATGCACATCCAGGGTACGAATCTCCTGTTCCACCACATCCCAAAGTTGTTCTATTGGGTTGAGATCTGGTGACTGTGGGGGCCATTTTAGTGCCATGTTCAAGAAACCAATTTGAAATGATTCGAGCTTTGTGACATCATGGTGCATTATCCTGCTGGTAATGGCCATCAGAGGATAGATAAAGGGATGGACATGGTCAGAAACAATGCTCAGGTAGGCTGTGGCATTTAAACGATGCCCAGTTGGTACTAAGGGCCTAAAGTGCGTCAAGAAAACATTCCCCACACCATTACACCACCACTACCAGCCTGCCCAGTGTTAACAAGGCATGACGGATCCATGTTCTCATTCTGTTTACGCCAAATTCTGACTCTACCATCTTAATGTCTCCACAGAAATCGAGACTCATCAGACCAGGCAACATTTTTACAGTCTTCAACTGTCCAATTTTGGTGAGCTTGTGCAAATTGTAGCCCCTTTTTCCTATTTTTAGTGGTACCTGGTGGGGTCTTCTGCTGGTTTAGCCCATCCACCTCAAGGTTGTGCGTGTTGTGGCTTCACAAATGCTTTGCTGCATACCTCGGTTGTAACGAGTGGTTATTTGAGTCAAACTTGATCTTCTATCAACTGGAATCAGTCGGCCCATTCTCCTCTGACCTCTAGCATCAACAATATATTTTCGCCCCCAGGACTGCAGCATACTGGATGTTTTTCCTTTTTCAGACCATTCTTTGTAAACCCTAGAAATGGTTGTGTGTGAAAACCCCAGTAACTGAGCAGATTGTGAAATACTCAGACCAGCCCGTCTGGCACCAACAACCATGCCACGCTCAAAGTTGCTTAGATCACCTTTCTTTCCCATTCTGACATTCAGTTTGGAGTTCAGGAGATTGTCTAGACCTGGACCACACCCCTAAATGCATTGAAGCAGCTGCCATGTGATTGGTTGATCAGATAATTGCATTAACGAGAAATCTTACAGGTGTTCCTAGTAATCTTTAAGGTGAGTATATATATATATCTTTAACTTATCTACTACTAGTAGTGATGGTCTATTATTTTGCTGATTATATAGTAATAGCCTCAACAACCATCTAACAACTGTCATGTGTATAATTGCAGCAACAAAATATTAAAGGTAAAGAGCCAATGTGGGTAATTTAGGATCAATAATAGACAAGTTTGCTAAATATAAAACCTGATATTCATCATTGAGAATGAGTTAAAGGCAAACTATGTGATAAACTGTCCAAATTGCAACATTACAGTAGCAGATAAAGATATTTGTATATCTCCAATCTTTTTCTGAAGCAATAGGTATATAATAATTTGAATGTGTTCACACAACAGCTTCTGTCAACATAAAAAACAGCATGACTGTCAGTGGTAAAAGCTTCTGCTGTTTTGCATGGCAGTGTGCACACAGTCTGTCTGTCTGTCTGTTTGTCTGGTCAAGTCAAGAACTGACATCGAGCTGAAAGTTAAACTAACAAGGATTTGAGTTTATACACTGTCCATTTGTGAGCTCAAATTGGATCATGAGAATCAGCGGGACATGTTTGTTATGTTAACAGTGCTGAGCTTCAGCTAAAACTCATTCCCCCCTCTAGTGATGTATTTGCACTAAACTCTGACCATACAAAGGACATGTGACTGCCTGCAAGAGATCTTTGTCCCCTGAAGGCCCTCTCCCCTCCTGTCACACCTCTCAGACCATCCCATCATTACACTCACCCTATAGCTTAGTCAGAGGTACAATGTTCATTCTGTATATGACCTGAATGTTAAAATTTGTCACCTCTCCATGCTTTATGAGTAGAATGCTTTATTGGCATTTAATGGTATTGTAGTAGTCGGGCCAGTTAGCTAGGGTGTGGCAGCTGAACCCTGAGGTGATACAGGTGACACCTTTCAGCCCGACTATTTAAGAAAATCAACAGCAACCTTGGCCTATAATGTTTGTGGTAGTGTATGAGTTAGCAGGGGTAAACAGGCTTTACAAACAAGTTGTTTCAATGTGAATAAACCAAACTAAACAAACTTTTACAGTAAATCTTCATGCCCAGATCTAAGGCACCCATACAGGAGCATTGTCTATACACCTTTAATAAGTGTGACTAATTTATTAATAGTTGCCGGTTGTGATGTTTAAGTGGCTACAGTTATGATGTCCTAAGGTTAACAAGCTGTGAACATTGGATGGAAATCGTAAAATAGACCACGCTCACGGCCTGAAAGAAAAGTCATAAACACCACCACATGACTTTTATAAGCTCTCCCTTTTATGTTCAAGCTGCATTCGTTGATTTAGATTTTCTGGAAAGTGTTAGCAAACTGTTGCCTTATTTGGAGTCATGTCTCTGACCACCTGACAAATGTAAGTCAAATGTTCCAATAACTTATTTAAGCTCTGTTTTGGTCTCCACCAACTCCTGAGGGAAATATCTTGCTCATGCTGCTAAATGCGCCACTATGTTAACTAGCTAGTCGTTAACTTCACATATGGAATCATTTCACACATGTAGCACATCACAGGAGATTGTCCGTGTCAGACTGGAATAGAGCGTGCAGGAGGCAGGACATGACGCGGATTACACCACGGTCACAGAGCTGGTTCATAAACAACAAATCGCACCCTTCTTTACCCTCTGTTTGTTTTCTACCGGTTTTGGCAAGCTGCATGATAGAAATATTATCAACATGCCCACTCGCTCGCTGTGAATTCTCCGCACAATGAGCTGCTCTCTTCACACATGGGCTCAATTGGACAATACTGGCAGGGTCAAGTCTGTTTAATGTCTAGTCCAACTGATTCAAACAGTTCACAATTCACATACAGCTATGCCAGGTAATTTTCTAGATAGGTTCAGGTTTGCAGTGCATGTGTGAAAGGGCCGAATATCTGTCTGCTGTTTGATGGTAGACGAGTACAGTTGGCTTTTAGAGTTTTTTTTCACAGAAAGCAGCTTCCTGCGGCATCTGGAAACAGCACTGCAATGCAAATGTAATTCAAATGGTAAATTAAAGTAATTATAGCAAGGCTCTGCCACTTACTTTTACTTGTGTGTTAAAGTCATTGAAATGTGACAAGTAGAGAAGGGTCATGAAGTCAGCAATCTGGCTCAGTGGTGGCAGTTACACAGCAATATCTATACAGTTTGCTAAAATTAGCCACCAAAAGCTCATACCAGATCAAGTATGACATTCGCTGTGTTTCATTAATGTTTCAACATGCCCTTTGGTTGGCTAGCAAGCCCAAAAAAAGTGTGTGCGGCGTGCAATATTTCTTTTTCCACTATGGCCATGCCAAGACCCGCCCTTCAATAGCATTCACACACTACTATTCGCCAGGCGTCCATGCTTACATGAGCAGGTCCTATCCCCTGACCAATCCCCTAACCCTAATCTTAACCATTCGAGGTTAAATGCCTAACCCTAACCAATCAAGCTGCTTCATAGGGCGGGTCTTGGTGTGGCCATAGTGGGATTCGTAATTTTGCGTGCGACATGCCTGTTGTTTTGTTTCCAGTCTAGCTAGATCCGTTGATGTGTTCTAGTTTTTCTAATGTTTCTAGTTGTTGCAACAGCATGTGAAAAAAACTACAAAGGTTTCTAGGCCAAAAAGAACGTTAATCTCGCGATAAAAAAATGTACGCCGTTAAAGTGGGTTTGCGTTAACGCCGTTAATAACGCGTTTAACTGACAGCACTACTTTTTACACATTATTACCTGCAGACTCATTTCAAGGAGGCTTGCATAGTATCGTGATTAATCATATTAATATATCTTGCAAAAACAGAATGTCTTCCATGAATTTACAGATAATGTTGGAAATAAAGACTTTTAGTTTCAGGTGATAGATAAGTGTTAGCCATTTCTATCAGGTCATCATTTAAGTTGGACCTGACTGAACTAAAGTGTCTTACTTTGCTGACTTGTCAAACTTAATTCTTAAGTCTTACCCAGACGTAAGCAAGGAGACTATTTAAAAAAGGTTGTTTCATCAGGTTTGACTTTTCACACATAATTTGAGCTAACCGGTTTAAATGAAACTGGATAACTAAATAAATGATGGCGCCATTTTCATAATTACACAATAATAGTTTAGTAAATTAAACTGTATTCGTTATCAGTCCCTCCAGGATTTTGCGATGTCGCGATCGAAACAATTCACGCAAATTCAACCAATCACCGTGAATTCGATGCGACTCGCAATTTTGACCAATCACTGCAACTTTACCGCAAATTTGACCAATAACTGAAGTTTTACACGACTTCAACCAATCACAGCAGTCCCACATGCCAGACTTTGCTTCAGTATTGTATCGTCCCAGGCCAGGCCAGGATAGGAAATTAACTAACAATATAAAGATCAATAAGCCACTGACACATATGTTCAAATAAATAAATAAAACAACAATAAACAATAAATTATTATTTTTTGTCTTAAATCCACCAGCCACTTATATTATACCAACATTTGCAGCATCCTGAACCTTTTTGGTAAGGTTACTAGGAAAACTCAGCCCAGAGTAGTTTTATTCTCCCCGAAAGTTTCCTTTTTATTTTTAAATAAGTATACCAAAAGATGTTTTCTAGGAATATTGATATGGGAATCAGTTGACCTAATCGCTAAATGTGACCTTATGTAACATCAACAATTTAACTGACCTCCTATTTAGTAGCGTGTCGCAGACTGTGTGTTAGTGTGTGTGGCAACATCATTTTCCATTTTTCCTACTTATGCTTGGGCAACAACAATAGGGGAAGAATTCAGAAGCAAAAAGGGAAGTAGGCTACCAGAATAGTTTGAAATTCTTTCAAAACCAAACGGTCACACATTCATAGAACAGCAGGTTTCCTGTTTCAAACTTCCAACTCCTTATGCAATATTAATACATAAAATGCCCCATGCATACTGCATTATAAAACACATCTGCATAATATATAAATGCTGGAACTAGTTTAAGATTGCATGGTTTAACTTGATAGATGCATAAACATGGGCGGTGAAAAGATAAAGTTCTCCTTAACGTAAAGATTTGACATTTATTTCACCTTTATCCTGAGTCTGTTTTGCCGGAATTAACATTCAGTGATAAAGCTATCACAGGTTGGATACATACGTTTATTTAAGTTGCTTCTGGCAGTGTACAGTAGTCTTTGTAAAGGTCAATATCAGAGTGCACACTGTGTGTGTGTGTGTGTGTGTGTGTGTGTTACGAAGGGAAAAAGGATATCTGCATACATGACAGACTCTCCTTTCATGTCCTGAGGCAAAGAGAGGAGCCGTGTGGTTTCTGTCTGGATGATGTCTCATTTTGTTTTAAAAAGAATAAATGGTGATTTTTAGGCTTAGCTTTTTTGTATAAATGTATTGGAAACAAAAAAGAACTTCACTGAGAAAGCTCACATTTTCCATAAATCTTACATTGACCATGGTTTGTCACGTTCCCCTCAGGATCAATGGTATTGACTTTTCATATGATCACAGTTTCAATGTGTCCCATACTTTGGTTTAAGACCAAATACACGCAAAAGTAATGGCATTTCCATCCTCCTCAGGGGCACTTTGTGTTTGATGCTAATTGGCAAACACTAGCATGCTAAACTAAGATGATGAACATGGTAAACATTGTTAAACATTAGCTTGTCAGCCAGTCATTGTGACCATGTTGCCATGCTAGCATTATCATTTAGCTCAAAGCACTGCTGTGCCAAAGTACAACCTCACAGAGCTGCTAGCATGGCTGTAGACAAGGGCTGCTAACTTTTCAATTTAGTTTGGAGTGAGATTCGGTATCTGTGAAGTCGGTGGAAGTTAAAGTAACACTATGTAACTTTAAGCCCTACAGGTTGTCTCATTGGAACTACAACTCACGCTACCCGACGTAAGTTGGGGACGGTCCCCCTACAGGTTGTCTCATTGGAACTACAGCTGCGGCTAAAAGTTACATAGTGTTGCTTTAAGGCCCCGTCCACACGTACCAAAACGATCTTTTTTTTACCCGTCTTCCTTGGAGTTTCAATAATAGACTTTCACCATTGCTCATTTTATAAAGGCTGCCGCAAGAAAATGTGTCTTTGTTTACGTTGTATAATGTGCTGTTGGATTGCTTTTTATTTTGCATGATTGCAGCGCGCAGCAGCGGAGCTAACGTTACGCGCTTAACGTTCGCTAGCTCTAACATCGGCAGTCAAACAAACATCAATGATCCATGAATGATGTCTTTTTAATAATCTATACGTTTTTCTTGCAGTAGCCTTTCTACAATAAGCCGTGGTAAAAGTTACTATAATCCGTTCAAGGAGTTGATAAGCAGACAGATTAGCTAGCTAGTTGATAAGTTATCTACTTCCACTTTATAAACAGATAGCCATAGCAGCTAACGTTAACGTTACTTCGCTGCTGGAGCGGTCAGCTGATTTAGCGATGTTTAACGTTGGCTACATAACGTTAGCAATATATCTTGTGTAGAATCCAGAGGGAAGGGTCAGGGAGCACAGTATTTAGATGAAGTGAGCTGGTTTGACCATGGAGATGGGACATGCTCGCTTAGCTTCACCGCAGTTGTTTGCGTCAGCAGCCGTGGGAGAGGGTGTAAAAGCTGCGTGTAAAGAGGGGTGCGCATGACCTCATCGATACGGATCCGTATTTACCATCCATACGAAGCCAAACGAGAGCCGTTTTCGGATTTTTTCACCCTGAGACCTGGTTTCAAAAAAGTGCGTTTTCAGGCAGTGCGTTTGCAGGATTCGTCTGGACGGTCGGCCCAAACGATGCAAAACATGTGCGTTTGCACAAAAAAACGTTTCCGTGTGGACGGCCCCTAAGAGTAGGCCTTTCGTGACATTACCACCGCAGGGCCCATCACTTCTCAACCCCCAGGAATTTTATTTAAAAAGTTCAGCAGCCAAATTCTTAAATTTAAAGATGAAAAGCCAAGTCAATAATCACAGTCAATGGTTAATAAGTATTATTATATCAGCATACTTTCCAACCTCCACAATTTTCAATGTAACACACCTGTTGATGTTTAAAAGACAAGTGCGTAGGTTTGCATGTGGACGGTGAGGACATGTCCCTACCAATATTTTGGGAGGATGCAACATGGCTGGTGCAGGTGGAGAGAGCTAGCAGTTAGCCGGAGCTCCGAAATTAGCCGATTAGCTTAAAGAGTCCACAGACAACTGAACAGAGATTCTACACTGATACTTTTTGCTACAACATCGACCATAAAATGCCAGGTCTCCACTGTGCTTTATTTAGTTATCATACATGAGCAGTAGAACATAGCATAAGCTTCCTACACCAACTCGTTAATGAAGTCTCTCTTGTATGTCGGTTGGTTGCAGTTTTAACTTTGTCTGTTACAAGGACAGAATTGTCCCTACCAATATTTGAGCTAACTCTTTGCATTATCTTACTGCCAGACAAGTAGAAGACGAGAGCTGCTCAGTGTGCTCTAGGGATGTCACGATATCAAAAGTCTAGTAGTCTGTACTGATATCATCAAAAGTACACAATACTCGATACCAAAGTAGATACCATGTGTTTAAAAATAAAAACAAAAAAGAGGAAAAAACATTTGGGGGGGTTGGGACAGTCTCATATCACTCTGTTTTCAGTGTCAGTATTTATTTTTTCTACTTTCTGTCAATGTTTTGGTGTGAAGTGGAGGGGGAAAGGAGATAATAGATGTAATCTAGAGAAAACGCTTGTCTGTCTTCCATGAGTTCACCTGAAAGACTTTTTCAAATAGAACTGGGCTGGTTAAAGTTCATTTAACTGATGTTCTAGAGGTCTGCTAAAACAAGCGCTAAAGTTAGCTAATGTCAGCTTTGGGAGCGAACGTTAGGCTGGGACTAGTCTATATCTTCGACGTTGCGGTGCTACAGGAAATTCTGCCAGATGCGTGTCTTTTCACCGATATCCATTTACTTCCGCTTTCTTTGTGTTGCCGTTCTAAACTCCGGTGGATTTACGAGGACTGTGGTTAACTGCTCCTCAGATCTCTGCAGGGTAAATCCAGACAGCTAGCTAGACTATCTGTCCAATCTTGAGTTTTCTCTTGCACAACTCAAACAACTTTGAATGTACATTTTGCAGCGGCACGTTTTTCTCCCACCCCGGAATGCTGTGTGGACCAGCCAGACCCTCCTCCGCAGCGATGTGGACGCAGTAAAGCCAGAGCTGACTGCGATCAAGCCGTTGTGCAGGGCAACGCGCTCTGTTTTTCTGTGCTGGTTGGCGTTCTTCTTCTCCAGCAATTAGCGGCAGACTTGCACTTGAAGTGTATTGTGTACTGTGTGTACTGCCCCTGTCACGTCCGGACGAATTGCATCCCCCAGAACCTACAGTAGCTACTGTAGAAAAAAAACAAGTAACGTTACATTTTCCGAATTTTGGCACCGACTTGGTACCGAAGTACCGGGTCTCGTGACATCCCTGTGTGCTACAGTTATTTTGACTGATAAAACGTTTGGGGTACTCACACAGTGGTCAGTGCGTGCTGTATTATATTACTGTAAGGATCAGTGTAGCAGTTTCAGTAATAATGGACGTGCTCATGCTGCGAGCATGCTCATGCTGCATCTGTGCTCCTAGTAGCCCATTTCATTCGTAGTTTCGTTTTTCTGCCTCTTGTGATAAACTTTGTTCCATTCAGAGTCCCAAATGGGGTAGGCCTACTACCATATAAGCAGAGCAATAACGTAATGCACAGCAGACTACAGGACAGGTGGATTTCTTCTAGAAATATTGTGATTTTATTCACATTATAATACAACCTTATTCTTCTAATATTACAACTTTTTCCTCAAAATATTATTCTCCAAATCAGAACACAGATGGGATAAGTTATATTTTGAATGTGCAGACAGTTTTGAGCATGAGCAGAAGTCTCCCTGAACACATATGAGCTATTACAGTCCAATGGTTTATAAATTAGTTAAAATAAATCAATGTATCATTAACATGAACAGGTGCCACATGCACATTTATCTGTGTCGTCCTTCGGGTCCCAGTGACCCGAAGGACAACACAAGGGTTATGTACTTCCGTTTACTTTGTTGAGAATTGCTCTCTAAACAAGGGTTAATACAGCACCTTAGTTCTTGTTTGTACAGCATTTTGGTCAGCTTAAACTGTTTAAATGTGTTCTAGAAATAAACTTTACTTACTTACTTTACAAGAAACAGGGTTTAGAGAGCAATTCTCAACAAAGTAAAGGGAAGTACATCATCCTTGTGTTGTCCTTCGGGTCACTGGGACCCGAAGGACCACACAAGGGTTAAGAGGTTACTTATGTTATGGAGGAAATATTTATTAGGGCCCGAGCGCCGACAGCGGCGAAGGCCCTATTGAAACTGAAGGAATTATTTTCTGCAAAGTAATTGCCTTTTTGAGGGGCTTAACATATTCAAAAACTCACCAAATTTGGCGGTCGCATCAAGTCTAGTGAAACATTTTGTATTTTAAGGGTTTCGCGATTAGGCGCACAAAAATGGCTCGCTAGCGCCCCCTAGAAAGTTAGAAAAATTGAGCCCCTGCAGTGCGTTTAACGTAGACTCACGAAACTTGGTACACATATGTAACATGTCAAGACGTACAAAAAACTTCATTAGAGCCACACCCTAAACCCAACAGGAAGTCCGCCATTTTGATTTCAAAGTTCGAAATTAGTACGATTTTGGCCATTTCCACATGTCGTACTTTAATGAACTCCTCCTAGAGATTTCATCCGATCAACTTCAAACTCGGTCTGTGCCATCTTAAGAAGTTAAAGATGAAAAGTTGTTAAAAGAAAAACTTTTCGTCATAGGGCGTGGCCATGGCGGGGCGGCCATTTTGTGCGTTTTGCCGCCAAAACAGGAAGTGGGTGTAACTCGAATGTACGTTGTCGAACTGGCTCGAAACTTTTCAGGATTCATACAGTGCCTTGCGAAAGTATTCGGCCCCCTTGAACTTTTCGACCTTTTGCCACATTTCAGGCCTCAAACATAAAGATATAAAACTGTAATTTTTTGTGAAGAATCAACAACAAGTGGGACACAATCATGAAGTGGAACGAAATTTATTGGATATTTCAAACCTTTTAAACAAATAAAAAACTGAAATATTGGGCGTGCAAAATTATTCAGCCCCCTTAAGTTAATACTTTGTAGCGCCACCTTTTGCTGCGATTACAGCTGTAAGTTGCTTGGGGTATGTCTCTATCAGTTTTGCACATCGAGAGACTGACATTTTTGCCCATTCCTCCTTGCAAAACAGCTCGAGCTCAGTGAGGTTGGATGGAGAGCGTTTGTGAACAGCAGTTTTCAGTTCTTTCCACAGATTCTAGATTGGATTCAGGTCTGGACTTTGACTTGGCCATTCTAACACCTGGATATGTTTATTTGTGAACCATTCCATTGTAGATTTTGCTTTATGTTTTGGATCATTGTCTTGTTGGAAGACAAATCTCCGTCCCAGTCTCAGGTCTTTTGCAGACTCCATCAGGTTTTCTTCCAGAATGGTCCTGTATTTGGCTCCATCCATCTTCCCATCAATTTTAACCATCTTCCCTGTCCCTGCTGAAGAAAAGCAGGCCCAAACCATGATGCTGCCACCACCATGTTTGACAGTGGGGATGGTGTGTTCAGGGTGATGAGCTGTGTTGCTTTTACGCCAAACATAACGTTTTGCATTGTTGCCAAAAGTTCGATTTTGGTTTCATCTGACCACAGCACCTTCTTCCACATGTTTGGTGTGTCTCCCAGGTGGCTTTTGGCAAACTTTAAACGACACTTTTTATGGATATCTTTAAGAAATGGCTTTCTTCTTGCCACTCTTCCATAAAGGCCAGATTTGTGCAGTATACGACTGATTGTTGTCCTATGGACAGAGTCTCCCACCTCAGCTGTAGATCTCTGCAGTTCATCCAGAGTGATCATGGGCCTCTTGGCTGCATCTCTGATCAGTCTTCTCATTGTATGAGCTGAAAGTTTAGAGGGACGGCCGGGTCTTCGTAGATTTGTAGTGGTCTGATACTCCTTCCATTTCAATATTATCGCTTGCACAGTGCTCCTTGGGATGTTTAAAGCTTGGGAAATCTTTTTGTATCCAAATCCGGCTTTAAACTTCTCCACAACAGTATCTCGGACCTGCCTGGTGTGTTCCTTGTTCTTCATGATGCTCTCTGCGCTTTACACGGACCTCTGAGACTATCACAGAGCAGGTGCATTTATACGGAGACTTGATTACACACAGCTGGATTCTATTTATCATCATTAGTCATTTAGGTCAACATTGGATCATTCAGAGATCCTCACTGAACTTCTGGAGAGAGTTTGCTACACTGAAAGTAAAGGGGCTGAATAATTTTGCACGCCCACTTTTTCAGTTTTTTATTTGTTAAAAAAGTTTGAAATGGCCAATGAATTTCGTTCCACTTCATAATTGGGACCCACTTGTTGTTGATTCTTCACAAAAAATTAAAGTTTTATATCTTTATGTTTGAGGCCTGAAATGTGGCAAAAGGTCGAAAAGTTCAAGGGGGCCGAATACTTTCGCAAGGCACTGTAAGAGTCCAACCCTGAGGACAAATAAAGGCCGATATTTACTTAAAGTCATAGCGCCCCCTAGTGGCAACAGGAAGTAGGCCTAAAAGTCAAGGTGCTATACTTTAACGAACTCCTCCTGGAGATTTCATTCGATGGACTTCAAACTTGGTCTGGACCATCCCACACCTTAACGATGAAAAGTAATTTAAAGAAAAACTTTTCGTCAGACGGTGTGGGCGTGGCGTGGTGGCCATTTTGAGTGTTTAGCGATGAACAAAGAAGTTGTTGTAACTTGAGTGTACGTTGTCGTATCTGCCCGAAATTTCTCACGATTGTCAAGGGTCCAGGCCTGAGGAGACCTACAGGCCAAAATTGACTTTCCTAATTTAGTCCTCACTAACACAGGCCCAATTAAAGTAACTACATGAAAACTTCACTGTTGTTGCATGAAATGTCGTTTGTGTTTAGCCTACATCATCATTTTCTATCATGTGAATTAAGAGGCCAAGCCAGCCTGAAGCTGCAGACAGATGCTTAACAGTGTGCTCTAGCAGTCAGCAACCCCTGCTGTTCATAAGGTGCCTCTGCACCCCTTTCGTTTCAGACACTCCCACCAGTCTTTGGGCCACGCCTCCTCATTTACATTGACATGTGTCATGTCCAAATGAAAAGGCAATGTTAAATTGAAATTCAAAAGCCAAATATTAAATGAAAATTAAAAGCCAATTTTAAATTGAAATTCAAAAGCCAAATATTAAATGAAAATTAAAATCCAATGTTAAATTGAAATTCAAAAGCCAAATATTAAATGAAAATTAAAAGCCAAAGATAAATTGAAATTCAAAAGCCAAATATTAAATTCAAAAGCCAAAGCCAAATGGAAAATAAAAAAAATATATATATATTTTTTTTAAATTTCATCTCGCTTTGTTTTCTCTTTGGACTTTCAATTTGAATTATGAATAAATATTTCCTCCATAGTTACTTCCCCAAACAAAAGGCAGAAAAGAGGAGGGAAAAGTAAATAATGCCTACGTGCGTTGACTCAGCAGAGATAACATTAAATGAGATAAGTTGATCTACAGGAACATACACTTTTGAAAGCAACACAGAATCAGAGCCTTACTGCATTTGTTCCATTATATTTTTATATTTTAAATTGTCATTGTGTGTTTACCTTTACATAACTTAAGACATTTCCACCATACATCAATGCAGAAAAGGGCAGACAAATTCACCAGAATGGCAAAAATGTAGTTTTTATTGCCTCATTTGCTGGCTCTTGGCAGAAGGAGCTGTATGTCAAAACGACATGTTTGATGTGCACATAGACATGGGGGTTTCTGTTATTTTACAACAGTCTGACGCTGGTTGCACAAAATGTAACCAGCCGTTCCATCTGATCTGCGCAACATCATTTCAGTTAGAGACTGCAGATGGAACAGATAGCTGCTGCCTTCTGATGGATGTAAAAAGAGTCACCAGTGTAAAGGCCTTCAGCACTAACTGTGATGAGCTTTATTGTGATATAGACGGCATTAATGCCATAACCACTGGCTGACAAGTCAGCATGATCATGTTGCAGAATAAGTATTGTTGCTGTGACAATAATTAACTAAACTGTACTCGGGTTTGTTAATTAATGTTTCAGTTCATGCAGCAAACAAAAATAGATCAAAGATAAATCCAATAATCTAAAATGTACCCTAATATACAGTGCTCAGCATAAGTGAATGCACCCAGGCTAAAGTTGACTAAAAAGAGGAATAAAAAAATCATCTTTCGGAAATTGATCTTAATGCCTTGATTAAAAAAATTAGGAAAAATCCAACCTTTAAGGACACCAATTTTCTTTGTGAATGAATAATGTATTGTAAATGAATAAATGTTCTTCCTTAAAATACAGGGGGCATAAGTAAGTACACCCCTATGTTAAATTCCCATAGCGGCAGGCAGATTTTTTATTTTTAAAGGCCAGTTATTTCATGGATCCAGGGTACTATGCATCCTGATAAAGTTCCCTTGGCCTTTGGAATTAAAATAGTCTTAAATCTTTTACAAAATAAATATTTCAAAGTTGTTGCTGCTGCATCTAGTGATGACACCAGAACCAAGGGCTCCATTGTTTTGCTGTCACGGAGATGCACACTAACCGTAGACAAAAGTAGTAATGACTCTTGAGGCAGGATATCATATATATGTACTACGATAAGGAGTAGGAAAATAGCCTTTGTCTCAGGATATGCACCGGCTACATATGATGAAAGCTTTTTCCCATGCCTAACCAAAGAATTCCTTTCTCTCAATGAATACTCACTAATTATAGGGGGAGACATGAATGCGGTACTAGACTTAAATCAGGATAGATCAGGGGTCAGCCACATGACAGCCCAAAAACACATATCGGACATGTTTAATGCAGTTGTGGAATTCCCACGATTTTGCAGATATATGGAGAATGCACCATCCTACTAGCAAGGATTACACCTTTTTTCCCACACGTCACCACACCCACTCCCGCATTGATTATTTTTTGTGCTCCAGTGTACTTAAGGCAATGTTCCACACAATAGCAATGGAACCAGCAATCCTGTCTGACCACAATGCACTGATAACCACATTCCATTGCGATATGTTAGGAGAAAAATCTAGAAAGTGGCAATTTAATAATTCCCTTCTCCAAAACACAGCTTTTAATACAGAATTTGGAGCCAAACTGGCCGAGTTCATATCAATCAATACTGGCTCAGTTTCGGACCCGGCGTACATCTGGCAAGCCACTAAAGGATTTATTAGAGATTTCACATCTTCCTTTGCAGCAAATTTGAAGAAAAAGAGAGAGGCAAGGATTGAGGAGTTGGAAGAACGTTGTAAATCGTTAGAGCAATCTCTTAATAAGACTTGTTTTTCTAAATCACATACTCTTTTAGTCACAAATCGAGCAGAGCTAAATGACTTGCTAAAAAGGAGAGCTGAATTCATAATGCACAGAGGCAAAATTACTATTTTAACGGCCGTAAACCAAGCAAATTGAATTGACTCTGAATTTAAAACAAAGGGAGTCCAGAGCTGCTATCAATAGCATCCGCACGGACCGAGGTATCTCAACGAATCCTAAGGAGATTACTGCCACTTTCCAATCCTTTTATTTAAAGCTGTATGAATCCTCCAGCAATCCAGATCTGACGCAGTGCCAAAAGTTCCTAAAAGAGTTAATCTGCCTCTTCTTGACCCAGAGGAGGCAGAAGAACTGGGTCAACCTATTACGTTAGAGGAACTCAAATCAGCGCTAAAAACAGCTAAAAAAGGGAAAACACCGGGGTTGGATGGAATTCCATCGGAACTCTTAATACAGTTCGTTGACACACTAGGACCTATCAGTTTACAAACTTTAACCTCGGCCACTGAGAGGGGCACCTTTCATCAACAAACCAACACTGCACTAATTTTGGTCATACACAAAAATGGCGAAGATCCTACGGAGTGTTCAAATTACAGGCCCATCAGCCTCATTGGGACTGATATTAAGCTTTATTCCAAAGTCTTCATCAAGAAGCTAGTCACCCTGACCAATCAGGGTTTATACCAAAGCATCAAGCTGCAGACGCAGATTACTCCATGTAATAGAAGACGCCAGAAACCTCCCAACAACGGCAGCAGTTTTATCACTGGACGCGGAAAAGGCTTTTGACCGCCTAGAATGGAACTACCTGTGGCAAGTAATGGAGAGACTTGGTTTGGGAGCCAAATTCATTGACATGGTACGTACTTTGTATGCGCCATTCCCCATTGCTTAGGATGCCCGCTTTCTCCCATGCTATTTGCGATCTCTCTTGAACCGTTAGCCCAGGCCATGAGGCAAAATAAAATATGTAATGTCCAGATTAAATTCAATAACAACTCAATATCGTTATTTGCAGATGATATTTTACTGTACATATCTGACCTTGAGGACTCTGTTCCAAAAATAAGATTTTTAACGAATTTGGCTCAATCTCCGGCTATAAAATCACTTGGAATAAATCTAATCTGCCCCTGTTGAACAACAAACAGGTGACATCAGCTATTAGTGATACAATACCAACCCAAAGCAAAATTACATATTTGGGCATCACCATCCACGCATCGCTACAGCGAGTTGTCCAGGACAACTATGAAACTATACTAAGTAGTGTTCAAAAGGGATCTGACTAAGTGGTCCGCGCTGCCGGCATCAATACGGTCCAGGATTGCGGTTGTTAAAATGAACATAGTTCCTTGTGTGAACTTCTAAAGTACAATAATCCCCTTATCCCAACCAATACATTTCTGGAAGAAACTTGATGCCGTAATCCGGCAGTATATTTGGAATAGTAAACAACCTAGGCTAAAATACTCTACTTTGCAACGTACCACGAACACGGGAGGCCTAGCCCTCCCCAACCTTAAAGTGTACCATAGAGCCTTTCAGCTACGGGCCCTCAGAGTGTGGTTAGACCACTCATCTACAGTCCCATGGAGAGAAATAGAGCAAAACCTCACTGGAAGTCTAAGACTGCAAGATCTTGCCTTTGCAGGTATATGTCCAAAAAAGTGTATGATAACCTATGGCTCTATTATCACCAACACATTGACCAACTTTAAACAGGTGGAGGAGCAACTTCGCTACACCAATAAGTGGCATTTGAACACCCCAATTTGGCACAACATGCACTTAATGTCTGGTAATGTCTTTTTGTTGTTGTAACCAGTGGAGTGACAGAGGTATTTATACTCTAGACCAGTTATTCAATGGGGAAGGTATGTTGAGCTTTGAGGACCTGAGAACTAGCTTTGAGATCCCTAGGAAATCCTTTTTCCCCCTCTATCTTCGCTTAAGGTCAGCCCTAAAATGTTACTGAATACCACGGAGAAACAGTATCGAGACCCACCCAATCATTAAATGGCTTGTTGATTTTCCTGCGAGAGGATTAGTGTCCAGGATTTATGCTAAATTGATGCAAGTATCCATAGGAGAACTCCCAATAGTAAAGAAATGGGAGCAAGAGCTAAGCTCGGAGGGGAACTTATTTAATTGGGAGACAGTTTGGGACAACATTTCCCACTGTTCCAAGAACCCAAATCACCAGCAGATCCACTTCAACATATGTCATAGGACATATTGGACTCCTCAGAAGAGATACGTCTCCAAAGGCATTCCTACTCCCTATTGCACGTTCTGTCAACCTGCACAAACTGGAACTTTCTTGCACATAGTCTGAGTGTGAACAGGTGCATGAGTTTTGGAATAATACAACATCAATAATATCTGATGGGATAGGATGTTGAATTCCTACTGACCCGATTGTTATGTTACTTAATGACGACTCTAAATTACACCTGCTTGGGGGACAAAAGAAAGTTTGGTTAGCTGGCTCAACCGCGACCAAGAAAATGATAGCTCAGCGTTGGCTCCCCCCCCCCACTCACTTTGTATAAAACAGTGGTTGGCGTATTTTGTGGACATAGTTATGCTTGAGCTCTCTACAGCAAGGATCAACAAAGCCACGTCATCGACTATATGACAAAGGTGCAGCAGCACAAATATCAGTCCTAATGACCTCCGCATCTGCAACATGGCATCATGACTTTGCGTAAACACAGCACTTTCCCAAAGCCAAATGGCGTGTTATCTGTACGCATTTTCAGCTATTCACGTGTATGTCTACGCTGTATACAGCAGACGTAAACATACACACCACGTGGCGTCGCCACGTTGCGTGTTATCACGAGCTGAAAAGTCGCCACACGCGGAATGCGAACACTGCTCTCCCGGGTTAAAGTCCTGTGTTTCAAATTCACTCGCAATGCAGGTCAATGGCGGCCGATTTGCGTTGATAAACACGCTTAAAAGCAATTATGCGTCTTGATAACACGCCAAAATGGCATACGAATTGGCGTGTCATACATACGCCACTTCATGGATCAGTCTGGCATCACAAGAAGTAGAGGAGGGTGACTAGGCAAGGTGTGATTTCTGTTTTTGTTTAGGTTTATTTTTTCCTTTCTTTTCCTCGAGACCGCGGAGGATGGGGGGTGGGATAGGGGGGATTGTTCTTGTTTAAAATGAAAAACTAAATAAAAAGTTGATCTTAAAAAAAAAAAAAAAATTAGCCCCACATCATCACATACCCTTCACCATACCTAAAGATTGGCATGGTTTTATTTCAGTTAGCCTAATAGCTGGTTTGATTTGCATTGAGAGATGATTTAATGGAAAGGACCCCATGCCAATCTCTAGGTATGGTGAAGGGTATGTGATGATGTGGGGCTATTATTATTAGGCCTATAGATTAAAAAATAAGCCCCACTTTGACTAGCTACAATCATAGACTGTATAATTGGCTATGGACGAAGCCTCCATGACATCACCCATAGGTTTCCGAAGAGCCAAAATAAATTTGAATAGGCCTAAATAAAGGAAGAGGAAGTGCTGAGAGTAGGCTACGTACTGTCTCTCCATGGCTCTGCAAGGAAACCCTGACTGGTGAACAACAAAGAGGGAATGTTGTACTTAAAGCTGCTCCAATCAACATTTGTTTTTTATTAACAATAGATCAAATAACCTCTTTGTGCAATGTGAACAACGTCAAAGTAATATAGAATTATCATACAATTCGGCTGTTTTCGGCTGATAAACTCTCAAGACCCATTTTATACTACCTACCCAGCACCAAATGGCACACAGACAAATTTGACTAGCTCGTGAACATAGTGCAGCATATAGGCTACCAGCTAAAGAGACAGATATTTCCCTCAGGAGTTACAGGATACAAAATGGCCAGGTGGCCAACAACACCACTCCAAAAATGTGTAAATGGGCAACTGTTTGCTAACATGTTAGCCATATCAACATAATGGTAATATTATGTTGATGTTGCACAGCTCACTGCCCCCAAGTGGCCAAAAATGGATTATGTCTTTTATTAAGTCTTTTAGATTTGCATTAATCTTTTAAAGATGCCCATTCATACTACTGAAACCTCATATTAACTTTTGCTGATTAAGAGTGTATTTTTGCTCTGAACAAGGAGTGTGAATTTTGTCTCTTACAATGGAGTCATCCGGAGAAGGTATCACTTTACTGTCGGTATGGAGAGGAGGAATGATTACAATGACCACTAACACTTGGGGGGGTTAACATTTAATAAAATATTTAATAAAATATTAACCCATCCCTTTACAGTTGCATTGGCATACAATTGTGTGAGGTAGAGGCTAAAAGTTCTCCCCAACGTGGTCAATTAATAATTACATATTCAATTTAAAAAGTGTCTACTTTTCATATACTAACAGTTTATGTTTTTAATTTCAGCCTGTTTAAGTTGCTGTCTCACTTCATCTCTCTCTTCTTCTTGGTTGGTCTATCTCGTTTTCTCTCTCTCGCCTCCCTAGCTTCTGGGGCTGCTCCAGTGGGCGTTGATAGCCGGTGCCCCCTACACTTTGCTGCCAGTGTATGGCTGGGTGATGTTTGTGGCCGTCACTCTGTGGATCCTCACCACAATCCTCTTCTTCATGATCCTGTTCGGCGCCCAGCAAAAACTCACGTTCATCCCCTGGCCCCTGGCGGTAGGAAGGGATGCGGGGTGGGGGAATGAGAGAAAAGTAGAATGGAAGGTTTTAAGACTTGTTTTGCTCGCATGAGAAAAACATATTTTTTAGAGTATCTCTCTACTTGTTCTAATAATGGGGAGAGAGCTACCTGTTTATTCCAGGGTATACAGAAACTAGATCAGATGTGATTTCTTTTTTAGCTATCTCTGGCCCTAGAGCCCCCTTTATGACATGGATGACTAAATAACCACAAACTATCAAGTTTGAAAATGACCAAGACTCATTTAAAATGATACCATTGACACAACTGAGTCTCCCTGTGCAAGTGACATTCCAGATGTGGACTGGCCAGCAAGGCCCACTCTGATAATCTCTCAGCTGTCTTCTAGGCAAGATCTTAAGGCATTTGGTCATTACATGCATTGCTAAAATGGTGCATAAACAAGAACAAGGCAGCAGAATTTAAAATAAAGTGTCACTGTCAAGGGTCATTTAAGGTTTGGTCAAATAAAAAGAGGCTAATGAAATAGGACAGTGAAGTAGAATATGCAATCAGAATGCCAGAGCAATGGAAGAGGAGGCAACATTTAGAAAAGCTGGCAAGGAAAAAAGACAACGTAGAGAAGATGAGCAAGATTGCAATAGAAAAGTAGGGAACAACCTGGACAGAAAGAAGAAGCCCTAAGGATATGTGGCTAATGTTTCTCCTGTTTTGTTAGGTGATGGTGTATTTTGCCGGAGCCACGGTCCTCTATCTGACCGCCTTCGTGGCCAACGCAGCATCTGTGGACCCCTTCTACACTCCTTTCTATCTGCGTTTCTACCAACAAATGGCAGCAGCCGCTGTAAGACGCCCGACACCACTAACACTGCCTCAAATACAAAGCGCTTGTTAAACATGCAAGAAACACTCGTGAGGTCACCCTCTGACAATGTGCCTGCAGAGGCAATATCTAGGCCTGGAGAGTCTTCCATTAGTACAGTACAGGCCAAAAGTTTGGACACACCTTCTCATTCAATGTGTTTCTTTATTTTTATGACTATTTACATTGTAGATTCTCACTGAAGGCATCAAAACTATGAATGAACACATATGGAATTATGTACTTAACAAAAAAGTGTGAAATAACTGAAAACATGTCTTATATTTTAGATTGGTCAAAGTAGCCACCCTTTGCTTTTTTTGATAACTCTGCAAACCCTTGGTGTTCTCTCAATGAGCTTCATGAGGTAGTCACCTGAAATGGTTTTCCCTTCACAGGTGTGCTTTGTCAGGGTTAATTAGTGGAAGTTTTTCCCTTATTAATAAAAAAAAAAAATTTAAAAGAATTCAAGAGATCTATTATTTTTGATTATTTCATAATTTGTTTATTCATAGTTTTTTTAGAATTTAAAATTTAAATAGCCCTTTTAAGATTCACCATATTCTCGTTTTTGGGTCAAATGGCCTTTTGAATGGGAGAGCTATTATCTCAAAGCTATTTTGAGACTAGCTCTCATGCTAGTCTCAAAATAGCTATTTTCGAAATACTAAGAAGGCTCGACACAACATGAAACTTTGCTTCAAGGATCACCAGGAGCTCTACACCGTAACGAAAGCATTGACAACGTTCTTTGTGTACACAGATTTACTAAAAAGAAAGTTTTTGGGCAACTCACCATAGCTTGTTGTTTCCGGCCACTACGACCTCGACAGTCAAAACGAGTCGATATCCGAATGCGAATGAACAGACTCCATATGAGGCTCCTTTTTCAACTAGCTACAAGGTCAATATTGTTTTTCAATAACGACGAAACAACTACTTATCCGTGCATTTATATGGAACTAAGTTTTAGGAGCATTCCGTCTTTACTCTCCTCCCTGTTACGTTGCATTCGAAATCGATTGTTTTTGACTGATAAAATGGCCGCGACCGGAAACAACAAGAGCTATGGTGAGTTGTTCAAAACCTCTATTTTTAGTAAACTCTGGGTACACAAACAATGCTGTCAATGCTTGCGTTAAGGTGTAGAGCTCCTGGTGATACTTGGAGCAAGGTTTCATGTTGTGTCGAGCCTTCTTAGTATTTGGAAAATAGCTATTTTAAGGCTATCATAAAAGTGCCCCTATCACTCCCATTCAAAATGCCATTTGACTGAAAAACGAAAATACGGTAAATCTTAAAAGTGGCGCTTCCGTCCTAAATATTCTTTTAAACAAAAGTTTGACTCGGGTACATTCACAAAAAGACCCTAGGTTGCATTTTGGCGAGAGTTCCGCTTTAAGTCATCCAATGTTGGAACACCGGGCACATTTTGTGTGTTTTCCCTCCCTCTCACTGCCATCACTGTTTGACTATAGGTGTGTTTCTGAAAGCCTGTTTACTTACAGTATCAGGTTGTGACAGGTACGCACAGCCGAAACTTGGGAGGAAGAATAAGAAAAAGGGTGAGGCCTTCTTAAGGCTCTGAAGCAAGTCCAGTTTATTATTATTTTTTAAATCCGGTTACCTTTGTACCACAGCTGCCACTTGCTCCTCCCCACTGCCGAGTCAATGTTCCATCAAAAATAAGAAAAACAGGTGGATCAGGGCAGCAGTTAAAAAGTAATGTGTGTGTGTGAAAAAATGTCACACTAAAGATCCCCATTATCAGGAAATGCAGGCTGGATATGTTGTTTTATATCCTGTTCAACAGGCTAAAGTCCATGCTGGTTTACAGCTACAGTAGCATCCAGCACATATGATTTCTCTCACACACACACACACACACACACACACACACACACACACACACACACACACACACACACACACACACACACACACACACACACACACACACACACACACACACACACACACACACACACACACACACACACACACGGCCCTGGCCCGTGTCCAATCACAAACTCTTATCAGTTGCATTTCACTGCCAAGACATAGCCATTTAAAGTTATTGTAGTTATAAAGTTATCACAAGTAGCTAGCTGAAATATTTATAGATGTGAATACATAAAGATGTAAAGTTATCTTTGATTTATGCCAGCAGTTGGAGATTTGAGACCTTTGCTTTGCTTCCTAAAGTCATTAAAGAGGAATGATTTTCTTTCTCATCCCCTTTTAACGTCTCTCTGTTTGTATGTCTCTGCCTCTCTGTTCAGTTCTTCGGTGCTGTGGTGACCCTGGCGTACGGGGCCAGTGCCTTCTTCTCCTATTTGACGTGGAAGGGAGATGGGGGAAACGCTGCCACCAACACGGTGCCGACCTAGGACTCAATCCTGATCCTAGAAATAGATGTGTTGTGTTGTTTTTTTTCTCCCCTCAAGATACTGTATTTGTAGATAGTATTACCAATGAGATAAAGCCTAATCCAGACGAAAATATCCTATATTATACAGTACAGGCCAAAAGTTTGGACACACCTTCTCATTCAATGCGTTTCCTTTTTATTTTCATGACTATTTACATTGTAGATTCTCACTGAAGGCATCAAAACTATGAATGAACACATATGGAATTATGTACTTAACAAAAAAGTGTGAAATAACTGAAAACATGTCTTATATTTTAGATTCTTCAAAGTAGCCACCCTTTGCTTTTTTATTAGTAAGGGAAAAACTTCCACTAATTAACCCTGACAAGGCACACCTGTGAAGTGAAAACCATTTCAGGTGACTACCTCATGAAGCTCATTGAGAGAACACCAAGGGATTTGCAGAGTTATCAAAAAAAGCAAAGGGTGGCTACTTTGAGGAATCTAAAATCTAAAAGACATTTTTTCAGTTATTTCACTTTTTTGTTAAGTACATAATTCCATATGTGTTAATTCATAGTTTTGATGCCTTCAGTGAGAATCTACAATGTAAATAGTCATGAAAATAAATAAACACATTGAATGAGAAGGTGTGTCCAAACTTTTGGCCTGTACTGTATATATTTTTCAGTCAAACTCACTAGATTTTTACCGTAACATTATAAAAAGAAATTGTACATCAGCACTGGACTGTCCACATAAAATGTACTGTATCACATACTACAACACAATATTTCTTTGAATACTATTCTATATACACAAATAAAGCAGACAGTGCCTTCAATTGTTGGTAATATTACAGCATATTGGCATACAAGCACCTCCAAGTTGTATTTAAAATATGCAGCCTATAGCCTAATGGCAGCTAATGGGGATCCCAAATAAAGAATAAACAAATCCCCTCACCAGTACCTCTAAAGTTCAATGATTCGTTTGTTATCTTTGAAAATAGCCAGGCTAGCTGTTTCCCTGATTCCAGTCTTTGTGCTAAGCTATGCTAACTGGCTGCTGGCTATGGCTTCGGCTTCATACGTAATGTAGCCTACAGTCATCCGAGGGTGGTGTCAATCTTCTCATCGGAGTCCCGGCAAGAAAGCGGATAATCTTATTTCCCAAAATGTCAAACTATCTCTTTGAAGTAAGGTCACCCAACTATGGAAGAAGACCTTACGATGCAAAAAAAGTGATTTGAACTGCAGAGTGAACGAAGTTATTTGTTCATATTCTGAATGCCATACTCTAACAAGTCTTAATAGTAAAATACTATTGTAAAATATATAAATTACTTTTATACTATGGGAGTAAAGTAACTAACAATATCGGTGTGAACGGCTCTAAAAGGGGGTTATTTGGTCAGTCATTGATGTAAAGATCATTTGGGGGGGGGGGGATCTTTGATTTACATGGAGTGCATGTGCCTTTATGAAATGGGTATCTTTTTGTACCAATAATTTAAATACTTGTGAAATCCTGTGGGGCTCAAACATGCACTTGTTCAAATAAAGCACTTGGGTGATTTCAAGTAAGGCTTTATCCTGTTTTTTCAAAAATATCTTTTTACTGGCAAATTAGACATCAACAGTATTTCACCGGTGACATAAATATACGTTTACAATTACAGCTGTCATGTTAAGACAAGTAGAAAATACTTTGACGTTGTACTGAAAACTACACTGTAGATTTTATTTCTAATTGCAGACGCACGCACGCACGCACGCACGCACGCACGCACGCACACACACACACACACACACACACACACACACACACACTAAGTACATTAGAAATCCCTTTCATAGGCACAAAACTCAATCCAATGACTTCAAACTGACCAAATAATTTAAAACTTCATAAAACATATATTAGTTCTGCTATATTCCTAATAAAATAAAAAAAATAAAAACATACCAGCCAAAGAGAGCAGAGCCAAACATTCAATCATATCAAACGGTTTCCCCTGCTTACAAGGAGATTTGGTGATGCCATTAGCAGAAGAACGAGTAGGATGACCTGAAAAACACAGACAAATCTAGTACCAGCACCACAGTACTGGGTTCCTTCTCCCCAATCAGGCAGAACTAATAAATGCAAACTCCTGATGAAATATACGGAAATAAGAGTATATGTAACATCAGGATTAGGCCTCTCACCTGCAGATTACAGTTAAACTAATTTGAATATTTCAAGTAGTCATTATTTCCAGTGCAGTGCTTAGGGAGCAGAAAGAAGCTAAAAGCTTTCATCTTCACTCTTCATCTACAAAGAGCCTCTTAAACACCCATACCACCCCACCTGCCACATAAAACACAGAGGAATGCATTTATGAATTTGCCGTTAGGGGTCATTTGTGCACAAACTGTAGATTTATGGGGAGTGTATCCAGCAGCTCACCATTAGAGTACCACAAAAAAAAAAGCTCACAACTTTGTGAAGGCCAGTGGACAAAATGTTATATAAATGTTTGACTTTTGAGTGTGAGTGTCACTGGGATTGAGTGGAGCCAACGTGTTTGGAGCCTGCAGGGATCAGAGATGTGACCACCAGTCCTTGACTTAGGTCCAGACCTCGGCCCTCCTTCTCCTAGAAACATACAGATGCATACAGCTGTTATTGAAGCATAACATTACAAACAAGAGTCCTAAACATTTGTTTTTGACCAATTAACCCGCAGTCAAGATTCAAAAGGGCTTGAAGGAAGGCTGAAGATTAAAGAGACCCGTTTAATTATGGAATATGGCACCGATACCTACTAGAAAATAGAAATAGAGAATCCTAAAGTTGTTGAGCTGCTCAGTGAAAAGGGGATTAAAGATGTTTACAGACAACTCACAGCTCTGTATTCCAGGAACATTTCCTTAAAGGCCATGAAGTCAGTGAACGTCAGCAGCATGTCAAAGATGTCATCTGGCACTTCCTCTTTGTGTTGCCTGCAGATGGAAGAGACCCACATGGTCAATCCAGTCACAGTGGAATGTACTTTTGTGCCACCCGGTGGCCCGCTGCAAAATAATATTTCTTAGGCACAACCAATTCAATTAACAGGTGCATCAAACAAACCACTCATTGCTTTCAATGACACCAATGTATGTCACCACCTGAATTAGAGTGGTATGTTGTTGTCAGAGGAAAACAGCCAGAATAAGACGGACTTTCGGGAGAGTTGTGTCACATCTTACATTAGCAGCTCTGTGAAAGTGTTCATGTTGAAGGCGGGGATCCTCTCCACCAGCTGCTGCTCCAGGTGTTTCTCCAGAAGGTCAACCTACACAACAGACATGAGTGTTATTAGGCATCTGGTCTTAGTTTACCTCCCTGACTACTACAGACGTTCAGTAAAAAGTCAGACTCTTCGATAGCGCTGTAAATTGAAATTAGAGACAAGGTGATATAACAATCATATTTCTAGAGATAACTTTACGTGTATTGGATTTAAAACGGCGTTGTAAAAATCAGATAATCGTATGTCATTTTCCTTGAAGACAGGTGTGGGAGTTCCATTAGACCACAGCGAGATGGTCAGCAACTCACATACTCATTGAAGATAAGCGTGTAACTGAGCTTGTTCTCATCAGAATCCTCAAACTCCAGGTAGTGTTTCTCCATGAAGCTCTGCTGAAGCTGCTGGAACTCCTCCTCTATAAAGAAAAGTAATGGACATGTAGAACATCACGTATCTTCACCACTAACTGGTGAAACACTAAAGATTGATATGTCTTCAGCTGGTTTAGTAAAAAAAAAAAAAAAAAATTAAAAAAAAGACTCAGGATAAAATATGGAAATGATTTACATATGTACAATTTTCTTTCATGCATTTTTCACCATTCTCACAGAACAAATAAAGACCAGTTGAAGCAATTTAAGAACCTAAATCCAAATGTCTTTGTATAGGTCTAATAAAGCTACAGAGGCCTTCATTTTTAGGCAAAACCGACACTTTTCTCACATTCAGTCGCTTTATCCATTAGTTTTCGAAGCATAAAGACTGTCGACTAGGGCTAGGCGATATAGAGAAAAGCAAATATCACGATATTTTTGGCCAAATACCTCGATATCGATACAGCAACAATATTGTAGTGTTGACTATTGGTGCTTTCACAAAATATTTACACAATGAGATTTTTGATAAATAATTATCAGTAATGTGGATATAACGACTAAGTGGGTAAATGCAAATAACAGAACAACAGTCAACAGTTACAACAGTCTGGTAAGTTCAGAAAATGACATCACTTTACTGTAATGCAGCTTTTAAAACCAGGAAAAGACAACACTTATGCCATATTACGATATCCAAAATCTAAGACGATATCTAGTCTCATATCACGATATCTATAAAATATCGATATATTGCCCAGCTTTAGTGTCGAGACATGTTTTACAACATAAGAATATGACAATCTCTTCTTACGGCCAGATTGTGGAAAAATTCATCTTTCACAAATAGTTGAATTGTAAATCTGTAATAGACAAGAATGGATTCATCGCTTATCCTACCCATGATGATGTCCTCTATGCAGCCAATAACCGCATCAAAAGCTGCGTCTGCTGCGGAGGAACTGGAGAGGAAAAACCAAGAGAACACGATCATATCACTTAAAGGTAGACTTTGTATGCAGTATATCACAGCTATGTATTAATTCTGCTTTCTCTAGCTGTGGACTCGAGTCTCAAAAATGAGAACTTGAGACTTGAGTGCTAAGTAAAGGCTCAAGTCTTGACCTGGTAAGGTCCCAGATTAATAAGAAATATACCAAAGACCGGGACATACAAGCCTTTCATTACCTCACAACACAGCCTGAACATTTAATTATCTGGCCTTTGCATTTCACTTAGAGAACTTAATCTCACAAAGAAACAAAAACAAGTATTGTGACTTGAAACCCACCTTGAAATAGCGAAGTTTTCTTCTTCCATGTCAACCATTTCTACGATGTTGTCTCCACAGCCTCGCACATCTGGAGACCGTGGGGAGGCAACGTGTGATATACATATATTCACGTTCATGTGAAATCAAAGCTGTCAAAGCTAAATAAACAGCTAACCAACGTTAACGTTAGGTGAACCAGCAATTGTCCTTTTTCAACAAAAGCAATATTTCGTTGAATGACAAAGCTGCCTGTCAGGCCTAACGTTAGTTTTGGTCGTTACTGAACGATAACGTTAGCTGGCTGGCTAACGTTAGGTAAGCTAAAGGTTAGCTAGCTAAACACATGTTAGCGTTAAATTAATACGAACGGTCAGAGTCGGTTAGCTATATTTCGCATTTTTCCGAACTAAATTATTACTTTACACCTCCCTTAAGCTCCAGGCATGTCAGTTAAATGAATTTAATCGACTTACTTCGTTCCTGGATGTCCATGTTGTTTAAATAAATCGCTAACGTGTAGCTATGGTAAATGGTTGTTACCAAGGAAACGGCGAACATGTGCGCAACTGAGTCCCGTCCGGTAGGATAAAATATGTGCACGTTGGTTCCTACCTAATGCTGCGTTCCAGACACAGTTTTTAACGCGTAAGTTACGACTTCAATTCACAACTCACGAGTTGGTAGCATTCCAGGCAAAGTCACCACAAACCCTTCTACCTAGAGGCTACCTAACGTTGACGTTAGCTATCTAGGTTACTTTACGTTGCCTATTTATGTCTATTAATTTCTACTTATCACTGTTAATACACGGCGTCTGTACAGCATCAACGAGGTCGCCATTGTTGTTTATGTGTGTGTGACGTCAAAAACTGTAACTGGGAGTACAACGATCTGGTACGAGTTCACGGGTAGTAGGTTACGGGTTTGACTGCCGTTCCAGGGCACTTTCACTGGTAGAAGGTTGTGAAAACACGAGTTACGGGTTGCCTGGAACGCAGCATAAGAACATATCAGTGGGATTATAAAAAAGAATGAGACTTTGGGGCCCAATTCTTCTTCTTTTTAAGACATTACTGAGACAAAGTCCCCTTACTTCCTGTACTGGAATATCACTCAGCTTTAAGTAAATAATCTTTAATTTTTAATTATAACCATATCTGTCCTGTCACTCTTTACTAACTGTATAAGCATCGGTATGTCCCTTTGTTGTGATCGACTGTTATTTCAAGAATTAATAGCTGTGTAACTCAACGTACAGTGCCTTGCGAAAGTATTCGGCCCCCTTGAACTTTTCGACCTTTTGCCACATTTCAGGCCTCAAACATAAAGATATAAAACTGTAATTTTTTGTGAAGAATCAACAACAAGTGGGACACAATCATGAAGTGGAACGAAATTTATTGGATATTTCAAACCTTTTAAACAAATAAAAAACTGAAATATTGGGCGTGCAAAATTATTCAGCCCCCTTAAGTTAATACTTTGTAGCGCCACCTTTTGCTGCGATTACAGCTGTAAGTCGCTTGGGGTATGTCTCTATCAGTTTTGCACATCGAGAGACTGACATTTTTGCCCATTCCTCCTTGCAAAACAGCTCGAGCTCAGTGAGGTTGGATGGAGAGCGTTTGTGAACAGCAGTTTTACGTTCTTTCCACAGATTCTCGATTGGATTCAGGTCTGGACTTTGACTTGGCCATTCTAACACCTGGATATGTTTATTTGTGAACCATTCCATTGTAGATTTTACTTTATGTTTTGGATCATTGTCTTGTTGGAAGACAAATCTCCGTCCCAGTCTCAGGTCTTTTGCAGACTCCATCAGGTTTTCTTCCAGAATGGTCCTGTATTTGGCTCCATCCATCTTACCATCAATTTTAACCATCTTCCCTGTCCCTGCTGAAGAAAAGCAGGCCCAAACCATGATGCTGCCACCACCATGTTTGACAGTGGGGATGGTGTGTTCAGGGTGATGAGCTGTGTTGCTTTTTCGCCAAACATAACGTTTTGCATTGTTGCCCAAAAGTTCGATTTTGGTTTCATCTGACCACAGCACCTTCTTCCACATGTTTGGTGTGTCTCCCAGGTGGCTTTTGGCAAACTTTAAACGACTACTTTTATGGATATCTTTAAGAAATGGCTTTCTTCTTGCCACTCTTCCATAAAGGCCAGATTTGTGCAGTATACGACTGATTGTTGTCCTATGGACAGAGTCTCCCAGCTCAGCTGTAGATCTCTGCAGTTCATCCAGAGTGATCATGGGCCTCTTGGCTGCATCTCTGATCAGTCTTCTCCTTGTATGAGCTGAAAGTTTAGAGGGACGGCCGGGTCTTCGTAATTTGTAGTGGTCTGATACTCCTTCCATTTCAATATTATCGCTTGCACAGTGCTCCTTGGGATGTTTAAAGCTTGGGAAATCTTTTTGTATCCAAATCCGGCTTTAAACTTCTCCACAACAGTATCTCGGACCTGCCTGGTGTGTTCCTTGTTCTTCATGATGCTCTCTGCGCTTTACACGGACCTCTGAGACTATCACAGAGCAGGTGCATTTATACGGAGACTTGATTACACACAGCTGGATTCTATTTATCATCATTAGTCATTTAGGTCAACATTGGATCATTCAGAGATCCTCACTGAACTTCTGGAGAGAGTTTGCTGCACTGAAAGTAAAGGGGCTGAATAATTTTGCACGCCCACTTTTTCAGTTTTTTATTTGTTAAAAAAGTTTGAAATAGCCAATGAATTTCGTTCCACTTCATAATTGGGACCCACTTGTTGATTCTTCACAAAAAATTACAGTTTTATATCTTTATGTTTGAGGCCTGAAATGTGGCAAAAGGTCGAAACGTTCAAGGGGGCCGAATACTTTCGCAAGGCACTGTATATTAAGAATCACACATTTCGTTTACTCACAACTGTTTGAGGCCAAATTTTAAAACTGGAAAGCCAGGGTTAAATAATCAGACTATCATTTTTGAGCTAAAAGAGTTGAGATGTAAGTAAACACCACTCAGTCATACAAAAAGAAAATCACATGAACATACATTTATTACAAATATCACAACCCAGGAAACAATTCTTCAATCACATCTTTGGGAACTGTGGGGCAAAATTCCTTAATAGATGTTTCAAATACAATCCACGACTAATTCTTTACAATCCCGAATGTCATCTCAAGCCGTAGAAGCAAACATATAATTTCTCTCACCTGCATGTACAGTATAAGGTGCTCCAGGAATACAACAAAGCAAACAGTGACCAGACCAGTCTTTTGTCCTACTGAGAGATGCATGTTACGTTTTAGAAATAATTCCAGTAGTCTGAATGGTTTTACAGATTCTGTTCATGCAATTTGGTGAAGTAGTAACACTTCCATAAATAACTTGACCAAAACAGATGCAAACCTATTCAGCGTAAGAATTTGAAATGTCATTGGATCTCATTTCATCACCGGTTTCCCAAATACAAATGTAATTTAGTCAACCCAGAGATGCTTCAAGTAAAGGATGGACAGAAAGATAGAGGAAAACATAAGGTTCTTGCAAAGACGGAGGGAAAAAGATGAAAGAGGAATTGGCTAAATGAGAGCAGAGAGATTTGCTAGGTTATATAAAGCACAGAGAGTCTCAGTCTGAAAAGATACACTGGAAGATACACTTCCAATCTGACAAACGTCTTTTGACAAGATTAATTCTGTATGCCGTTTAGTAGCAAGTTAACATCCTTTTTATTTCCTGTACTGAAGCCCACACTCTTCAGCTCACGTCACTATGTTGTGGCGGGTAGTTTCTTTGCCAATTCATGTCAAGTATTTCACTGCCAAATCAGACCCAGAATGACAACATCTTAAAAATGACCCAGGGATATTTAGTAAACTGATATTGAGGAAAAAAATATTCTCTTAAACATTTCACATTTGTTTTAAGCAATTTACTCATCGGCTAATACAACACTGTCAATCAACAAAACCTGTTGTACCTCTCAACCAAGTTTCTACATCAGCGATCACCATCATTTATATTACAAAATTAAATCAAATCTTGAGGATTGAAAATAGTCGTCTTAGTTACAGACGCAGGGTGTTTGTCATTAAAAACTTGATATCATGTTTACTTATGCGGCACCTCAATGGAGCCTGACTCATGGTGGAGCTGCATTACAAGTTGTTGCCAAAGTGTTCACCTATCGAGCAATCCAAAATAAATTCAGAAGGTGGTGGTGGAAAACTAATTATATGGTTCTTCAAACATTAGCACTTATAACTGGGGGTAAAAAAAAAAAATCTCATTGCATTTACAGATACATTTTCTGTAAAAGTGCATCTGTGTATTTATTTTTTTGTGCTTGTTAAATACATGACTGAAGAAATTTCAACATCTGAGCAAAGACGATTAAGCACAAAAAGCAGCAGGGTCAGCCGTGCTTTAAATCAGTTACTTCTAATACAGATTTAAGTAGGTTAAGAATTTTGTCATCAACGTTATCGGTAGTGCCACAGCCAATGTGATTTTTAACATTTGCTTTTGTAAACCGAATTGGAAAACTAAACTTTGAATAACTCCAATTTTAAAGTTTTCAAAATCTGATATTTTGCCCAAGGAAGTCTTTTTTTCCCCAATGGCAAATCCTACCAGTGGGCGATCAATCTGTACAGACAGTGAAGCTGACCAAAGGATAGGTGTTGCTATAACTTCGGAAAAAAAGGAAAAAAAGAAAGAAAAAGAGAATGAAAATGCTACCTCGATAACTCCATAATTCGCATATCTATACCCAGAAAACATGAAAGTGAGATTTTTCTCAAATGTATCTGTACCTTTAGTTTAATACTGTACTACAGGCTGTATTCTTTTCTGTTAGCCAGCCCTTTCAGATCGGCAGACGTGTGCATGACGACGACTGGGATTAAATAGTAGTAACCTGTGGACTGAAAGCGCAGTGAGATCCTCATATCATAGAAAGGATGTCTGATAACTACACAGGGGCTTGCAGATGAGAGGTTGGTTCCGTCTGTAATCTCGGGTAAATTGTTTTTGCTGTTCACTTCTGCTCTTTTTGTCTGAAATACACACTGTTGGTAAGAAAGTTGACGATTCTTGGCCCAGCTTCTGTAGTGAGTTGCCAGAAGGATACAAAAGAGGAGATTTAGGTAAATGGGAGAAAGCTCCTGGGGATCCAGCTGTGGTTTATTTCCCCTCCTCTTATCTCCTCTTTTTCTTCTCTCCACCCCTCCGTCGTCGCCTCCGCTTACCAGAAGTCACAGTTGTGCTATCGTCACAACATTGTGGCACCGTCCTCACAGCCCTGCTGGGTGAGAGGGGATTAGAGGAGGAGGCTGTAGGGCTTGGGTGTCTCTCCTTATTTGAGAAGGGGCAGGAGGTTTGTCAGGAGACATGTGCAATGAGTCTAACGCGGGTCTGGATGTCCTGGCGGCACAGGGGGCACGTCTCTAACTGTAAGGCACACTCCATACACATACCACTGGAAGAAGATGGGAGGGAAACATAAAAAAACTTTTATTATCCATTCATAGAAACTGCAGAAAAAAATTGGCTTGGGTATTAGTCTAACATATTATTTACTAAGACAAGCTGCTCTCAAAGATATTCTATCCAAATATGTTTGACCTACAATATATTTATTAAACCAGTTTGAATAGTTTGGGACTTTCAAGCGCTGTTTGGTCACACCAGATGCACACATACCCATGTCCACAGGGCCGCAGCTCCGTGTCAGCCATGACGTCACAACACAGCGTGCAGCAGTTGTCTCGGATGCTAACCTGCTTTAGTAAGGCCAGACGCCGGTGTCTGTGAAACACGCACACATGAACAAACAAAGCAGATTAATATTTCCATTTACAGACCTGTATTTAACGCTGTTTTCTTCGGTATAGTGATGACAACTCAGCACTGCAGATCGTCATGATGTACTTGCACTGTGGCAAGTCTAAATTTAAACATATTACACTGGCTACTTCTATTAATGTATATAACTTTATGGCATGTAAAACAACTTAACTGCAAAGCTTTAACAACATAGCTTCCAAATACAGGACGAGAGGGATATATTCTTGAATCTAAAAAGCCCACTACTGTTACTTTACCAAGCTACTAACAGAGTCCAACACTCATGTGTTTATGCTAATTTATAAATCTATAAATTTTTCTTCACTATGTGTATAGAGATTTGCTGTGGCACAGTTGGCCAAAAGGGCATGTTGCAGATGTTGGTGGCACAGACAGGAACGAGTCAAGATGGGGGTTGGCTAGCCATTTGATTCATTATTTTGGGCTGGACTGCAGCAATGCAAGGCCAGCGCTACAAACGCGAATGTCTGTCACAGAGTAGGGCGCCGAGCGATGGAGATACACCATTGCTCTGAGCGAGTGATGACATGAGTGTTTCCCCAATGAATCTGTGCGGCAGTCAGCTGGTTTGTCTCCGCTATCGCAGATCAATCAGCTGATCCACTTCCTCAATATGCGGTTGTTGCTGTCGACGCAGTTTTAATGCAGGGGCTTACAGGGGATCAAGCCCCAGGGCTCGATGACGTGAAAAGGGCCCATGAGGCCCATTTTTTGAGAAAAAAGAAAAAAGAAAAAAGAATTCACAGAAAGAAAAAAAAATAATAATCATGCCTTGACTTTGTGTGGTTTTCGGTTAGTTGAAACTCAGATAAGATAAACTATTCAAATACCAGAAAAGAGTACACATCTTTAAAAGGAAACAATTCCAGTGGAACTTAAGTTTCACATTCCGGCAGAGCTATTTAAGGGAAACAATTTGTGTCACTTTGGCACAGGCAGAACATGCAGATAAATGGCTACTTTTCTCCCTGCTTGTGTCAACAACAAATACACCAGTTTGATCCAATAGAAACAACCCTGCAATAATTCCTTTCTTTGTCAGGATTATAATGTTCAGTTTCTGTCTGAGAGGTCTTGATTCAGCTACAGTAATGTTCCAGGTTGTGTTGTTGCATGGGATTGCCATTGAGTTGAGTCAACAACTTTCAACTAAATCTGACCATTTTAGGCTTCACAAAGATGTTTATTTCAGGCTGGTAGACCCTTCAAATGACAGACATTTTGTCTTGTCAAACTTAGTTTTAATAAATATATTAATAGGTGCATTTCATTTTGGTGTTCCACTGCCAGAGTATTGTGGATGCTAGGCACAATTTCTAGAGATAGACATTATTATAAAAGGTGATGTGGCCAATATTGCTTTGTTCATAACATTGCATCTAATTGGTGTTATTGGAGCCCTTTAACTAGTCATTACATTTACAAAAAGTCTAAAGAGCTGCTTTAATGTGGCAAGCAACCCCAAAAGATGAGTCATGTTTGTATCATGCCATACCTACGTGTTGAACGCTGTGTGCAAACAAATGATTCACTAGTCAGAGGCTGGTTGGGTAAGACAAGAGATTGCATAGTGCCTTTCCAAATTATCAGAGTGTAGTGTATTTTAGATACTGTAAAAATCACTTTTAGGGCCAGATTCGTTTTTTACCTGGGTAGGATGATCTTTTCACTAGGCAGCAGTGAAGCAAAATCATTGAAGGTGCTGAACTTGACAGAAGGTGGGTGACGGAAAGGCTTGGCCCCAAAGTTAAACTCACACTGCTGGTAGGACATGAAGCTGGCTGCCGCAAAGAAACCGGACCTGACAACAAACAGAGGTGAAGGAAAGATTGGGGTTAATTTGAGAAAGGGACAGAAGAAAGAAAAATGAAATACACAGGAAAGAAAGGAGGAAGGAGGGAAAAAAGAAGAACGGAATGCAAGAGGAAAGAAATGTACGCGGGAGAACAGACATTGAAACTTATGTCACAAATCAAAAACCATAGAAAAAGTGACATTAAGGAGGCGACTGTGTGTGTGTATGGACTTACGTGGCTGAAGAGAAGACCTGTTTCTCTGGCGGCAGCTGATGTCCGTTCAGAAAAAAGATCATCTGCTTCTTGCTGAGGTCCAACAGGAAGCCGATGGCATCTCCTAAACAGGCCACACGCGCAGAAGAATAAAGTCTTGGCATGCTATTATTACTATTTTCCGATACTCCATGTGGGAGGTAAATCAGAGCCTGAATGCTGGCAATGACAGCAGCGTGTGGGTGCTAAAACCACAAAACACTCCAGGGAAACTAAAAACAAAGCAATTTCTAAACAAATGAGTCCGACATTTAAAGCACTGTGTCCCCTCTCTTGTACTGTTCAGACAGACAACAAACTTCCTTTGAAGTGTATGGTTGAGAAATAGAAAGAAATAATAGTCCAAAGTCTGTGTGTTGTGCATACCCTCCTTCCAGCAGGGGTGAGAGTGAGGTTTACTGCGAGCGTTGTACCAGATGAGCTGCCTGCAGCCATCATACGCACACGAGTATTCATCGTCTCCTATCCCGTAACCCTCCTGTAACACACACACACACACACACACACACACACACACACACACACACACACACACACACACACACACACACACACACACACACACACACACACACACACACAATTGTGTGACTGCAGAAAAACAGAATGGGGAAAAGCTGAACAGTGCAGACAATGAAGATGAGTACATGGTTGAGGAACTTGCTGTCCTTGGTGGCCCATCCGATTTGCATCACGCCGGATGTAATGACCGTCACCTCGTAGTACCAAACGCCTGAATCTACGCAGAATGTACAACGCACGCTCTCAAAGGACGAGGCATCACATCGTGCCTGAGGGGAGCAAAAAGACAGAAAGAAAACATTCAGATTTTATATATACACTTGTAAAAAACATTTCTATCAGACTTAAGGGTATAACATTTTTAAATCTTAATGTTGGAGAAGGAATGATTTCCTCAAGGAGTGCATCTGCTATTTATCACATCCATGAATTCTGCCATTTGTGGCTATTCTCATAAACTACACACACGGACTAACCTCTAGTCCTGAAGGGGAGATCTTAAGGTACTCGCTGACATCGTTGCTGTTGAGCATGGCGTTGATATTGGAGAGGTTTACCTTCTCGTAGGTGAACTGACGACCATCCTTGAGGACTGGACAGAGGACGACAGAGGAACATTATCACATTTCTTCACGCACTTCATTCATTTGTGCTAAGCGCACACGCACACACACAAAGAGATTGTAGCATGTGATCCTACACAGACAAAAAATGTTGAACACATGCGGCTACTCACACAGGTTGTCGAGGCTCCACTGTGAGCAGAATCCGACCTGCCTCTTCAGGTAGTCAGGCTGCTCTGCCCACGACTCCAGGACAGCGAGTCGATTGCTGATACACGACTCGGACACCGTCAGTTTGTTCTCACCTGAGGGCAAGGAAATGCACCAGGTATGTACTAAAGCCGTCTAACAAATCTCAAAATAAATCTGTGTCAGAGATGAAAGTGACTTCAGTGAAATATGTTTTTAAAAGGCCTATGTAGGAGAGGCAATGTTAAGATGTAAAGGACAGTTCAAAATTTACCAACAACCTGTTGTATAACATTGTAGAAAAAAAAATTAAAAAAAATGAGAGACTACAAAGACTTGTAAAGCCACAAGTGGAGAATTTTTGTATGGAGTATTCAAACTTTTCAGCACCACAATTTCACTTTTGCAACCAATCAGCAATTCACTTATTGGTTTGGAATTGAACAGGAGAAAATGTTGAAGAACAGCACATCTGTGTCTCTACTTCACAACATAATATTTAGTATGCAAAAGCAAACAAGGGGAAAGGGGAACAGGGTAGTAGAAGAAAGCAGAAGTTAGCAATAGTAGCCTCCTTGCTCATTTTAGTATTCTTTTGTAATAAGATTCACCGGTCTCATCATGAATCTTTATTTAAAAAAAAAAAAACTGGCCTTAAAATACAGTAAGTGAACCTACTGGTCTGGGAGAACTTCTCCAAAGCGATGAGAGCAAACAGCATGACAGTAGGGTGGGCCTCGGAGCTCTGGAGGGAGATTTAGAGAAAGAAAAAGATCATCAGTCTGTGCTCTTTTCCGGGTTATTATTTTGATATACACAACATTTGCTTCCACGCAACCTTGAAAAACTTTCCCTGCTGTTCAAAATTCATAGTGAGCATACTTCCAAGGACAGATAGATAGAAATAAAAGGTGGTTGAGAGTTTTGTAACTGACAAGTTACAAAACAGACATTTCCCTGAGTACTGTTAGCTCCAGCATGACCTAAAAGTTATTGGCAGTCATGTACATAAAATGTATCGATCTTAGTCACTCTTGTTCTTTCTATCCAAAGCCCTCCTCAACTACTTCATATTAAAGTGCATTGTCAAAGGATTTTCCTGAGAAGCAGCTACAGAGTGTTTTTCCACTCAAGTTGTCATATTTGGATGCTTTTTGTTGGAGGAGTATAAAACACTTCAATTGCAGAATTGACTTCCTTATAGCTCTGACAAAGCACATCAAAGAGAGCTGATTGGGAAACAGTGTAGTACTTTTCGGATGAGTGAGTGAGTGTGCGTGCTTGACTGCTCACCAGGCTCTCTAGAAGGTACTCAAGGGTTCCAGGGCTCAACAATCCAATACTAGCCGGACCTAAAAAAAACAAAAGGAATGTAAAGATATTGTGTTAATGGGTCAATATCATGAGGAATAACTGGATTATAACCTCACTCATTGACCGAGAGCCCTGCATTCTGCAGCAACCAAACGGGCTGCAATGTAATCTTATGGGCAATTACAAACTGCTGATTTGCCACAGACAGGCTAAGATTGTTATTATAGGTGTCTGACTACATTATGGAAAAGACCCTACAGAGATCACTTGATCCGGTCCGCTGTTATTGTGTCTAACTAAGTCTTGCTCGTGGAAAAATCTTGTTCTGAAATCTCGCGAGAGGTGACTTGTTGTCGTAAGACAGCGGAGTGAGGAGTGCTGGGAAGAGTTCACAGAACGAGACTTTACCGTGACGGAGACTTGGTAAGAAACAGTCCAGATCAAGCGAAAAGTAAAGAAAAAAAGTTTTATTTCTCTGTAGGGTCCTTTCCATAATATAGCCAGACAGTTAAAATAACAATCTGAGCCTGTTAAGTGGCAAAAACAAGCACTTTTAGTGGATGTAAATTGACGGTGGGTAATTGCCTCACAGGATTACATTGCAGCCTATTTCACGGCTGTGGACCACTCACTCAATACTAAACCAATTTCAAAAATTGTTGTTCCCATTAGGCCGCCTACACACTGCCTGCGTGGCGTGAGCGTGACTTTTCTGTTGAGTGTCAATTTCGTGGCGGCTGCGTGGAGTTTTCTAGGCCTACGTCTTTGCACACCAGAAACGTGTCTGATGCGACGCTGCTGCTGCTAGCCAAAATTAAATACATTTATTAAATGTATACGTGTCAAAATGACATATACACATCTTTTCCTATTCTATTTTGAATGGAAACGCTTCCAACACGCTTGCGTGTCGCGTGAAAAATTGGCGTCGGTCCCATTTCTAGCACGCACGTGTTTTCGGCGCAGGCAGTGTGTAGCCGGCCTTAATCCCTTAGACATGGGAAAATTAGAAGTTATCCTTTAATTATAAAGTAACATACCAAGCAAGACTACTGACTCCAGGATTTAAAAAAAAAGACGTGTAAATGTGGACTGTACCAGCCAGTTTCTCTGCAAGGCATCCTAGGACAGCTGTGGTGTTTCTGTGTTTAGCCGGGATTAGAGCATCCTGTTGTGCTACAGCCGAACTCAGACTCAACATGTCAGACAGTTTCTGGAGAGCATCCTGGAAAGAGAAGATGGAGCAGTTGCTCTAATGAAAGTCACATACACTCCGTTTCTACCAAATAATCCAAACTTAAGAGGATGGAGAGACGAAATATTACAATTTTAGTCACAATGTTCCCAAATCAATACATGATTGTGATGGAAAATGCCCCGAAAGAAACAAAGAAAGACAAACACCGCCCCCCCGGACCAGCTAGAGAAAGCACACCATAATTAAATGAAATGTACTTCATTAACAGGGACAGAGTGTCACTGATGCAGCAGAAACCAGGATCAGACAATATCATCCAATCAATACACAGTACTGAGCTGCAGTGCCAGCAGTTTCATACTTGCAGTTTGAGTCCAGCCAGTGCTACTTATAGCCACCACCTGCAGGCAAGGCGTGTTATAAGAGCAGTTTTTTTTTTCCTGTTATAGCTGCTGTGTGTTTGAAAGCTTTGCATTTTAGATTTTAAATCTGCAAAATATGGTTTTGTTAGGCGGTGTACTACTGGAAAGAGTACAGAGTGCGTATGTCCTTTGTCCTCCGGTTACTTTGGACCGGGAAGCATGGGGTCTTAACCAGATTTTATTTGTCCAAAGGGAAAAAAAGATCGAGGTGGTGTAAGAGAGAGGGGGTGGAATGCAGAGGGAAAATGAAAACAATACATGTGATGAAGTTACAAGCCTGTATCTTGAGGTGTTAAGAATTGGGACCACAGCAATTCACTAATCATGGTGGGGGGTAGGGGGGGCAGAGCTTCTAGCTATGTTGTAGTGTACATGCACACAAATTCACCAAAATACAAAAAAAGTCACGGAAAAGAGGACGACTCGTTTTCTGATCAGAGCTGCAGTCGCAAACAAGGGGGCCAGGGTAGGATCAGTTTTGAGATTACATCTTTTTCACCTCAGGCTTTGGACAGTTTCGGGTAAGACATTTCTAGGTTACGGGTCATATTATTTTAAAGTTATTACCCCAAATGACTCTCTCTGTGTCATAAAAAAGGCATAAGCTGGGTTTTTTGTGCCTTTACATGGCATAGTTTTAGGCGTATGAACGTAAAAATTATATAGAGAGCACCTGGACGAGCCAACGCACAGGACTGGGTTTCGTATGCAAATGAGTGGAGGACGTAATTTGCACCTAAGCGCTCTAAAAAACCCAGGAAAAATCCTGGTCTTAAGCCACTAACCTTGGTGGGCAGGGGACACTCATCCAATAGAAGGGTTATCACTGCAGGGCCAAGCGGATCGTCCAATGGGATCACTCGAATCAGAGACTGGACAACCTCCAGCCAACCATCATCTGAGGGAGAAGAGAGGGAAAAAAAAAAAAAAAAAAAGACTGATTTTAGAATGGATTGCTTGAATGAATCGGAGCATTCAGGTGTTTCTCCTCCATGGTCCAGTCTGACTCTCTTGTCTCTGTGTTGCTTATGTTCTTTCATTAGGATAACACACACTATGCAAAAACACAGAAATTGTGCTGAGACAGAGCCCTGGGTTATGATTTTCAGATGCAGCATAAATACTAAAAACATCTATTTCCTGTCCATTAGATGACTCAGTAAGAATCTCTCTGTAACACTACCAATTCTGAAAGCCCCAGCCAACTGCCTGATATTGTCACATCTGGCACAAACCGAAAACAGAAAGGTCTGGCTGACTTGCTGCTTGGCTGCCTTCAGAGTTCAGTATCTGCAAGCTAATACCCAACTTGGCTCTAGTCAAACCATGTGAGCATCAAACACCATATGTGCAAACGCAACAATTCAAAGGCTACCCCATAACAGGGCTACACACAGCATGAGAGCATCATTCACCAAGATAGGACCATAGATTGTATATTATTAGTTTTTCTTAATATTAACAGCCTATGGAGAGCACACACACAACAGACTAAAAGCACAAGCAAACATCAAGAAGCTTGAAACAGACAACCCCAAAGAATCAGACCTGTCAGTCAAAACTCAGAATACAGAAACTCCGTTATATTTTATTAACTTGCTGTACAAACCAGCAAAAATATCCATCTGTAACATTTTAAAGGGGAGAATATTTCAATCATATTTAGACACAGTTCACATGATCAGGATAGTAATACAACAATAATAAAAAAACAAGTTTACTGCAGAATAGATTAAAAAAAAGAATAAAAGCATAAAACAAAAAGAAAAACTAATTAAAAGCCACTTTATAATGTTTTTAAAAAAGATTATTCCACAGTCTTTGAGCCCTAACAGCAAACGCCCTACTACGCTCCGTCTCCAGCCTTGCCCTGGGGTCCGAGAGCAGCAGCTGGTCTGCAGATCTGAGGGTACGGAATAAGTAGTGACCAACACATGATGACTGCAGTGCAACTCGTGACTATGTCCCCTTCCCCCCCGGGCTGGGCCACTAGGTGTGTTAATGAAATGCTGAGGCAGCAATATTACTGCAGCATCGTAAGCAGCAGACAGGTGGTGTTGCAGCCCCCTTCAGTGAAGGTTTCTCCAGTTTGACATAAATGGCCTCTTTTACACATCATTCAAACCCATCCATCTTCTTTGTGTAGGTCCTCAAAACTTAACAGAACACAGCTCAACACAAACCAAATATGCTTACTGCTTGACCTGCTTCGAACATGTATCATTTACTGCTTTAGCATCACCTTAGGTCACATTGCTAACTGGACAAATACAGTGTCAAGTCCACCACCAGTGTGTGAATGGGTTTTAATTTTTTCTTACCTGTCTCAGCCATCTCGTGCAAAGTGATCATGGAGTAAGGGGGCTCTTGGTCACTGAAAAACAAAATGTTCGGACAGAATGTGATAGCCTGTTTCTTAAATCTTCTTTTCATTTTACCTGAACGCTATACAACACAAACTCTGCTCTATATTTTGTGATATATACATTTATTTATGTGCATACTTTACACAAATGGAGGTGGTGCTCCTAAGTTAGAGTATTCAACCAGCAAATACACTGCAAGTCTTTATGACCCAGCACCTAAAATATTATAAATAAATGACTCAAGCCTTTGTGTGTTTCTGCGATTTCAGTCATTGCTATGGGCAGTAATGTTATCACATGGGGAGGTTAAAGCAAGCGTAAAAGATTTACTTCAGTGGAGGTTGTTTTTGATGACGCTGCAGCTAGCACTGTTGCTTGTCACAGCTCATTTTAAGCTGAAAACTGCTTTTGTTTTGACAGCCATGACTTCAGCCAACTTGATCCTCAGATTCCTAACACAACTAAGTAATACTGTAACTTAATCTTCTTTCATTTAAAAGTAAAACTGTGAACAAATTCTATGAAATGTACATGCATGTTTCATACAGAGCTGAAATATTTATCAGTATTCTAATAAAAAAGGGATATTTTTGCTGTATCTTGCAACCACTGTTAGTTTTTAGTATCTTGACACACAGATGTTGTACAATTAAAGAGGACCAGCTTCCAATTAATGCAATCCTACTCGAGGTGCAACTGAATATTTTATTTACTTAAAAATAAATAAACTAGTTGCTTTTTTAATGATAGAATAATTATTTAGGCTATAGAATGTCAAATTGTACAATTGGTCTCACCAATCGATAAAAATACCAAAATGTTAAATTTACAACCATAAAAACTGTCAATGGTTGCAATTAAGGAGATGAAATTAAATATCCACTTAATAAATAATATAGTACCAACATCAATAAACACATGAGAAATCAGCAATTTGCAACTAGTTTCAAAAATGGCAATTAAAAACTGAAAAGCACGCCCCTGGGTTCACATGTGGTAAAACTGCCACACATACTATACCTTGAAATGCAGTTATTAATTAATAAAGTTGGGTCAACTTTTTTTATGTAACATGCTTTTTTATGCTAAAATGGTAGATTGCAGTTCACCTGTGTAGGGAAGATGGGCTAAAATCAATGTCAATAAAGAAGAGAATAAAATGGATGAAAAAAAAAATGCCGGCAGTTCAACAAGTGGCTTGATCAGACAGAGAATATGCTGAAAAAGAGGAGATCAAACGATCATAAAATTTTACATGCCATGTGAAGAAAGTGGCCCGTTTCTTTTAACTATAAAATAGAATTTCTAAAACACACATTTGCACAACTGGTCAAACCAGTGAAAAGCTACAGGGGTATGTGAATGAAAATAGTTTGTAAAGGAACTCAAGCTGAAACTGGATTGTTTTGATGATTAGAGGTACATGGGGCTGCACAGAGCTGTGACAAAGGCCCTGAAACATTTTATGATAAAGTTAAGTCCTGATATAAGACCGTTCTGCTTGTTGTATTTTGTTACTTCAGGTAAAAAAATAAGTTACTGTACGTTACTTTGTCAGTTTGGTCCAAGATGAATTAGTTGCAGCCTTTACATTTCTATTTTAGGCAGGCTATTTTGTAAAATGACTGCTTTAGTCGGAATTGGCTGTAGTTGTGCATTTTAATATTAGCTTTAATTTATGATAAGAAATCCTGGTTTCCTGGAAAAGAACAATACATTCCCCAGTTATACTTTTAGCTAGCCACAGGAAACATTAGGGGTGTGAATTTTCACTGGTGTCACTATTCGATTACGATTATCCCGTCAACAATTCAAATCGATATCACAATGCGTCACCTCCTCAATATTATTATATACGGATATTAGTATTAGACTTACTTGTCTACAAGTGTCCTGATGACAGCCAATGTGTCCAGCACCAGGCCATCCACATTCTGTTTCTTCCGTCTTGGCTCATGGGGCCCTCGCCCTCGGCGTGGCGGCCTGACTGGGTCCCTGGGTCGACTGCTCCGCGCCTCTCCAGCATCAACACCTACGCCTGTACCGTGATCCACCCGCCTAGCTTGTCCTCGAGTTGCCCTCGACGACCCATGGTGATTATCCTCCGCGTCACTATCCTCCCGGCACACACAGCTGTTACCCATGGTTCCAGTGCCAGAGACCACAGTGACAAGGGTCTCCCAGAATGGGGAAAGGGAGTTTGAGGAGGAAAGGAAGATCAGAACCTGTGCTAGGCTCCTGCAAGCACAAAAAGTGATCCAGGTGGCGACTATCATATCATTTGGAGAGCTTGGTTATGGGGTATTCTTGTCCCAGTGGGCTGGGTTGGGTCAGCTTGAATGATCATACTGTTGCCAAGCAGAGATGCAGGATTGTTTTAGGAGTAATAATGGCTGGTTAAACGGACCAGGAGAGGTCAGTTGATGCAACGAAAAAGGTTTTGAACATCATAGACAGCCCAGGGCTCAGGTCCAGTTCTCATCCAGGGCTTGCATGGCTGTGAAAGCAACACCAACAAAATAGAATTGAAAAAGTGAATTATGCCCCAAAGTTAAGTATGTAAGAGCAGTATATTTAACTGTTTCGTGTCATTTCAACTGATCATGTTCTGCCAGCAGTAAAGCTTAAAACCAGCGGAGCTTGCACACCCCATAATATGTTTCACGCCTGAAAGAAAGAAAATTGTGAAAACTAGAAAGAAAATTGTAAAAACTAGAGAGAAAATCAACACTGGCCGTTTAGGTTATCTCTCAAGCACAGTAGCGTTAGCTACTATATAATGTCTAGCCGTTTCAATCTAAAGCTGGGCTGTGTAAGTCGACAGCCACAGTGTATTAACAATGAGCTCATTTGAGACATTTTAGTATTGTTGACAAACAAGAGATTTTCAGCTAGCTATCTGGCTAGCCACCGACCAAGCAGGCATTGTAACATTAGCAGTTCCAAATGAAAAACATGTCTCAAAAGCCGGCACTTTTTATTTCGTTAGTAAACTATATGGTTAAATATTAACCGAAACGCATACTTACGTTGCTACCACTTGAAAAACAGCAGCATTCAAGCTAAGTCGAGTCAGACCGAAGTAGTTAACAAAACAGACAGCTAGCTAACTAGCCAGCTACGAACCAGCTAGCTAGCTGTTAGCCCGGTTAGCTGGACACTCCTCTGATCCTACTGTCAAACTGCACAAGTTAGCTAAAGTAAGTAGGACTGAACTACTCGGGGTACTCACTCCCCGATAAAGTTTAGAGGCACATTTACAGGACCCGTCTATATTACTCAACACACCTTTGCTGAACTCTAAAACAGCACATTTATTTGACAGTCAGCTAACACCTCGTACCCATAACGACGCTACACCGCTAGCTGTTTGCTAAGTTCCGTAGCGTTTGCAGCTAAAAGGTTGGCTATCATCAGCTGTGGCTGCGGAGGCGCGGCTGACTGGAAGGGAGGGAGGAGGGTTTCTGTTGAGCACAACGTCAACATACAGCGGTTTCACATTTTATTGTCAAATAAAATATTTCTCTCTTTCTTTCATTACCCATGATGTACCACGAAGCCCACGGATGTCTGTTTAAGAAATCATTTTGTTTTGTGTATTTTTGCACAATATTGTTGAACTGAAAAAAAGATGTCGAGAAGCATAGAATAAAAGCAACAACAAGTGTGTAACAAAAAAACATTACATGAGATGACAATGCAGACTAGACACTTCAGACAAGCGTGCTACAACAATTGTTTAAGAAAATCAAATACCAAAAAAAAAGAAATTGGGTGTTAGCACGTGAATGCCAAAAGGCGACTAGATAACCTGAAGCCAAACTTTCCCAGAGTACTTGAATGCAATCACCAGTAGTCCCCATAGACAGTTTGTAAGAAGGAAGTCCCAAAAGAAAACAACAAAAAACTCAGGATGTCTATCTGTTTAAAATGATGCACAAGACAGGTGGAATATTTCCATTTAAAAGTGCACACATAGGCTACATAGATAACTTTAATAACTCTAATATTAGTCTGTATAAGATCATATAATCCCACTGTTTTGCTAGAACAATGCATTACAGAATGAATGATAAATACAGTGGAGATAGTTTTTTCTAACTTTACTGCTACTTCAGAGGAAATTTGATAGGAGAATTACAAGGTCACGCGATTGAATTTGTAAGGTGAATCTGCATTGTGTCACTTTATTTGTCGTCAAAAAGGTCTTTTAGGTCAGGGAATAAGGAGAATACGACAGAGAGGAACTGTTGGTGGGCCAGGGGGACTCCATGTAGCATGGTCCAGGTTTATGTTCCAGGCTGCAGTCCATTTTAGTAAAGCCCAAAATTCTTTCTCATGTAATCATTAAAAAAATATATGGTTTGACATCTCTGGGACAGTTTGATGTCTCAGAATTGGGGCATGTGAACTCTCACTTATATATCTGATGGTATAGTTAAAGTATTATTTAAAGACGAAACTGGATCAATTAATATGTGGCGCCAAATGTAAAAATGTAGATACAATTTTATAGCTGATTTTTTTTTTATTATTTAGCTCACTTTCCTCACATTTAGATCATTTTCCTCACATTTGAGACAGTCGTGTAAAACAAGATGTTATATGCAATCGTCAACAACATGTTTAAAAAAGGTTAAATAAAAAGTTAAATTGTATCAGAATTTTTACATTTGGCGCCCCATATAATCCACAATATGCAGTGTAATAAATATGACAGACGAGTACAAAATACAATCTGGTTTGGTTCTTTTCTTACAGTCAGGAGATAAACACTGAATTTACTAATATTATCCGTTAAGAAGTGGCTAATAGCCTCAAACATAATGCTGTAATAAACGGTCTTATCTCATTATCAAAGATGATGGGTGTGCATACATTGCATAGGCATTCTTTTTCTATTCACACTGATTCACATAGAGTGGTCTATTCTAAACTAAGTCTTCTCATGAATTAAAAATACCACAGAATTAACAGTCTAAGTGTTACATTAAGTCAATCATGCATTTAGATGGTGTGCTGTAAATTGGGACAGTCATACACCCTGCTTTGGTCTAGGGCAGTATTGAAGGAGTTGTCACGATACATCCCACTCTTGCCCAGGTCTTCAGAGAATCTTTGTGATTTAGGGTGGAAAGTACATGGTGAGCTTTCAAAGGTTGAAGGGAGAAGACCATAGTCACTGGAAGTGGTCCTGTACAATAGATTCTGGGGCTTTGCCCCCAGCGCTGGCAGCACATCTTTAACTGCTGCAGTCATCATGCAGGAGAAAACTGGGTTTCCAGGGTTGGCACACATTTTGGTATTTTCTTCCTGCTGTTCTTGAGAGGCTGACATCATTGCAGTGCCTATGAAAAGAAACTGATATCAGAATTCACAAACCTCAACTTTAGTAGGCCTTCATTTGGATAGAAAGGTCGGTAAAACTGACTCATGCGAGGTTCTCTATCAGTTTGTGTACCCGTTAGCAACATTAAAATCATATAGGTCAAATGTATGAAATACATGTGAATACACAAGAATGAACATATTTAGTTGAATAATAATTTGATGAGTCTTAACATTCTAATTTAAAGACAACATTTTACAAGCACAGAGATTCTCAGCTATCTTTGATGTTAAGAAAAACACCATTGGATAAAGTTCTAAATGAAATCGCAATATATAGCTGATTTTTCTTGAGTATCTATTTTAAAAGTATAGCTAGCTATACACTCTAAAAGAAAACCTTGTCTAACCTAACGCTACAGGGAGATTTGTCTGAATAACTTGAGTGAAATGATGGCAAGCTTAGATGCTAAAGTAACTAGCTATGGTAGCTAATTGTCGACCGAGCTAACTTACTAAAGTGGCAACAAATATACAGTAAGCACCAAATTTACTCTCCGAATTAATTAATGAACTATCAATTTAATAATATTACCTTCAATGCAGTAAACCAACACAAATTTGCGATGTCTTATAGCTTGTCTAATAGCTTTGTAACCCAGACCATAGACCCAGACAGTATGTAACCCGAGCGCATAGCGCAACGCCTGGTTACCATGGACACCACAAAACATTACGTATGTGTTGTAGGCGGGATATCCGGTGAGCGATATTACGCATTTATTGGCCAGGCGTCCATGCAAGGTAATGTAACCTCATTTGTTCAGGTCCTATCCCCTGACCAATCGCCTATCCTAACCTTAACCACTCGAGGTGAAATGCCTAACCCCAACCAATCGAGCTGCTTTGTAGGGCGGGTCTTGGCGTGGCCGGTTGTATGGTTGTATTTGGTATTTCATTCATGGAAACTTACTGGTTATTCCCTGATCTTTTAAAATCTTACATAAAATATATCCAGTAAAAAGGACATTAAGGAGATTTAAACTTGATATTGAATATTCTTGTACTTTCTGTGAACTAGAAGAAGAAACAATCTGTCATTTGTTCTTTCACTGTATGTATACTAAAATATTTTGGGTAGATGTTCAACATCTTATAAGACGGAACACTGGGCAATCAATTCAATTGAAAGATAAAGATATTTTTATTTGTTTTGAAGGCAATGAGTTGGACAATGATGTTGTTTATTTTGTTCAATTAATCTTGTTATTGTGGAAATTCCACATTCACAAGAAGAAATGGGCGGACTCCAAACCAAGCTTTGAACACTTATTTCAAGAACTGCACCAATACACACACAGAGACATTAAGAATGAGAGGGCAATTAAGACTGGAAGTGTGTTTGAAAAATTTCTCATGTACCGGTGATACATTTGACTTAATATGTACTGCACTTTTCTTTTCTACTTTTTGATTTATTTTCTACAAATATTTTTCTTTGTATATGCACCTCTGGTATTGACTGTTTGTATATGTACATAGTGGCGATGTACCTATGTTCTTTACTAAATAAAAAATAAATAAAATAAAATAAAAAAGTTATTCCCTGATCTTTCATCTATCAAGTTACTTTTACATAAAATACAGAATACGTTTAACATGAATTAAACTTTTGTACACTGGTTTTAACTGGCATAAAGCTGACAATTATTATTATTATTATTATTATTATTATTGTTTTATTATTAGCCTATTCGTTGCGATTCGTTGTCTGTGACGGAATCCGCTATTTAACACAGTATTTTCCAAAGTACGTGAAGGCATCATTGGTTTACATCATCACCAAGCGCCTGCTGTGTACTGTCTATGCAATGTGTCTATGTGTGTACTGTACTATGGTACTGTGTACCGCATCTGCTTGATCTGCTTTGCTCAAAAGGCTAAAAACTAGAAACAGATCCATACTCGAAGCCTGTTGTTCACAGACTTTGCCAAACCGTGTGTCGTTTTTATTGTCTGGTAGGCTAACTGGTATATTTGTGGTAGCGAGGGTAGCAGTGGACTTTGTCTGGCTATCTCCACCTTATGCCACAGTGTGTTAAGTGTTGCATTTAGCTTGAGGCTAACTTAGACAGAGGAGAAGACCTTTGCAGCTTGCTCAGAGAATGGACAGTGAAATCCAACGAGATGGGAGAGTCCTGGACCTCACTGATGACGCCTGGAGGGAAGACAGACTGCCGTATGAAGATGTCACCATCCCTCTGGTAAATGCTGTACAAACAGATTATTGTTAGCATTAGCAAAATTGTTGATTGTTTATTCTATGTCTTTTCTATTTATAGAAACTTATTTATTTTTTATTGCATTTTGCACCGGGGGTCCGAGAGGACTGAAATTTCATTTGTGCCGTATGTCATGCATGTATAGCACATCTGACAATAAAGCTGACTTGACTTGACAAAAGGCATTTTATAGAGTTTGTTTACAGTCCGGGGGCCGAAATTTCTCATCGACATTTTGAACAAAATATTTAGTTTTTCATGCAGGAGGATAAGTTTAACAAACCCAATCTGTTATCTGCTTGTGAAGAACGAGTTTTGAGTTTAAAAATACATATATTGTTTTCCAGCGGGTGTGACAGTTGCTGAGGGGTGGAGGTCACTCCCTGAGATTTTGTCTTTAACAGGTCATAGTATTTCAGGCAAACGATAATCTGATAAAACACGCTAGGAAGCAGCCTCAAGTTAATGTGTGTTGAAATTGGATCACCAGGGTTCAAAATTAGCACCATCCACCAGCCAAATCCTGGTAAAATATGCCAGTAGATTTGCTTCACTCACCAGCCAAAAAACCAATTGCATCCTACTCTATTAAGTGTCTGGTCAAATTGGAACATTCACTTGCCATTTGGCTGGTGGACGAAAAAGTTAATTTTGAACCCTAGGTGACATTTTTCCTAGGTGAAATCCATTGCAGTTTGATCTGTTGTCAGTTGGCATGCCAGGCTCACAAATCTCCAAAACTGAGAGCATGCAGCTTTGATGATGGTGATAAAAGGAAGCTCTATTTTCTTGTTCAAATCTAGTGGCAGACTAAACAGTAGTCCTCTTTTAGGCTAACAACATATTTGACACTATCAGACACTTACTACTAGATTAGTTGTCTACATGCTTAGTAGTTGTGTCAATAATGAGCAGAGCAACCATTAGCTCCTGCCTTAACCTCTGACAGAAAATATTCCTATTTATTTTTGAATTTAGATTAATCTTTTGTTTCAAAATGTACCGTTTTTGACTTGACACCTCTACTGTCGATAGAAAGTAGAGTGAACTGCTCCTCTTTTTCATGGCATCTTGTCTTCCCCTGTTCTCTGGCAGAGCGAGTTGCCTGAGGCTGAGCAGGACAACGGAGGCTCCACAGAGTCTGTGAAAGAACAAGAGATGAAGTGGACAGACCTCGCCCTGCAGAGCCTGCATGAAAACACACCGAGCACCGGCAGCTGAAAGACTAATCTGGAATCGGACTGTAAGACAGAAAAACACATGCGTGAGGACACCGGATTCAGACACGTGTTATTCACCTTCTCTTTGCATTGTATTGTGTCTTTTGAAGGATTTGCAGGATGTTCCACTTTCAGCTAAGCAGAAATTGTGCATACATGTATTTCGCATTGGTATTGGGTTTATATTGAGTCTTTATGAATATTAAATAACAACTTTGTAATAACATAAATGGAAAAGAGTCACTTCCAATTGTCATGCGTTTTTTTTTTTTTTTTGTTGAATCCAGAAAGTGAGGAGGACAGTGGACATTCACACAGATACTGTGTGTGTGCTCTATGTAAAAGTATATATTTTTTTGCTTTGCTTACTAAAAATGTGTACACATTGACACTTCAGTACACTTTGGTACAGTCTTCTTTCCAGCTTGGTTATCTCTAGGCAGCACATTTCACCATTTTATCCAGAAACCTTTGAGAAAAATGTAATTCCCTCCAAACGTGCTTTCATTTTTTTGTATTTAACATTTTCACAACTCTGTGTGGAAAAACAATCCAAGTCTCATTTTTTTTTTTTTTCTTCTCATTTCTGCTTTTGATGGCTGGTTTTACATCTGATGCGATTGTCTCTTACGTCGTGACCCAGGCTGAGCACCTGTGTAGGAACCTCCCGGAGAGGTTTAAACCAGAAAAGAAAGTCCTGGCTGTAGCTCCATCGTCACTATGTGCGTGCAGCCTCTGCCATGAGCTTGCGAATGTGGTCATGTGGCCCCCTACCCAGCAGGGCTGAGGGGTGTCGGTAGGAGCCCCCTAGACGGTCCCAGAGTGTAAAGTATTGTCCATAGTTGTAGTTGAAGAAGAGATGATGGTCTACGTGGTGAGCAGCACCATTGATCAGACATATCAGGGGGCCCGGGATGCGGTAGTCCCCATCGTGTATGGAAATGGTCCAGATGTTGACAAAGACAAATAGTGAGAGGTAGACCACCTGTAATGTACATATCCAACACATTTTACAGTTAAGGAGAGTTTGCATCAAGTTAATAATGTACCTTTTGGAATTCATTGCTGTTTTTCCACTACTTTTTAAAGTGCTCATTTTATGTTCATTTTCAGGTTCATAATTGTATGTAGAGGTTGTACCAGAATAGGTTTATGTGGTATAATTTTCAGAAAACACCATATATTTGTTGTACTGCACATTGCTGCAGCACCTCTTTTTAACCTGTGTGTTGAGCTCTCTGTTTTAGCTACAGAGTGAGGCATCTCACTTCTGTTCCATCTTTGTTGGGAGTCGCACATGCGCAGCCAGTCAGAAGCAGAGTATGAGGGCGTGCCACGCTAGCAGCTAGGCGAGCATTATAACATGTTACAAAGTGACCCACGTTTGTCTCTGAAGTAAAGGCTGGACTACAATAGAGCTGTTTGGAGCAGTTTGTGAACAGTGTTTTCTGTTGGAGATGGTAAGTCCCTTTGGGGTGGACTTTGGGTATTTTCACTTTGTAAACCTATAACATGCATAAAAAAAGATACATAACACAATAAAGGAAAGGGGAAAAGCCAAAAAGCATAATATGAGCACTTTAAGCAAACATAAAAATTTGGCCACATGCAGCTGGACCTGAAATAATTTAATTCAAGTTTAAGTTTTAACAACATAATTGTGAAAAAAGCAGTAGAGTTTGTGTAGTCCTTTTACAATATCATTTACAAATTTACATTTACAATACTGTTACTCCTCAGACCTAACGTCAAAATGTTTATTAAAGAATGACAAGTAGACCACTACCTTGTGGAGGGGGAAGATGAATGGGTAGACGTGATAGGGTAAGCTCTGCAGGAAGCCGTCGAGTGGGTGGAAGGCATGGCTGGCAAAAGGCGAAGGGATCTTAAATATATGGTGCTGCTTATGGAAGTGCTGAGGGGGAGAAACAACAAACAGTTGTGTATATATTAAGACTGTCTTCAGATGGAAAACATATTTTAATTCCAAACAAGTCAGCCATCTAAAAAACAGGTGTGATTCAAAATGTACAGTTACTGATTTCATATATTGAGTTGTACATCAGTTTCTTGTGTGTCATGTTTGTGTCCACCTGATAAATGTAATATTCAATCTCATTTTGGCTCTTTTTTGGTCTTCACTCAAAAAAGACTCAGAGTGAGGCATCTCACTTCTGTTCCATCTTTGTTGGGAGTCACACATGTGCAGTAGCTAGGTAAGGACAACTAGCCAGTCAGAAGCAGAGTATGAGGGCGTGCCCTGACAGTACCTAGGTAAGGACTACTAGCCAGTCAGAAGCAGAGTATGAGGGCGTGCCACACTAGCAGCTATGCGAGCATTATAACGTGTGTTACAAAGTGACCCACGTTTGTCTCTGAAGTAAAGGCTGGACTACAATAGAGCTGTTTGGAGCAGTTTGTGAACAGTGTTGTCTGTTGGAGATGGTAAGTCCGTTTGGGGTGGACTTTGGGCTTTTTCACTTTGTAAACCTATAACATGCACAAAAAAAGATACATAACACAATAAAGGAAAGGGGGGAAGCCAAAAAAGCATAATATGAGCACTTTAAACCAGCCATAAACAAGTTTAAGCTCACCTTGTAAATGCTCCTATGGTGCATGGAACGGTGTATCCAGTAGATACACATGTCCGTAAAGAACAAGAAACCAGCAATGCTCAGGTACACGCCAGGCCAGCCTGAAACAGAAACAACCAAATAGGCTAATGGGTCTCATTAGGACTTAATGTTTAATAACTTGTTTTAAACCTGTGACGGTTTCCTGCATGTCTCTCCCCTCTCTCTCCCCTTTTTATATCTCAGCTGTCCTATCCATTAAAGGCACAGAAATGCCCCCCCCAAAAAAATCTTTAAATGAGAAATATTTGATTTGTGGCTAATCAAATAACTTCCATTTCAATCTTGAGTGGAACTCCGGCCTGAGTTTTAATGTTTCAGGTAACCGTTGTCTCACCCAGAGAAGATTCGCTGATGTTGTCATAAAGTTGGCTGTGTCCCTTGATCTCCACGAAGAAAAGGGCGACAGTGGGGAAGCTCATCCAGAAGATGGAGGCTATTCCTAGTTGAATCTCTTTTCTTACCTGGTTCTGTCGTTGGGACAAAGATACAAAGTTAGGATTTGGGAGAAGGTTGCATTGGTATTGTTATTTACGTCTTTTGTTATCTTAAAGGCCCAGTGTGTAACGTGTTTAGTTGTTCATTATCAAAATCTGTGTTGCCCGTTCACAAACTTGTCCTTTTTCATGAATATTTACCACCACCATCAATTCCAAGTATTCGTATCGGCTTGAAATTTTACATTTGCATTCGCATGAACTGGGGTAGACGCTCCATATTCATGCGCCATCTTGAAATACGTTAGCCGGTAAGGGACATACAGGATGTACTGCTCCACCTTTCGCGTTTTCGCTGCTAATGGGTATCGTAGCTTCCCGGCCCCGGCAAGTTTGAAGAAGGAAACACGGAGGACCACACGTATTCAAAATCCAAATTTCAGGAACAGGAGTCTTCTTCTTCGCCCAGAAAAAGAAAAAGGATATTGAAAAGAGCAAGAGGAAAAACCGGCTTTTTGAAGTGTGAAGGCCACCGTAGCTGTAATACCTACTTTGAACTGCGTGGTGCGAGAGAGTTGATTGCGATATATGATCTCAACGCTAGATGGGACAAATTCCTACACATTGGACCTTTTAAATAAAAAATTTTAAAAAACAGTCTCAGTCACTAATATTTAAAACCGCCAATTCATTTCTTTAACATTTTAAAATGGTCTACCCAACCTCGATAAACTGTGGATGTTTCATGAGCTTATGGTCAAACACGTAGTAGAAGCTAAGAGCACCGAAGCCCAGGTAAATCAGCAATGCTCCCAGGTTGGTCAGCACCCACAGGCTGATTATCTGACGCGGAGCCCAGTCCTCGGGCCACGAGGCCGGGTAAACATACGGAGTGCAGATGTAATTGTCAGCAATGTTCAGCACATGATCCATGGCACAGTCTGTGAAGAGAGTGAAATGTACTGTTTGATTTTGATTTTGAATGCAGGACTTTTACCTGTAACAGAGTATTTTTACAATGTAGGTATTGCTACTTTTACTTTAGTCAAATATCTGAATACTTCTTCCACCACAAATGGCTTATTTCTGATTTTATTGCAACCTGTTTATGGCGGACACTTCACCTCATATGTTGGCCTATGCTTTAAATACAGGATGACTTCATTTTGTTTAACCCAAATGTTTGACTCCAGAATCACCAGCCATGCACTGTGATACATGGCAGCCAAATGTTACTGGTATAAATTGGAAACACTTAGTTATAAAAAAAAAAGATTCTCAGAATGTGTAAGTGGAATGTATGTTAAATCGTATGCTTTAATAAAAAGATGTTTGATGAATTGGATATACATATAGCAGCAGAACAATGATTCTGTAGGACAGTTGCCTTTACTCAAAACAAAATATATCTAAATCTATCTATATCTCTAAAAACAATTTCACCTTGTCGACAGATTTATTAAACTAAAATGATTTCAGTGTTAATCTCTGGGGTCACTCTCAGAAATTCCAAAAAGCTGTGTCATGCTTTTCAAGGAACATTTTGTCAGGATTTTGAAAAGAGCTCATGGCTGAATGTCTGCTGAACTGACCTGCTTTAGGACCTCAAAAGTGTGCGAACCTTCTGATAAAGCGGACGAGTCCTCCTTCCTCCAAACGGCAGGTCCACCAGCATACACAGAAAGCACGTGGCTTAATGTAGCAAATTGTTTAGTGGAGAAAGAACCACACCTCCTGCTCATATGTATGAGCTTTCCCAGAATAACTATTTTTTCTGGAAGCTGGTAAGTAGGCTATGGAGGAATCCAAGGAGACAGGTGGAACAAGATCCCAGCATGCTCAGCAAATATTAAGGAGCTCAGTGACAGCAAGGCTTGATCACATATGTGTTTTTTTATATATATATATAAATGCTGCAGTAGCTATAAATGCTGTACGCCTACATCTTTCAGTCAGATCTGTGCTTTTCTTGGAATTTGACATTCCAAACTTCTAAAAAAAATTATTGAATTCATTATTTATAATAGTTAATGAATCATTATATAAAAGTCCCCTCAAGATGATCCATGACATAAAGCCACGTCATTACCATCACTGTCATATTCTTACTAAATATGACATGCTAAATCTTGAAAAGTTTTAGCTCTAGATGGGGTGGGAAAGGGGGACACTAATGTCTGTAGAATTTTATGATTTTATGTATCTGTATTGTATACTGTGAATACTTTGCCTGTATTTTATTGCGCCATCACTGTAAATACTTTGTCTGTATTTTATTGCACCATCACTGTAAATACTTTGTCTGTATTTTATTGCGCCATCACTGTAAATACTTTGTCTGTATTTTATTGCGCCATCACTGTAAATACTTTGTCTGTATTTTATTGCGCCATCACTGTAAATACTTTGTCTGTATTTTATTGCACCATCACTGTAAATACTTTGCCTGTATTTTATTGCGCCATCACTGTAAATACTTTGTCTGTATTTTATTGCACCATCACTGTAAATACTTTGTCTGTATTTTATTGCACCATCACTGTAAATACTTTGTCTGTATTTTATTGCGCCATCTACCTGCCCAGGGACTACGGGCGGAAACTACCAATTTGCTACAACCTGGCACAAGACATCTATTAATGTTTTTTTGTGCACTGTCCCCGTTAAAATAAATAAATTACAATTATGTGATTCCAAGTAATGGAATGTGCTTTATTTATCATAATAGCATATTTAGCATATTTATAGGGAAGTGGACAAGTCAACTTATGTTCAAACACATAATTTGCACAGTGATTGTGATCATGATGTCTTTATATAGCATTTATATTCACATTCATAAGTCATTAGAAATCGCGTTACAGTGAGCCAACCTTGCATTTGCTAAATCTGTTTTTATCCTATGCAAGGGTAGGCTTGTAATTTTTTGCAGTGCATGTGCCCTGTCCCATGCTGGGCTTGAGGATCACATTCCCACTGAACTGTGCCCTTTACACACACACACACACACACACACACACACACACACACACACACACACACACACACACACACACACACACATACACACACACACACACACACACACACACACACACACACACACACACAAACACACACACACACATACACACACACAGTACTAACACCACACTGTAAAGCTACTCTGTGACAAGTCAAAGTCCTGCATTAAAGACCTAAAGTATTAAAAGTGTTGATGAAATAAAATGGTCCCCTACGACTGTGGTATGTAAACAAATGTTTGGCATCTTTGCATTAAGAATGCAGATTAAAAATAGATGCCAATTAATTTCTGTCAATTGACTAACGTAACCTAATTATTTCAGCTGTACTTCAATTAGAACAAAACATGTTTTATAAACTCTTTGTATGTTTTAAATGCTGACATGTCGTGGAGTAGAAGTAGCCTATAAAAGGGCATGAGAAGAAATGACTCAAGTAAAGTACAAGTACCTTACATTTTTTACAATTCCATTCCACTGATATACATTGTATAGAGCCCATACATATGAGCATAGCAACAGTAAAAGGTATGAGTTTGATCATGAGTAAAAACAAATATTTAGCACTTCATGAGGGTAGAACATCCCATCTTGCGGTAGGATCTGTGTGTCAACACTTCCGACCTGTCACACACAAACTGTCATTGAGCAAGAAGAAATACAAGAGGACGATGTGATCTCTACCCCTACACAGAAAATCTGAACAAGATGGTGAATGTTCTCATGCAAAAGCTTCTTATTCCGCTCTATTTTCTATTAGTTTTAATCCATTATCACTTATATTACTTGTATACCAACACATGTATGTCTAATGTACTGTATACTTGTCTAAATTGTTAACAGATGTATACTGTGCTCATGTTTTGGTTCCTTCAAAGTACATATGTATAGATATTACAACAAAGATATGGTATTTTATGCATACACAGACAGATTGCTTCCATTCATACTTTGCTGATTAAATGGTTTTCTGCATTGCAAGACAAATTAAAAATGTAGATTACCTTTTCAAAATGTGCACCTGAAATACCTGATGAGTAATTCAAGAACCAAGCAGTTCAAAACTGTCCCACAAGGACAGTGCTCTCAATATAAAGCCTTTAAATGTGCAGATGTCTCCCTCTAGAGCTCTCTGACACAAACAGCACCTCTCTGTGCAGTTTGCAGTCCCTCATGTCTTACCAACCAGTGACTTGGGATTCATAAACAAAGGATGAATGACATATTAAGGTATGGGGTTGTTGGGGCTGTTTTCCTCAATTTTAAGAAGGCGTTTTGATACAGTGAATCATTTTTGTTATCCAAACTGTCAAAGATTAATTTCTCTCCCAATGCTTTGACATGGATGGAGTCTTATTTAGATTCTAGAAAGCAGTGCACCAGGATTAATGATAGATGCTCCTCCTTTGCTAATTGCACTACTGGAGTACCTCAGGGATCTATTTTAGGACCAATTTTATTTAGTTTATATGTTAATGACCTGCCATTGATTTGCCCAGAAGTCCACATCCAAATGTACACAGATGATACAGTTACAGTGCCTTGCGAAAGTATTCGCCCCTTGAACGTTTCGACCTTTTGCCACATTTCAGGCCTCAAACATAAAGATATAAATCTGTAATTTTTTGTGAAGAATCAACAACAAGTGGGTACCAATTATGAAGTGGAACGAAATTCATTGGCTATTTCAAACTTTTTTAACAAATAAAAAACTGAAAAAGTGGGCGTGCAAAATTATTCAGCCCCTTTACTTTCAGTGCAGCAAACTCTCTCCAGAAGTTCAGTGAGGATCTCTGAATGATCCAATGTTGACCTAAATGACTAATGATGATAAATAGAATCCAGCTGTGTGTAATCAAGTCTCCGTATAAATGCACCTGCTCTGTGATAGTCTCAGAGGTCCGTGTAAAGCGCAGAGAGCATCATGAAGAACAAGGAACACACCAGGCAGGTCCGAGATACTGTTGTGGAGAAGTTTAAAGCCGGATTTGGATACAAAAAGATTTCGCAAGCTTTAAAAATCCCAAGGAGCACTGTGCAAGCGATAATATTGAAATGGAAGGAGTATCAGACCACTACAAATCTACGAAGACCCGGCCGTCCCTCTAAACTTTCAGCTCATACAATGAGAAGACTGATCAGAGATGCAGCCAAGAGGCCCATGATCACTCTGGATGAACTGCAGAGATCTACAGCTGAGGCGGGAGACTCTGTCCATAGGACAACAATCAGTCGTATACTGCACAAATCTGGCCTTTATGGAAGAGTGGCAAGAAGAAAGCCATTTCTTAAAGATATCCATAAAAAGTGTCGTTAAAGTTTGCCAAAAGCCACCTGGGAGACACACCAAACATGTGGAAGAAGGTGCTGTGGTCAGATGAAACCAAAATCGAACTTTTGGCAACAATGCATAACGTTATGTTTGGCGTTAAAAGCAACACAGCTCATCACCCTGAACACACCATCCCCACTGTCAAACATGGTGGTGGCAGCATCATGGTTTGGGCCTGCTTTTCTTCAGCAGGGACAGGGAAGATGGTTAAAATTGATGGGAAGATGGATGGAGCCAAATACAGGACCATTCTGGAAGAAAACCTGATGGAGTCTGCAAAAGACCTGAGACTGGGACGGAGATTTGTCTTCCAACAAGACAATGATCCAAAACATAAAGCAAAATCTACAATGGAATGGTTCACAAATAAACATATCCAGGTGTTAGAATGGCCAAGTCAAAGTCCAGACCTGAATCCAATCGAGAATCTGTGGAAAGAACTGAAAACTGCTGTTCACAAACGCTCTCCATCCAACCTCACTGAGCTCGAGCTGTTTTGCAAGGAGGAATGGGCAAAAATGTCAGTCTCCGATGTGCAAAACTGATAGAGACATACCCCAAGCGCACTTACAGCTGTAATCGCAGCAAAAGGTGGCGCTACAAAGTATTAACTTAAGGGGGCTGAATAATTTTGCACGCCCAATATTTCAGTTTTTTATTTGTTTAAAAGGTTTGAAATATCCAATAAATTTCGTTCCACTTCATGATTGTGTCCCACTTGTTGTTGATTCTTCACAAAAAATTACAGTTTTATATCTTTATGTTTGAGGCCTGAAATGTGGCAAAAGGTCGAAAAGTTCAAGGGGGCCGAATACTTTCGCAAGGCACTGTATCTATACCCATGCAAAAACTAGAGAACAAGCTGCAGCAACACTTACTGCAGTCCTAACCAAAGCATCAGACTGGTTAACTCTCAGTTGTCTTACTCTTAATGTAAGCAAAACAATGGGCATGTATTTCTCTATTAAGAGGAATGTTACACAACATCAGCCCGATATCTGTATTATGGGAGAGGTGATACATATTGTTGATCATTTCAAGTATCTGGGCATAATTATGGATTCTAACTTAAGTTTTAAAAAACACATAAAAAAGATCTCCAATTGTGTCAGAGCTAGTTTAGCTAATTTTAGACATAATACACCAGTTACCAATAGCCGCAGCTAAACTGTTTTTGCATTCAATGATCTTCTCACATTTATCTTACTGTTCTACAAGCTGGTCCCAGGTCGGTGGGACTACGCTAAAACCTTTATGTACCCTTTACAAACAAGCTGTGAAAGTTCTTGACAAAAAAACAAGAAACTATCATCCCTGTACGATTATAAAAAAACACAATCTATTAACCTTTGACAGTTTTCTCTGTTTTGCAGACATGTGCCTGATGTGTAAATTGACCCATGATCTTGCACCACCCCCACTCAAGCAATGTGTGTCATTTTGCAGAGATAATGTAAGGGTCACCAGGGCTTCTGTAAGAGGTGACTGTTGGACGGTTACACTCAATTTAGGAAGACTAAATTTGGTCAATCAGCTTTTTTATTTACTGTAGTAGAAAAGTGGAACTTAATTCCACTTCACATTAGAGATTGTGCAAGTCTCAGCAGTTTAAAATGTCCTTAAAGAATTAATGTAAATGAAGTCAAGTGATCATCTATCTGATACATTAGATCTTGTCAACTATCCCTTCTCATCAATATTTCCAGTGTTACAACAAGTCGCAGAATTGTGCATCCGGTACTAAGTTTCAGGGTTTTGGTTCTCACTTATAAAGCTTTGCATGGTCCGGCCGGCGTATATCTCAGACCTGCTTCATTTATACACTACGAATAGGCCCCTCAGGTCTTCTAACCAGGGATTACTGGTTGTCCCACTCACCCGTTTAAAAGTAGACGTCCGTTGCTGAGCGGTGCGAGCCAACCTGTGGAATGCTCTTCCTATTATTTTACGTTCTGCAGCCTCTGTTGAAGCTTTTAAAAAGCAGCTGAAGACGCAGTTGTTTAAATTTGCTTTTGATTTATGTATGTAAAGTCTTGTCTTTTAATGATTGTTTTTAGTCTTTTAGTCTTTTTAGTTGTATAACTTACTATGTTTTGTACAAATGTTTATCATGTGAAGCACTTTGTGACTTTGTCTGTGAAAGGTGCTATATCAAATAAACTTATTATTTATAACATGGAATGTATATTTGTATTTTGGTTTATATGTGATGTAATGCTTGTCACATGATGTTTGTTGTTAAGTTTGTATCTGTTTTGATTGTCTATATTGTCTATATTGTCCTTTTATCTCCCTTGCCCAGGGACCACAGATGTAAATAATATGTATAGCTAACTCCTGAACTGTGCATGGTCCCTGACAAATAAACTAATAAAATAAAAAAATAAATAAAAAAAAACTGAGTCTTAACAGACAAAGTTTGGAATCCGGGCTTATTGAGCTTGAAGGGTTTTTGCATTTAGGCCTACTTACAATACACTTATCACGTACTCTCCAACATCCTGTTTAAATAATAAATCATAATTACAACTGATGTGTCTCTGATAACAATCACACCATCTGTAATTATGTCGGTTCACACAATCAAATAGCTCATTGTGCAATCAGAAGTGACAGAAACTGAGTTTAGGCTACACACAGGAAATTGTAAACAACAATCATAACTGTCACATCCATTCTTACTTATTGATCCAATATTTGTTGTTTTTTCCCCAGCATCACATATTCTTTTATTTCCATTATTAAAGGAATTGCACTTACACTTATTGAATGAAATATTAAAACCCAAGTACATTTGTTATGGTTTACTACATAGAGTGGAACATTTTTATGTGTATCATTTATACACTTTCCTGTGTAATTTAGTATTTTGGGGACTGTGGGATCCTTTTTTAAATTTAGGATAAAGTTAGGCTACTACACACAACAAAACATGTATGGGCCTGCTCAATTCTCAGTGCATAAGGTAGATATGGCCTTCTCAACCGTACTAACAATGTGCAATATATAAACAACTTTACAATAAAATTTATATTTTTCCTGCAGGAACCACATTTATTTTCATGCCATGTGGACTGTGATTTATGTGATGTGATTATTATATATTCATTGATATTGTATTTGTGTTTTTAAATAAATAAATACAAATAAAATTCAAAGCTGTAAATCTTTTATTTCGTTACCCTCAGTTATTCACATCGGTCCCATCACATAACGTCTCATTATTATGTGGAAATAACGGAAAACACTCGGACAGTGGCGAGCGCAAAAAAGGGACAATGCTGCATTCAGGCTCCCACCACAAGCTCCTACATCCGAGAGCTGTGACGGTAAAAAGTCACCCACCTGTGAAAATGTGTGCTAGTAAACGTAACAAGCGGACACAACACGACATGTAGACATACCATTCGCATATAAGTAACGTTAGCCTGTTTTTTTGCTGAAGAGAGTGTTTTCATAATCTCTGTAGGATCCAAAACAACAGGAAGTAGCATAACGTTACCCAGTCTAGATTCACTTCTGTTCAGCCTGTTCAATTTCAGCATAAAACTGTAAAGTTGCTTATTTACAGAAACGTCGCTTACCATTTGTAGGCTATGATGGCCTCTAGAGCGTCAAGAAAAATATAAGTTATGTGCACTCGATTTGTGAATAAGATATTTCCTACAGCACACCGTACGTGAAGGCAGCGTGTTACAATCGCCTATTTACTTTGGTTTGCTCACGGGCGTTGGGTGAAGTGGCCGGGTGCAGAGCAGCGGGAGGGAGTGGGCAGAGGGAGCACCGCCAAAGATTTGGCAAACTGCTCCCTCCCTTTGTTTGTTTGTACCGTGTGCACAGGACCGAACACACCAAGAAACCAAAAAATGTGATGGGACGTCCGCAAATGATTATCCTAAAATGTTGAACGTCACCATGACATGACATTTTCATTACCGAGACAAAATAACCTAACATTAAGACTTAGCCTACGTCTGTGGCCTACCTTTACAATTACAGAGACCCTACGGATGCCACGGTCGATTAAAACCGATTATTTATTAGGCCTATCATTAAGGCCGTTATAATTGTGTAAAAGTGTAAAAGAAGTAGGCCTAACTAATGTAAATTAGCCTTCTTATCGTGTAAGACAAACAATGAAGCAGATAATTAATGTCCCCTTTGACTAATTAAGCATAGCCTAATGTTAGGCTATAGCCTATGTGAAAATATGTCTAATAAAAAAAAAGAACAATAAAAGGACTATAGCCTCAAATTTTGACACTACTTTTACTGTTTGGTCCATATGTGTAGCATACATTTAGCCGATCCTTAACTCTTAATTTAAAACGTATTATTAGCTTTCATGTTGTGAGTAAATAGGGCCTACCTGTAGATAGATAGATAGATAGATAGATAGATAGATAGATAGATAGATAGATAGATAGATAGATAGATAGATAGATAGATAGATAGATAGATAGATAGATAGATAGATGGGCTAGCCTACTGTGGATTGAAACTGTGGCCTAATGTACGGCTTTATAGGAACAAAAACACTGGACAAAGTATATAGTGCAAGGAATCAGTCAATTAATATCAAAATCCAAACCCAATCATATGTCAAATCACAGAAAACGGAAATAAAATAAATAAATAAACTTTCGTAACATGTGTTCTACTGCTATAATGATGTTTTTCTCGTTAATTATTCGTGTCGCCGGGGTGGGGGGGTCGTCTCGGGGTCTTGTGATGTTCAGACAACTCGCCAACTCGTCCTCGCCTGGTGGGAATCTCTGCTCTCATCTCGCTGGTTAACCAGCAAGTCGTGTGCACAACCCTCTTTCTTATGTACATGCCTGCGTGCAGAGCGTGACCGTGACAGGCGGAGTTTGCACGCGGTCCTGTTGTCCCCAGGACGCAATAAAAGCGCCGCCCATTCTGTGGCAGCCACAACACTGACTCGACCGAGAGCCGATACACAGCACCTTCACACGAAGACGAGCGAAATCAACTGAAAAAAATGGATCCCTGCCCGTGCTCCAAGGGTAAGTTTATTTTTGGTGACCGGTTATACGTTTATCCTGTGTTGTAGTGTTTCGTTAGACTATATGACATTAGCGGACAATGTGACGCTAATCTGGTTTTTGTTTTCCAGGTGGAACCTGCAACTGCGGAGGATCCTGCACTTGCACGAACTGCTCCTGCACCACCTGCAAGAAGAGTAAGTCAAGAATGACATCCTTACAGAGTAGCATATATGGTATTTTTATTTTTACCCTTTCGGGGGGTAACTATTGGATGCAATGTCCCCCGAATCGATACGATGTTAACATTTCCTCAGTACTCTGCAAAGAGCCTAGTGATGTGGCGTGTAATTTATTTAGAATTTGTCACTTGTTAATGTTGCGAGATTTCCTATTATCTAAAATGTCATTTTTACGTGAAATTAAGGCTGCCCAGGTGCCTCTGATTGGCTTAATGAGCTGCAACGTCAAATTAAAGTCCCAACGGACCCAATTTTTGCGTTTTCGAAAATATGCTCTGACTTGCGTTGTCATTTCATGTCCTGACATTTAGGGTGGCAGCTGTCTGGTCCACCCCTACAATAGACTACAAATTGCATTACATAACCACTGTTTTGTCACAAACTACATTCCTCTTATTGCAGGCTGCTGCCCATGCTGCCCATCCGGCTGCCCCAAGTGCGCCTCTGGATGTGTCTGCAAAGGGAAAACTTGTGACACCGCCTGCTGCCAGTGAGGATCCTCCTGGATCAGCCCCGTTCTACCCTCATGATTGAGCCGGTGTGCACCACCTTGAATTATTAATTGCAGCTGCAAACGTCTACAGAGAATAATTCATTTTTGTACGGTCTTCAGTGTTGAAATAAATGTGATTCCTAATGTGATTTTTTTGCTGTCGTGGTTTTAGCTTAACGCTGCCAAGTGTGTGTATGTATAGGGTTTCAAGCCTCAGATCGCCTATAAAATCAGCTGAGGTGTTAAGATTCAGAGGTGGTGCAGTGTAAAGTCATCTGACCAAGGTCACCCCTCACAGGAGAAGGTGGTTAAACAAGGCTGAAGTTCTGTCCTTTGACTTTTAGTGTCCAATTGTAACCAGTTATGTCAGGATACTTCAGTTAGAGGTCTATACAGCTACCCAACAATTCACAAGGGCATACAGTGAGGAAAGATGACCTTCTCTGGGTGGGTGGCCATCTGCCTTGACTTTTTTTTTTTTTTGTGCGGGGGGAGAAATTCACAGCCACTCCAGAAATGACCGTTTATAGCAGAGGTTACAATGGAATGACTGTAAAGATAATGGAACTAAAACTAGTAGCAGTGGGCTTGTTACCACAAGTAAGTGCATTCTGGGAGGGCTAGTGTTCTAGGGGGTTTATAGGGGATTATGAGCTCTTGTGTGGTGTTGACAAAAAGGGCTTTTTATTTTTTTCTTTCTTGAATATACCAACCAACCTTTCATAACAAATGGGTATAATTTATTAATTTTAACAGCCAAGTTTCAGTTGGGCTTCCAGTTCAAGCCAAAGGCTTGTCCAGAAAAGGTGTAAGTAGCCTATATCTCACCCAAAAATGGATTCATTTTACCTTAAGTAGTAGGCGTTGTGCAATACCTGAAAAAAAATTTGCTTACGTTTCAAACATTTAAATTCTTTCTCATCCTTTCAATCATCTATCTCGGACCATCATACATTGATTTAAATGGAATTTATTTATTTATGGGGAGGAATTAAACAATTTTCACGGAGTGACTGCTCTGTGAAAATTATATATATATAATATCACAAAACAAAAAAGAAAATTAAAGTACTGGGGGTCTTTTTAATCAAGTAGTGAATGTAAGTCCAACAAATAAGTCTCTTGGCGTTTTCCTTTGTCATGCATTTAAGAGATTTTCCAACAGGTTTGACCTTTAAATACTTAACCCCTATGAATAAAATGTTTTACAAAGTTCAATCAAGTTATTTATCAAGAACTCTAAATTCTTATCCTTTAAAAATATTCCAGCTTGAATTGACATTTCACAGCATACCTTCAGATTGAAGCCAGCATTGAAAAGGCCAAAAGTCATGAATCGGTTCACACTGAAAGAAAATATGTTCAACCGTCTCAATATCGCTCTCACAGAAAACACAAGAGTTACTTTCCCAGTTAAATTTTACATGTAGGAAGTGATTCAATGGATAAATATTTAATATTTTAAATGTCACTTCTTTGGTTTTTGGTGGGAGAGGATAAGATAAAGATTGTTTCCTAATCTTTTGTGCCTCGTCATCACTATAGTCTCGGAAAACATATTTTCTTTTCAGTTGAAAGGGATAATATTTTGTACATAATATATTTCTAACAAACTTGTTTAGTGAACCGTTTGCTGTTCAAACTGACACCTTCAACACAAAGAGGCCTCTTTTCTGACATAACATTTGAATGAACCAAAAGTTGTTGGGCCATTGTTTTGTAGGAAATTGGAATGGCTTTTTAACACTTTAGTGTATTCTCTGGACGATGAAGTGAAAATGAAGACTAAATTTGTCACAGAATTCTATAGTTTAAAATTCACCAGATCCATCCATTAATAGAGACAGTCAAATTTTTCATAATAAATGATTATTGTTATGTTGTTATAGTATTTAAATTTAATAAAATTTTTTTTTTAATTTTGATCTTACTATTTTTTCCATTTTGTTCAGAGGATCAGAAATTGAGAAAATTACAAAATTGTGTCTGAGCTCCAGTTATTCAATACTGTAATGGTATTCTCTTCCTCTACTTTATGGAATATGCAGGTCATTAACTGCATATGGACCAAAATGAAAAACTGATAAGACTTTGGGGTCAGAGGTGCTTGCAACTGATGGTTTCCGGCGTAGCTAGGCGGAACGAGAGAGAGAATACTTATTTGGTAGTATTGAATAATTGGAGCCCAGACGCAATTTTGTAATTTTCTCAATTTCTGATCCTCTGAATAAAAAAACGAAAATTGGAAAAACAAGTTAAAGATCCAAATTTTTATTTGTCAAGGTGGGGAAAAAAATGAAAAATTTGGATATTTTAACCCATTTTTCAGTTTTTCCAAATGTCCGAACTGATAAGCGTTACACTGACCCATAGGGGTGTATTCTGAGGATTCAAATTGTAATTATAAATCTAATTTTATAAAGGCGAACTTGCTGGTGAAAATCTGATAACTTTGTTGGCAGTACTAGATGGGTTTATTTTGACCTGGGCCTGCGCGTAACATTGTAATCACGCGGAACAAAAAGGAAGACGCTTTTGGTTTCGGGTAGGAAGCGTAAAAGTGACGGACACAGGAAGTGTTTCGTCGTCTTTCTGTGTTGGTTTCGGACGGACGACTTTTTTTAACCAAGGGTTTCGTCGTCATGGCGTTTAAATAGACGCCAGCGTTACTAGTATTATAATACCTTTAAGTGGCTAACGTTAAACATGCCGAAGGTCGTGTCTAGAAGCGTTGTGTGCTCGGACACCAGAGACCGAGAGGAGTACGACGACGGAGAAAAGCCTCTTCACGTCTACTACTGCCTGTGCGGTCAGATGGTTCTGGTGTTGGACTGCCAGCTGGAGAAGCTACCCATGAGGCCCCGGGACCGGGCCAGGGTCATCGATGCGGCCAAACACGCCCACAAGTTCTGCAACGTGGAGCAGGACGAAAACGCGTACCTGAAGAGGGCCGAGGGCATCGAGAGGCAGTACCGCAAGAAATGCGGCAAGTGCGGCCTGCTGCTCTTCTACCAGCACCAGTCGAAGAACAGCCCGGCCACCTTCATCGTGGACGGAGCCGTGGTCAAGTTCGGCCAGGGCTTCGGCAACACCAGCGTCTACAGCCAGAAGCAGCCGGAGGCTCCGAAGAAGGTCCGCGTGATGATGACCAAGCGGACCAAAGACATGGGCAAGTTCAGCTCCGTCACAGTGTCCACCATCGACGAGGAGGAGGAGGAGATCGAGGCCAGGGAGGTGGCGGACTCGTACGCCCAGAACGCCAAAGTCATCGAGAAGCAGCTGGAGAGGAAGGGCATGAGCAAGAGGAGGCTGCAGGAGCTGGCTGAGCTGGAGGCCAAGAAGGCGAAGATGAAGGGCACGCTTATCGATAATCAGTTCAAGTAGAGGAGACTCAATGAGGGACACACTGTGATACAAAAGTTCCCTCTGGAGCAGTGGTGTACTCTAATGTATCCTAGTGGGTATACTGTACTATATATTGGCCAGAATCTGCCTTTGGGGGAGGGAGGTCTTCTATCATAGTGGGGGGATCTGGGTGTCCTCCCCCAGGGAAGTTTTGAGAATCAACAACTTAATTTCCTGTATTCGGATACACTTTTATGCACCATTTCACCCTTTATTTAGCCTATGTGAAGAACAAAAACACAGATGGCAGTTCAAAATATATCTAAAATATGATGGAAATTATGTTGTTGTGGGTCATGGAAATCCTGGAGCTTTCTTAGTGGGTATACTGCGTATACCTGCGTATCACATAGACTACACCACTGCTCTGGAGATCCTCTTCCACAGTAGACCCAATTACTATGTTTCCTGTACTGGCCAGTAGTTTGTCAGCCAGTACTGGACAGTACTAGGGGACAATATTTGGACATATCCGTAATACAGGACTGATGATTTGTCTAGATGTTGCATATTAAGATGGTGATCTGGTGGTGAGGTTGGAAAACTTTTTTTTTTTTACGTCTGTTTAAAATGTTATTTTGTACAAAACTTAAAAATTAAAAGACCAAATGAACATGTTTGGTATTTTTTAAGCATTTGTTCTGCGTGTAATATTCCCCATGGTGTCTGTAAATCCTGCCAAAGTCTTCAGTTATTGGAAATCGTGAGTTCAGTCCCTGATCTTAACTATGGTTGAATAGTGTGTAGAGGTTTTTGAAAAAAAAACTTAAATATGACTCTCTGAATGATAGAATAATCAATACGACACTATGCTAAAGGGAATTTGTTTGTAAACTCGATAGAATGAAATGATCAGGCGATTAGAAAAATGATCACCAACAATAATGGAGAAAAATAATTGATAAATCATTTAAATTTATCAAGAAGTTACTGCAAGACATCAGCTTAGGCTTAGCTTAAATGATTAATTAATAGAAATAGTAATCGCTAGAATCAATAAATGTTGAAAATCTTGAATCACAGCCTTAAAAACAGATTAGGAACTGCCATGTAGGCTAGAAGTGTGAATCTTCACTGATCTCACGATTCGATTACGATTATCACGCCAGCGATTCAATTCGATTTGATATCTTGATGCGTCAAATACATGTTTCTATTAAAGCCATGTAGGATATTTAATTCATAGCTTTTCAAGCTTCAAAAACAAAACATTCTGCAGTGCTCTAATATTAAATCAATTGGATACATAAAACTACAGCACTGAGCACATGGCACTTCCTGAATGTGCAAAACATAACAGAATATGTAAACAGAAATGTTGTTAGGCCTACATTAAACTGTAAACAGAAATAATTGATTACGAGCCTGCCAATTATCAATGCAGCATCGTCCATGTCCACGATTCAATGCATCGATTATTTGATTAATTTCAACACCTCTAATGTAGGCCTTTATTCACAGAAGACATTTTGACATGCCACAGTAGGCAAAGCACAAGTGTAAATAATAGAATTTCAATCAGGAGAGACTTCGTTGCAGATATGCAAGACTTTATTTGTTAGCTACATATGCAAAATATGAAATGTAAAAAGTCTTTGGAGATTAGACTGCATCGTATAAAATATATCATTTTTTTAAAGGGGTAGAGAAACCCAGATATATCCCTCCGATGGCGTCTAGACACAGGTGGTGGCAGTGAAGGAGCCCGAAGACCGGATCGAAGGAGCCGATGGGAGCGGTCAGCCGGAAGAAGACCCAGGGTGCCGTGGGTGAAGACGCCTGGAGGTGGAAGGGGAGGAGGACGGTCGCACTCTTTGTCTGAAATGACAACTGACAGCCGCAGAGGAGAGAACAGATTTTAAAGCAGGGATGTCATGCTTTGATTGGCTTGTGAAATACATGGCCGACACTGATTGGTTTGACTGAAAAGTGAACCCCTCGAAACAGCTGATCAGTTTAGGAGAGAGGTGATAAAAGTCTCCCTGAAAGAATTAACGCTGAGCTTCATCATTGATGGCTGAATTCCATTTAGCTGCTTCAGTTTCAGAGTTCTGGTATCGTGCATGCTAGCTCACTGTCACACTGTCATGCTGTCAAGGGGAGCTCCCAAATAGCATAGAGCCTCGATATTCAGAAGTGAAACCAAACTATACAATTATATGGGAATATAATATCTCAAACAATTAACAATACTAAGGAAAAACATATTTTATATTTATCAGCTATATAAGATACAGACTATTGGTGTTTTCTGTGTCAGGCAGTGATTCATGATCCGGTTAGTGTAGGCCAGGACCTTGATGTGGGTCAAAACAATACAGGTGTTTAGAGTGGATCACAACTTGGCCACAGCGGACAGGCAACATTGTAGTGTGGTTTGGCAGGGCTACTTTACATGACCTTAATCTTCTGACAAACATTTACTGGAAACGCAGCACTAAGAAGGCACTAGGTATTATGCAGGATTCTAGTCGTCCTGCACACAATCTCTTCTCCCAGGGCTGAGGTCTGAGCTTAGTTACTATGTTTACTGTGCTTGGATGTCTTTAAACGTTATTTATAATAGTTACTTTTTGACTGTTGCTGGGAGAGTGCCAAAGCACATTGTATTTCATTGCTGTGGTACTCTGTACTAATATGCATATGACAATAAACTTGAACAAGAACTGTAGATAAAAGTAGGGCTGCAGATGTAGGCTTTTCTTTCTCTTGGCAACAAAACAAATTTGTTTGAAATGTTAAATGCAACTACAAAATGCAATATTTACAGTGATTTCACTGTACATTGCAGAGAAACATGAGTAGGTGATGGCCCAAAAATGTCTACAAAATAGAAATTAATTTAGCAAAGATATACAGTATACAGTATATATTAAAGTTTTTTTTTAAAGTTCAAACCTATAAATATGCGCTGTTTAAAGGCCAAAGGGCCCTGAGAGCAAAACCTTTTTTTTTTTGAGATTTTAAATTGTGAAGACAGGAAAAGCCCTGGTGGAACTAATACTATTAATGATTGCATTGATTGCGTTACATTTTATTGTGATGTGTTTTTATTACCTTGTAAAGTCTGACGTCTTATTTTAAGTTGGCAGGCATGTGGCTCGTCATATTTTGTCCCTTTTGAGCAAATGCTTTCTTGCGTTTGCTGCTTCTATTTTATTGCTTTCTGTGTTGTATAACAGAGAAAACAGTTGTACATTCTGTATTATATAATGAAGTAGCTCTGGGGGTTTGTCCCCACATGACTAGAGCTGTCCTGACTAAACAACAGACTGTAGCCTAGAAGCAGCCATTCATCAACCAGCTGGGCTTTGTGATTCAAGCCACAGTCAGGGGTTTCCCGTCATGAGGCAACAGGAAGGGCTTAAGTATGACAAGCCCTTTCTCCATGTGGGGAGACAGTTGCTCACCTAGCCTAATCTAGAGACTTTTGTTTTCAAGAGCGATGTAATGACTGAAAATCCAGTTAACTTTAGAGTGGAAAGTGCTCATATTATGCTTTTGGGCTTTTCCCCTTTCCTTTATTGTGTTATGTATCTTTTTTGTGCATGTAATAGGCATCAAAAGTGAAAACGCCCAAAGTCCACCCCAAAGGACTTACCATCTCCAACAGAAAACACAGTTCACAAACTGCTCCAAACAGCTCTATTGTAGTCCAGCCTTTACTTCAGAGACAAACGTGGTCACTTTGTAACACACGTTATAATGCTCGCCTAGCTGCTAGCGTGGCACGCCCTCATACTCTGCTTCTGACTGGCTAGTAGTCCTTAGCTACTGCACATGTGCGACTCCCAACAAAGATGGAACAGAAGTGAGATGCCTCACTCTGTAGCTAAAACAGAGAGCTCAACACACAGGGTGAAAAGAGGAGCTGCAGCAATGCACAGTACAACACAAATAGGGTGGTTTTTTTTTATTTAACCATGTAAACCTATTCTGATATAACCTCTTAATACAATTATGAACCTAAAAATGAGCATAATATGAGCACTTTAAGTGTGTTTGATTAAGAGCAAAAACTCTAAGCGTTTGTGCTGGATGGACAAGTTATTGTGAAACGCTACTACATCAAATTAAAGTAAACATGTACAGAGGTAGTTCAGTGACATCCGAACATGACATCTTTCAAATACACATAAATATGAAAAACATATCTAGTCACCCATCTAAGAAACCACTGAATGTCTGTCCAGAATCAACATGCACAATATTGTATCTATTTTCAAAAGCAAATGTTTTAGATAGCTAGACTTAGACCTTTTTAAGTAGAAATCTTATATTTTCTTTTTTTTTTTAGAATTGGACCCTTCCTTACTTCCTACCCCCCTACTACGCCCTTACTCGGACCACACACACACACACACACACACACACACACACACACACACACACACACACACACACACACACACACACACACACACACACACACACACACACACACACACACACACACACACACACTCTCTCTTTGTGTCCCGTCTATCAACCTCCAGTACTCCACTGACTCCTGACTCCATGGCCTTGGCGCATTATGCATTATTTCAGTTATTATTAACTTGTCCTGCCAGATAGTTTGTTACACAGAACCATCTGAGAAACATTGGAAACAGGGTTTGAAAAAAAAGGGCAGGCACTTTCAAAAAATACCCGTAGCTGCCAGTGGCTCCTCATAGCACGCTGATTGGTCTGAAGCACTGGTGGTTCGGACACAAACACCATTACTTGAAGCCTGACAAGATGGATTTTCGTGTGATCTTGTGATATCGCGAGAATCCAGCTGCTGTGCAAGATAAAGTGACTATAGGCAGTTCAACAATACTGGTCCAACTCAAGGTACTGCTCATAAACCTAGAAACTAGAGTCTCCAGTTTAACTGTAGTCACGTTAATCTAGACTATATTTAAACTGGAGAGACAGAGACACATATGGAGCTCAGGGAAAAGCAGCAACTTCCCTAAACCAGGACAGAGGAATAGAGGGTAAGCATACAAATCCTTGTTGAATAGTTACAAAGTGGAGCATTGTAGAGGAATATTTATTGTTAATAAAATGAACACCACAAATTAATAAATGCTTAAACCATGTCAGTAATGGGCAGTGTAGGAGATTGACTTGTTGATCAATGTTAAAAGAGTACTGCACTGATTTAGCATTGCACTTCAATAGCATTGTTGGACTGGCGGTGGACAGCTTAAACCAGCGATAATCTATATGTTTTCTTCTTCCCTGTCGAAACCTGGCACCTACATTACCCATAATACCCACAACTTGGACGCCAATAGTTTTCACATCTAAGGATAAGAATACTGTAACACTGTCTGCTGTTGACTTTGTCAATCTTGCATTGTGTTGCCATCTTGTAATATCTCAGCTCCAATTAGGCATGGGCCGGTTACCGGTTTCAAGGTATAGCGGTTTCAAAAGGTCACGTTTTCAAAAGGTCACGGTTTCAAAACCACAAAAAGATTTCTGTCATACCGTTCCTAAGGTCTCAAGGTCTTCAAGGACAGAAAGTGCATTTTAGAAATCCCTCTCCCTGCTAGTGTGCAGTGTGTTTAAAAAAATAAAAAATACATTGTGTTCAATGGAAAAAAAGTTGTTTTTTACCCAGACATTTCAAAAATAATAATTTATAGCTGTAATTGCAATACCGTAATAAAGTGAAACCGTGATACGTTTTGCTGAAGGTTATCATACTGTCAGAATCTCATACCGGGCCATGCCTAGCTCCAATTAACCTCTTTTCACCTCAGTGTACTTGGTGACCTAAAGTTACAGCAACTCTCCCAGCAGGATGTTGAATAGAGATCTGTAGGAGGAAAAAAAATGGGCTGCAGTGTGGTTTTATGTTGATCACAACTTGGCTCCGTTTTCTCAGAACAACAGAATTCACCACAAGCTTTCCCTGTTGCTTTGTTATTTCTTGTTGAACGGGCCTCCTGGGTCTGACTAATTTTTTGTCACTGCTGGTAAAAGACGTGAGCGCTGAGTATAATAAATGAGTTATGTGCTTAGTCAAGCTGTAATAATTGAAGTTGCAATCTATTTTTACCAGAAAAAGTAGTATTGTAATCATCCTAACAAAAGAAATACCATAGTCGGCTTTATAGGTCAAATGGCAAGTCAAAGACCTGAAAACCTATCACCTCTTTTGCCCATTTATAAGTAACCTATACTCTCACATGTTGTATTAACAGGCTGGGCAATATATCAATAATATATCGATATTGTGATACAAGACTAGATATTGTTTTAGAATATTATATATATATAATATATTGTTCTTGAATATCGGAACATGACACAAGTGTTGTCTTTTCCTGGTTTTAAAGGCTGCATTACGGTAAAGGGATGTCATTTTCTACCAGACTCTTCTAGCTGTTCTATCATTTGCCTTTAATCACTTATTCATTACATCCACAGTATTGATGATTATTTATCTAAAATGAAAAGTGTGACGATATTCTCTTAACACACTAATTGTCAACTCCGATTTTAAGACTCAGGAATTCCCACAGAAGCAGAGAGTTATCATATTTAGGCTGTGAAACAGGTTGCTGTAAAAAATGTAATCATTGTTTTGCTTGATTTGCAAAACTCTATGATGGCTAAGGAACTTTTTTTTAGGACTTTATGTCGACATAACTGTAAGTGAGAAAGTTATATGAGACATGCAATAATACAGTCAAATATGCTTGACTTCAATTAAATAAAAGCATGTCAATAAACTCTACATTTCTGGCCCCTGATGTGATTCTTATTTCCAAGTGTGGCCCTTACTGAAGTTGAGTTTGACACAATATCGATATCGAGGTATTTGGTCAAGAATATCGTGATATCTGATTTTCTCCCTATCACTAAAAGATTCAACAATATTGAAATAAAACAACAGAGAATTGAGAAATACTTGCACTGGTGTCTAAGTAACCTTATAATGTGTCCTGAGTTGTCACTGGGCCTGTTTACATTGACTTACATGATTTGTAGGTTTGACATTTTTATTGAACAGACATCAAAGAACATACAAGCATCTTAGAGAATAGGTTGACTACATATAGTACATCGCAAACATCGAAAAAGATAAAACAAGAAAAGAAAGAAAAAGAAAAGGGTGATCTGCAAAAAATACACATAGAAATATATAAATAAACTGTAATTTCTTGATCACTTGGCACAGATAAAAAACAACAAGAAACAAGATATATCTGTCCAAATATGTCTTGCTATTTTACTGAAGTACATTTTAAGTGCTGGGGGAAATAATTTGAAATCATTTATAAAACAAACAAAGGAGGGCTTACTGTTTCTCCATTTGCTACTATGAATATGATAATTACCCAAAAGAATGACCATATTAATCATGTCAGAAAAAGATGAGGCCATTTATTACAGTTATGTGCTTTTTCATAATGGACAACGTTTACATATAAAGTACTGCACTTGTACATAAAGTCCTCTATTATAACTGTGAAACACTTTGGATTTCAGAGCAGCACTTGTTATTACATGGGTTATCAATTTAATTACAGTCAATAATTATTGAATTTAGCAATACTGATTTAACATTTGAATACATTAAAAGGTTTTGGATAAACTAAATGAGCGATACTTTAATAACTTTGATATGCTCTCTATTTGTGCAATTTAAATTATATTTTCCTAAAAAGGCCATATAATCCAGAAGGTTGTTATTGCAATACAAAAAAATCATTTACAAACAAAATGCCTTTCTCGTGCCAGTCGTTATAGTGCGTGTACAGCTGTTTGTCAATTAAATTGTAAATAGCGATTAGAGAACAGCGGAGGGCAGCAATACGCCATAGATGCGTCTAGCCTGTCGGAAACAAGAAGAAGAAGAAGAAGAAGAAGAAGAAGAAGAAGAAGAAGAAGAAGAAGAAGAAGAAGAAGAAGAAGAAGAAGAAGAAGGCTGTTTTTAATTTTTAATTTTTTTTTATTGTTCATTCTTTAAGAATACAGATATACAAACAAACAAGGCAAAATCACAAATCCACCTAAAAAAACAGAGCTTTTGCCTCGGGTTGAGCATATAAACAAAACCTATAGGAGCTTATATCTTACAAATCAATATAAAGAATGATATAAAAGAAGATAAATAAAAAATAAATAGAAGGGGCTATCTCAAATTAAATTAAGAGTTTCAAATAAATAAATCAATTCAAGGGCTTTTAAAAAAAAATCCTTAACCCGTTTAAATGACTTGCACAAAAGATTGAACTCATTCTTCCAATGGATCAGGGAGGGTTTGGTCTTAAAATATCTACATTTATGTATAAAATGTTTTCCTAGCAGCACCAAGTTGTTGAGAACAAAATCTACCTTCTTATCCTCAACAAAAACACAAAACTTTATATTCTTCACTGTCAGAGGTGGTATCTCAATTTCCCTGGTCTGTAGCCAGCTCTGCAGGTCCCTCCAAGACTGTTTGTCAAAGTCCACCCGTCCAGATGGCAGAGCAGCGCGGTGTGTCACATTTTAAAGAAGGCGACGAAGAAGAAGACCGGGTATCGTCCAATCAGCATCGACCCCAAAAGTGCCGGGGCAAATAATATACTTTCACGCATGTTGTACTCTACTGCTGAGCCGAGTTTATAACCGTAAACTCATTCACCCAACGAATACAGACAGGACCATACTTACAACAGGTATTACGTTTGTTTGCCTGCAACCAAAAAAAACAAGATTTTTTAAATTAACGCAAGTGCGAGCATGCGAAATAATGTTAGCCGTTAGCCATGTAGCCTGCTAGCTAACTGTGGAGCGCCATTCATTTGGACATAAAGCTAACTAGTGGTGCGTACTAACAAAGCTAGGTCGGAAAAGAAGTGTGTCTAAAAAGGGGTTGTTGTCATAATTTGTTATCTATTTGTCCTTCTCAACAGTTAAAATGACCTCTCCGACTGTCTCTTGAAGTAGCTAACGTAAAGGCGAGTTTCTAAACTTGCTAGCCGAGGCGTTGTGCTAACGCTAAACCAATCTGACAACCACGGCACTCCATGCGCGCGCTGCAATGTCATTCTGTTTATGTCAGCTGTCAAGAAATGTTCTGGTACCTGTTGCCTGTGTCCTTTAAGCCCAAGGCTACACATAGTTGCTTCACAGTTTGTACGGCATGTGCTTTATACTTGATGCTTTTAATGTGAATGTTTGTGGCAGTGGTCAAACCATAGACTGCATACTGAATACATATGTTAAATATGACTTGACCACCGCTAGAAACCTTTACATTAAAAACACCAAGTACAGTATTAGAACACATTCCATACAAACTGTGAGTTATATGTATCTATATACAGTATGTGTGGTGAAATGAAACACAGAAGAGACCCTTTGAGGGATGGTTGTCAGATATATAGAGCAGCAAGAATATCTAACATGGGTTAATCAATGTTCCATAAAGTCATCCTAAGTGAGTCAGCTTTGTTTCTGATGTGTCCGTTTACATTTACCACACTTCTGTAGTCTCAATTTAAGCAGTTCCCTCTTTACACAGTGTTTTGTTGTGTTTGCTCTGTACGCAAGTGTTTTGGATTTGAAATGCAGCCATGACCATGGTCAAGGTGCCACCTTTTAGTTTGAATTTGAAGTTATTTACTATTAATAAATCCTTTGTGCTGAATTCTTCAGTCAATGAATCCTTGAAGTCTGCACCCAAAAAATATCACACCCATTCCCATCCCCATTCCCTGGGGTGGCAGTAGCTTAGTCTGTAGGGAGTTGGTTTGGGAACTGGAGGGTCGCTGGGTCAAGTCCCCATATGGACCAAAGTATTGTGGTGGACAGGTAGCTGGAGAGGTGCCATTTCACCTCCTGGGCACTACCCCCAACTGCTTGGGGTGCCTATCTATGGGCAGCCCCCTCACTCTCCATTAGTGCATGTATAGGTACTGAGCATGTGTGTGTAATACAGGCCTGTGTGTAATGTGAGTAATAACAGAGTGAAAACATTGTAATTTCCCCTTGTGGGATTAATAAAGTATACATTATTATTATTATGGTGATGCTCTGCCAGGCCTGTGCAGCAGCCATCTTTACTTATGCCTTGTTTTGTTGTTTTGGTTGGTTTTTTTGTCTGTGAAATCCACCAACTGTTGAATTGAGGGCAGGAACATTGCACTTATCGCTTTTCTGAATGATAGTGGTCCTTGTGCTGTTGTATCTTTCTAAGCAGACAAAATATGTCTGTATAATTCTGTATTCATCCAAGTCATTTCAAGTTTGTTGTATCCATAAAACGGTGTTCACCCAGAGTAGTGTGGATGTCAATGCTAAACTTGAAGCTGAAAGTTGTCATTTTAACCTCATAGTCTATATGTAAAAAACAAATGCTGGAGTACATGATTTAAGCAATAAAGAAAAGCTGCATCAGTGTCCAACTAGTTACAGTCCTCACTTAGTACTGTATACTGTATCTCCCAGATATATGTAATCTTAATATATTATCTTTGTAGTATTTACGCATACACTGTTCCTCTCTTTCTAGAGGTATGGATGCGGAGGGTTTTGGGGAGCTGCTGCAGCAGGCAGAGCAGCTAGCTGCCGAGACAGAAGCAGTGTCAGAGCTGCCACACGTTGAGAGGAACCTTCAGGAGATCCAGCAGGCGGGGGAGAGGCTTCGATCCCGCACCCTGACTCGCACTTCGCAAGATGCTGCTGACGTAAAAGCGTAAGGAATACGTCCCATGCACAAAGGGTCATGACCCACAGTCAGAAAATCTCCGTTGTTCTAGTATGTTCCTGTGTAGTGTTTACATAACCTACACATATCCTAATACAAATCCATCTGCTTCTTTAAGATTAACAGTTGTCTGTCATTTACATTACTACTCACCCGCTGCTTTGATATGCCCTTTTTATTCTGGTAATAATAGTTAGTTTTTTTATCATGGGTTGACATTCAAAGCCATTTAATATGATGCTTTGCTGATTTAATAACCTTCTAACCCTGGAAATATTTATGACACCTCCCGTAGTTGTCCTGGCTTCCGTACTGCATGTCTGAAGATCACACATTTAGATTTTGACATTTAACATAATATTTAGAATCTTAGCGTGGCCACTGATAATATATTACTCAGTACAATTAAAATTGTTGATGAAATGTTAAATGAAACAGCACTTAAGTTCTTTTCACTGATCCCCTGCTACACATCTGCACAATACAGGCTTATTGTTTTAAGACATATGTTTGGTGAAGTTTCATTGAGTCCTATTTAACCGATTAATTATTAAATTAAACACAAACACTGTGTATTTTGTTTGAAGCTGGCACAATCTTTAGGGAATGAGTAGTACTGCAATTGTAGCAAAACCATGTGTGCCCTCTAGTGGTTGTTGAGCAAAAATACAGTTTATTGTCAGTCTTGATCTCAATTTAGTACTTCCATTTCATTCATTCATTCAATTCATTCTCACCACCTCTCTGTCTTACTCTCAGGTCAATCCTCCTTGGTTCCAGAGGTTTAGACATCTTCCACATTTCTCAGAGGTTGGAAAGTCTAAGTGCAGCCACCACTTTTGAGCCCCTGGAGCCGGTCAAAGACACTGACATACAGGTATGAATGATCTTATAGGCCACGAGAGAGTTTATGACACTTAGATTGTTTCACTAGGGAAAGACTCACCAGTGAGTGATTTTTTTTTTTGGAAATGCTAAAAGAAACAGGCCAATTTAGTTTCAGATATCATCGTAACAATAGAGAGTGATGGGTCTTCCTCTAAGAAACCATTTTTGGCTGAGCACACAAAGTTCAAACATTGACTTGCAGAAAGATTGTATTAGCCAGATAACCAGGAAATAAAATGTGTTTTTGGGCCAACTTATGGAAGTAAAGTTAATTATCTACAGATGACAAAATCTGCCTGCAAATTGTGTTAGTTTAGGTCTGAAAAATGTCTGTAAGTCTGAAATGTGTTGCTAGGGGCTGGCGGGGGGGGGAGGTTCAAGGGTTAAAAGATGTACATACACACAAGCACCTCGGTGAGTTTATTGTTCCCATGGATAAACAGGCTTGCAGCTTGACCAACAGGCTCTGTTTTTGTGAACGGTTGAGAAAGGTCATTGTGGTCATGGAAGATGTACTGATGAGCCTTTCCTTTCCTTTTTCTTTTTTATTTACACCTGCCTTGAAGCAACTATGTGGAGACATGTAACAGGAGTAAGTCTTCAGAATTCAAGGAGTCACACTGAACTGTACTTGTAGAGTTTCACCCTATATATATATATATATATAGAGAGAGAGAGAGAGAGAGAGAGAGAGAGAGAGAGAGAGAGAGACTTGCGCCCCCCCCCTGTGATCTTTGCCGCCCCCCTGAGGGGTGCCCGGACCCCAGGTTGGGAACCACTGATCTATAGTACAAATGTAATATAAGTAGCGCAATGGAACTGACTGCCAAGCTAACTTATGCCACAGCCGGCCAAATTGAGAAAAGGAAGTTAGTTAGCTTATTTCACCTGTATTTTCTTGTGTTACCTGTGTTTGTATTGAAATAAGAGGCTGCACTGCGGCCCGCCGTACGAGTTGAGCAGAGGCCGCCGGATGGTGTTGCTAAGAACTTGCAATGTATAACTATTATCAGGCTGGCCCTCGTGTGTGTGTGTGTGTGTGTGTGTGTGTGTGTGTGTGTGTGTGTGTGTGTGTGTGTGTGTGTGTGTGTGTGTGTGTGTGTGTGTGTGTGTGTGTGTGTGTGTGTGTGTGTGTGTGTGTGTGTGTGTGTGTGTGTGTGTGTGTGTCGAACACAATATGTGGTGGCCGGTGTTGATTCTGTGGCGCCCCGCCACAAATTAGTCTGTGTGGGAAACACTGACATATGATACATAACTCATAATACATGGTTCTGAAGGCTACGCTGTGATTGTGTCCTTCCAGTGTACACATTTTCATACAGAGAAACACAGCTGAACTGTGTCGGAAATAAACTCTTGTCACACGTGTAGTTTGTGCGCTGTCATGTTTAGTCAGGCATAAGAAAGGAATAGAGCTTTAACTGTGAAGCTGGGAGTGGACTTGTTACATTAGCGTTAAAAGAAGCTCTACTCCATTACCGTTCAAAGCAGAGTGGGAAAACGCTAAGTGGGACAATTTGCCTTAAGTGATGTCAGTTGAGTCAGCGTCTGTTGGGGCTGAAGACTCAAAGTTTGAAAATGAAAAGATCTGGGGGTGTGGAGTTAGAAAGATGTGAACTTTTCCAAAACCTCTGTAGCCTGCTCTTTGTCTCTGCTTGTGGCTAGTGGCCGCTACTAGCATAACGCACCCAAATCAGGAAGTAAAATGACAATACCTTTGGTTCTGCTGCATTGATTTGAATGCTTTAAATACGGTCAATTGTGAGCCTGACAAGGTTATAAAAGTGCAATTTCAAATTGGTGCGGCTCACAGTGGGTTAGTGAAAGGGTTTGAGCATTTATTTATTTGTGGTGTTCATTTTATTAACAGTGAATAATGGATAATCCTTTACAATGCTCCACTTAGTAACGATTCAAAGATCTGTAGCTCGTCTTTACCTCTTTACCGTTTCTTCCACTTGATACTGCTTTCCTTTTTACCTCTCTCTGTCCTCCTCTGCTTAGCCTCTCTATTCCTCTGGTTCAGAAAAGTAGCTGCATTTCCCTGAGCTCCATCTGTTTCTCTCTCTTCATCCCTCTTTTTCTATTACTCTGCTTAATCCTCTGTCTATATCGTTTCATTCATTTCTCTCATCCCTTCTAGTCTTTCTCACCTCTTCAGCCATATATGTATGTATGTATGTATATTTCTCACTGTCTCCACTTTTCACTTTCAGTTTTCCAGTTGTTTCTCACTGTCTGCCTTTTTTTTTCTTTTACATTTACTCATCTTTCATTCTTCTTGGTCAGCCCAGATGTATGCTAACTGACTGACTGGAAGAGCACTTAGCTTCTGGCAATGTGGGGGCACGCACACACACACACTCCCTCTCTGCTGCTCTTTTCCCCTTATTGGTTTATAAGAAAACCATACATTACAAAGCGATATCTCATTCAGTAGAATAAATCTGCTGCTGTGTAGTCAAAACCACAGCTCCATTTGAACAACCATTTTTTGGGAAGGTGGTGAGAAGAAAAGGCAAGTCAGTATAGCAGCATTGTAATGGCATTCATTTTAAGGCCCATATAACCAGTAATATATTATGTGAATGGTTAATAAAACAATTTTTTAGCATATTGCATTAGAAAATATAGGGGTTTCTACTTTTCTAGTTACTCAGTGTATCTGACTAGCTGGCCACAGCACAGGTGAGTAGTCATCTAATAAGCTGGCTGCTGGCACTTTAGGATTTCTCTTTTAATTAAGATCATGGGAATGATATACAAACAGATTACTTTCAGTTGCAAATTGTGACTAATTGTGACTCTAAACTCACTGGGTGTGTTTGGCTGGAGCCAAAAAAATTAATCAGACCCAGGAGGCCCATTCAACAAGAAATAACAAAGCAACAGGGAAAGCTTGTGGTAAATTCTGTTGTTCTGAGAAAACGGAGCCAAGTTGTGATCAACATAAAACCACACTGCAGCCCATTTTTTTTCCTCCTACAGATCTCTATTCAACATCCTGCTGGGAGAGTTGCTGTAACTTTAGGTCACCAAGTACACTGAGGTGAAAAGAGGTTAATTGGAGCTAGGCATGGGCCGGTATGAGATTCTGACAGTATGATAACCTTCAGCAAAACGTATCACGGTTTCACTTTATTACGATATTGCAATTACAGCTATAAATTATTATTTTTGAAATGTCTGGGTAAAAAACAACTTCTTTTTTTTCCATTGAACACAATGTATTTTTATTTTTTTAAACACACTGCACACTAGCAGGGAGAGGGATTTCTAAACTGCACTTTCTGTCCTTGAAGACCTTGAGACCTTAGGAACGGTATGACAGAAATCTTTTTGTGGTTTTGAAACCGTGACCTTTTGAAAACGTGACCTTTTGAAGCCGCGCTATACCTTGAAACCGGTAACCGGCCCATGCCTAATTGGAGCTGAGATATTACAAGATGGCAACACAATGCAAGATTGACAAAGTCAACAGCAGACAGTGTTACAGTATTCTTATCCTTAGATGTGAAAACTGAGTGTGATGGAACTATTGGCGTCCGAGTTGTGGGTATTATGGGTAATGTAGGTGCCAGGTTTCGACAGGGAAGAAGAAAACATATAGATTATCGCTGGTTTAAGCTGTCCACCGCCAGTCCAACAATGCTATTGAAGTGCAATGCTAAATCAGTGCAGTACTCTTTTAACATTGATCAACAAGTCAATCTCCTACACTACCCATTACTGACATGGTTTAAGCATTTATTAATTTGTGGTGTTCATTTTATTAACAATAAATATTCCTCTACAATGCTCCACTTTGTAACTATTCAACAAGGATTTGTATGCTTACCCTCTATTCCTCTGTCCTGGTTTAGGGAAGTTGCTGCTTTTCCCTGAGCTCCATATGTGTCTCTGTCTCTCCAGTTTAAATATAGTCTAGATTAACGTGACTACAGTTAAACTGGAGACTCTAGTTTCTAGGTTTATGAGCAGTACCTTGAGTTGGACCAGTATTGTTGAACTGCCTATAGTCACTTTATCTTGCACAGCAGCTGGATTCTCGCGATATCACAAGATCACACGAAAATCCATCTTGTCAGGCTTCAAGTAATGGTGTTTGTGTCCGAACCACCAGTGCTTCAGACCAATCAGCGTGCTATGAGGAGCCACTGGCAGCTACGGGCGTGGTTTGGCACTCAATTGACAAGTATTTTTTGAAAGTGCCTGCCCTTTTTTTTCAAACCCTGTTTCCAATGTCTGTTTCTCAGATGGTTCTGTGTAACAAACTATCTGGCAGGACAAGTTAATAATAACTGAAATAATGCATAATGCGCCAAGGCCATGGAGTCAGGAGTCAGTGGAGTACTGGAGGTTGATAGACAGGACACAAAGAGAGTGTATAAGTGTGTGTGTGTAAGTGTGTAATTTGATGCATGCCCAAGTGATTTGATGCATGCCTCTGCAGTGTCTTCACACACAAATCCTGAAGGAATTGATGTGTAAATGATGTGTCAGTAATGGCTGAACACATTACAGACGATCCTACTATATACTTACTATAGAAAGCAATACAGACACAGTCCTAGATTTAGGGCTTCATGGATGTGGGAGTGGCTAGTAATGTACAGAGTAGACCACATTTCTAGACTACATCATGCATTGGTTTGTTAATGTAGGTTTTCATCCTGTTCCTCTCAGTGTATTGTTAAAACATGGATACATTTATGTCGCAATCTCACCCCATTTAGATTTTTCTGCTCAAATGCAGATAAGTAAACGTTACTGAAACACAGTTCTTGCAGTGAACACTTTTGATGTTATAAACTTGTATATTGCATTGTTGTCACTCCTATGGCTTGCCAAATGTTGATGCCTACAGTTATGTGATGGGATTTCTGTAAATATCATGAATGATACAGAATTATGTTATATTAATTAACATTGGGTTGTCCAAATGGATGGACATCAGGTCATGATTACCAAGTTTTTTTTACACATTGTCCTATAGTCAATATAATTTGTACAGTATACCATGTAGGGTTTGGCATCATTTGAATTTGATTGGGTCCCATTATGCTTACAGATTTGTTGTTCTTATCTACAGCATGCATGTATAGATGCACGCGTAAATAGGGAATTGAGACAGAAGCACACTAGGCTCCAACAGGAATATGAAAATGTAAATAAAAAGCATGATTCTTAACCAATCCCCCAGTTTGGGACACCCAACCCTAATGCTACCGAGTACGGAAACATCTACAGATTCACATACCACCAGCTGTCACCGCACGGTAGACATTTTTACAATTAAATCTTTGTTCTATGCGCTGCCAGTTTGGCATTTGTATGGTATGTTCTGTGTGTTCGCTTTGGGTAGATATTCATGTAATTCTGGGTTGTTCTTCGTCATAAAATAACGAAGGATAAATAGAAATATATAGAGAGGCTAAAACCAGGAGAAAAGGGGGTGTAAAAAGCAGCAAAAGAGGATGGCAATCGAAGGAAAAGATGGACCGAAAAATAAATAGACCAGTGCTGGAAGAAAAATGGCGACCGGCTGCAATTTTTTTCTGTTTCTGTGTCCTCGTCTCACTTTTCACTGTTCCATCTTTCTCTACCAGGGCTTTCTCTCTTTTTTTCCTCACCTCACTCTCTTTCAGCTGGTGCCTCTGCTTACTCTCCTTTTCTCTTTTACTTTACCTTCTTTCTTCTGTTTTTTCCTCCCACTCCCATTTACATCCTTTCTCTCCCTCCCTTTCTCGTCTCCTGCCCTCCCCAACCTCTAACATACACACATCCCTCAGCAGTGTAGGCATGCGTTCAGCGGATGCAGTTGGCTAAGCCCAGAGCATCTGCCCAGATAGACGAACACTACTCACATAGTGTGTGTGTGTGTGTGTGTGTGTGTGTGTGTGTGTGTGTGTGTGTGTGTGTGTGTGTGTGTGTGTGTGTGTGTGTGTGTGTGTGTGTGTGTGTGTGTGTGTGTGTGTGTGTGTCGTGCACAGGCTCCTTGTGCTGTGTTTGCATGCCTGTATCTCTGTCAGTAGCAATCAGTTGCTGGCATACAATGTCTCTCTTTGTGCTTCTGAATGAACGTGTGTGTCTATCGTAGATTTGGCTGCACGTGGGCGAATGCATTCTCATCTTGTCTGTGCTGGCCTGCACATATGAATGCGGCTGTACGGCATGTGACTGTGTATGTGAATGAGTGTGTGCCACGTGCACAAGAATACAAATGGAGGTGTGCGTATTAACATGCTTGCTTTGTGTGTGCTGTGATAGTAGGCCTGCATATAGGAATGCCCCCCTCCTCCCAAATGTGCCTCCCCAACCCTTCATTAACTAAACATGACCCTTAAGAGCATGATTAGCCTCATTTCAAGACAGGATGTCGGAAGCCATCAACCGAGGGGGGAAAAATCCATTACTATAATTGCATTGAGCTGAGGGAGGGAGGAGAAAGGGAGGGTAGAAAGGAAGGATGCATAGATGGATAAAAAGAAAGAAAATGAGTGGGACTGAGGGAGGGAGGAGGCGGAGGGCCATGAGAGATGCTGGGATGAGAGAGAGAGAGAGAGAGAGAGAGAGAGACTGAGGGAGGGGGGGGTGTCAGCTGATGGTAGGAACTGATATTCTATATAAATCCATAGTTCCTTCTCGTGGATCCCCCCCCGTGTCTGAGCGCTCAGTTGGTACGGCCCTCCGACAATAAAACCACCTCCAGTGAGTCTTGATGTGGCACTTTCACTCGGCACTCCGGCTCACGCACAAGAGTCACTGGCCTGCTTTCGAAACAGGGAAAGGCTTCGAGCCAACATGCCGGCTCGACGGGGGCACGGGGAACACGCCCCAGCATGGCGGCCACTGCTGCTGCCCTGGCACAGCAACACAGGGATGGAGAGGCAGAGGGGCGAAGCAGGTCTCCCGGGCTGTCAAAGCCCAGATACCTGGGCACAGACAAAGCAACAAAAAAAACAATTTTTTACTCTTTCTTGTCTCATCCTGTCTTCTCATCTGTCAGTTTGTCTGCCAGGCAGGCAGGAGCTCAGCATGAGTGAGTATTGCCTATACACATGGATATGCACACCCACTCACCCACAGACAGGCATGTGCTTTGTCTGTCACTTTTTTTTGGTCACCTGTCTGTCTTTCCCTATCTCTTCCCTGGTTCCCTACATTGTCTGTGGCTGTATGGGACCCATTGACATGATGATGATTGTATAAAATGGTTGTTAATGATTGCAGTTTATATATATATATATATATATATATATATATATATATATATATATATATGCTGTAGTACTTTACATATGTATTCTATAATACACAGGAAATGAAGGGTGTGGTTTCTCACACACACACACACACACTCAGGCACTGGTCGGCTCATTGTGTCATGGCAAATGAGGACAGAAAGCCTCCCACTTTTACTTTCTCGAAGGGTGGCACAGCGAGCATTCTCCCTGTCTTCTTTGACTTTGTCCCTATGTCGCCTTTAGATTCCCCGAGATCATGTATCTCCACAACATATTTCTCAGTGTGTAATAAGCCAGATCGAAAGGGTGAAAAATCAGACTTGCTGATTTCCCCCGAACACACTGTAAGATTGCGTTCAGACCCAGACGAAGGCTAATAGAATGAAGGCCTGCGTGTGCCGGCACAGAGAATGAGCACATGCGTGCATGTTAAGATGCATATACAAACACACACACAAAATAAAAAAATTTAAAGGATAGATTTTATGTGATTTTCTAAAATATGGTCATGTTTGTATGTGTGTGAGTATTTCCTAATTTATCTCTAATTGTTAAATCTTTTTTGTGGCTGTGTTCCTGTAAAAGCAAAAGCTTCTGGGCTGTCTGGCCAGCAGGCTGTGTGTGTTCACAGGGGTGGGGCTACTAAAAACATACATCTTTAGATACAACTATTGCCCAGCACTGAATTGATCATTGAGAGTGATAAGCATGGCTTTGTCTTTTGCTATGATGTCTTATTTTTTTTTCAATGGGCTCTTTAATATGACGCATTTTTGCTATTTTTCATATTTATTTTGACCATTTGATAAAGGAAATCAAGGAGGAATTGAAGCGTCTGCAGTGTTTAGTCAGAGGGAAATGTTAGGTACAGTGTGTCTCAGGCCTGTTTGGCAATAGTGATGTTGTGCCTATCTGCGATAAATCTAAATCTAAGAATTTTGTCAAATTGGACGCGATCCTTAAAGGGGAACTTATATCCAAAGTTTGTAACAGTAAAAAAATTAAGATCAGTAATATCTGATAGCAGTGACATATCTTGTGCATAGTGCTGGCCGATATGAAGATATGTATCGTCGCAACGATATAAAAATGTCCATTGTAAATCTATATTGTTTCTATCGCGATGTTGAAAAACCAGAGGCCAAACTTTATTGAGGCAATATTTACGTCATTTAGACGATGCTTTACATTCTGATCCTTGCACGTTATGTTCATTTTGGACTACTTTTTATCTGTCCAGTATTAAATTCACACAGGAGTGTACATAAATAGGCTTTACCACGTGGTGATTTCAAAAAGACTATTTATTGAATTACCAAAAAAACGTGACGTGATTATAGCGTTATCGAGATATGAAATGACTTATTTTGGGATAGAAGGTTTTGGCCATGTCACCCATCCCTTCTTGTGAATGAAGAGTTCTTTGTTAATTATTTTTAGAAGTAATATTTTGTGGCAAAAAGAAAAGCATCTCAGACTAATGAAAATGTTGGCCACGGCATTTATTTAAGTTGTCAATTTACATTTGGCACAGAAAATGTTGTACAGGCAAAGTCGTTGGCAGTGGAAAAGCAGCAACACGCAACAAAATGACACCAATGAAAAATCTTTGCCTCGTGTTGTACTTTAGTTGAGGCAAAAACGCTGAGGCAGAGTTAACCAGTGTGGCCCAATGTGCCATCATTGCTTCAGATGCAACCCCACCCCCACCCACTTGTTTCTGGAGAAGATGATCATCTCTTTTCACCTCCAATTTACTGGAATAATAATCAGTCACTAACGATGACTAATACAGTCTCATTTTCTCTTGCGGTACATAAATCCAGTAAGTCTCTGTTACAACAATTCTATTCCTTTTTCCAGCACAGCTCTCAAGTGAGCGTTGACCTGAGCTCTCCTCTGGTTAGAGTGGTTAAATATAGACCTATTCTTAGGCTCTCCTGGGAAAAATAGGGAGATGGAGAAAGAGAGAGAGAGGGAGGGAGCGGGCGGAGGGAAACCAAGGGTATGAGGAATGGACAAGAGAAGTAAATGGGTGGTTTATTGAGAGAGAAACGTAGTTTCCTCCTTAATTGATTCAAATAGACTAGAAGCATGAAGCATTTTACCAAGATGAAGTTAGACCTTTTAGTTTTAGCCTTCCTGATGGTAGATAATGTCACGCCAAGAGTCTTCGGCCCTCTAAATTGGCTCAGACACTGCTTTGGTTTTTAAATGAAGATGTAACTTTGTGACCTGAATGATTGCTCTTTCTTAAATGTAAAGTTATTCATTCTCACGGTGAACGTTTTGTGCTTCCATTTTGCTCTCATTTGTCACAACAGAGGGATGACAGTTATAGAGGAGGAGAGTAATGCAATGACAGACAGAGGTAAAGAAAGAAGGAGAGGAAGGTATTGAGACTGAAATAAGCAGAGCAACGAGCAGGTGGTGGGGGTGTGTGTGTGGGGGGGGGGATAAGGACACAAAAGACAGGTGAGGAGAGATGGAAGGGAAGCCAAGAGCACCCACATCCCTGTAGAGCAGAATGATCTCCAGTCGGCTTTGAGAAATGGTACGTCTCTCGCCAGGTGCTTGCTCTTCAAGCTAAAAGGATCCTACGTACTTCAAACGCAAAGACAGATGGTGCTAAAAATGTCATCAGTGAATTTAAATGCTATTCTCTGACAGAGGGAAACAACTTTCCAGCAACTTACAGAGACTATTATGTCAGAGGTAGAATGCAGATGGTTATATAAACTCTTAAGAATGCAACCTATCACAGGAATTTCTTGCATAATAGGGAGTAGAAGTATTTTACTTTACATCTCAGGAATGTAAATTTGCACACAGCAGATCTCAGCTGGAGTATTGACCTCCAAGTAGCAGCTGATAAAGAATCTAGGCAAAACCTAATACAAGCAAAAGCAAGGCATCATACTGTAGACAGTGAAAAAATTCCTTTGTGTTCAGTTTGTCTCCTCAACAATTTAATTGTTATTGAAAAGTGAGTAAAATGACCAAACTAAATACTATATACGAAAGCTAATGGAAACTTCAGAACGCCATCTTGATTTTTTTCTGATCCCTAGTCATTTTTCTTTTATTAGCTAACTAACTTACTTTTTCAAAGTAATTTTAATAATTAAAATATATAGTTAAAAGTACATAGTAATGTACAGTACCAGTCAAAAGTTTGGAGACACTTTCTCATTCAAGTGAATGGGAAAGTGTGTCCAAACTTTTGGCTGGTACTGTACCTAAAAAAAAAAAAAAAGTTTCAGTGTACACAATATTTATAATATATATTCACCGCTTTACCTTGCCGTCAGACAGCCCTCTCAAATTCTCTCTCAATTCTTCAAATCCACCACACTCCTTTGACAGAAGCAGTAATTTTACCGTATACTGCTGCCTTGATCGATTAATTTGTTTGTGTAATAGTGTGGCATTCGGATCTGAATTAATGTGGCAGCCATCCACAGCAGTAACGTTACATTGCTTAGCTTCTGTGCCGTTTCCAAACTTGCATTCACATTATTCATAACCTTATTGATTAGCTTACTGTGGTTACCCGCGTCACTTCTTTTTGCCAAAGTGGAGAGAGCGTTTTCATTTGAAAACCCGGAAAAAATGGAGCTCGAGTCAGCCTTTAAACAAATGCTGATTTAAAAGACAATTATTCTATTTTTGGTGTTTTTCTTTCTTGTCTTTGTGGTGTAGAACTTTACATTTACAACTTCACAGGTTTTTTTTTTAATATTATTTGACAATTAGATTATCGCAAGGAAATGACAATTCTGATAATTCTTAACTGATAAACTATTATTTGCTGATTCCAGCTTCTACAATTTGTGGATTTGCTGTTTTTCTCCATTTCATATTGTAAATGAAATACTTTTTTTAAATTTTTTATTTATTTTTGGTATTGTTAAACAGTCCAAACTCCAAAGAGAAAATCTTTCTTGACTGTTGGTCTGGCAAAACAACACTTTTGAAGAAGATAATGTGGCTTTCAGAAATTGTGATGGCCATTTTAAAAACTATTTTCAGACATTTTATAAGCAAAACAAGTCATTGATGAAAGAACCAGCAGATTAGTAGATGATGAAAATAGTCATTAGTTGCAGCCCTATTGATAAAACAGAATAAGTTATTAAGAGTGATATTTAGCCCTCTGGTATTCGAGATAGCTACTTGGCATTATTTTTGACATTTTCTTGTCTTGATGATCAATTGAGAAACAAAACATTAGTTCAGTTTATGGTGATCAGTGAACAGTTTTGGCCTGGCTCATGTTTTTAATCCCACTTTTTTTTTTTAAGTATTTTTTTCTTAAAGCAGTAAAACATATTTAATGTTTGACCTTACCATCTTACCTTGTTTTTCATGTGAAATTCTACCTCCTTCTGGTGTCAAACCGGATGTAGCTAAATATATCTAGAACCAAAAGCATTCCTGGCTCTTTTGTCAGTATTTCTGAATAAAGAGATGAGACGATGTTTTTTTTCCTTGGTTCTGACTCATTCGCAGCTAATGAGCTGTCATTGTTCCTCCTATTAAAATGCTCCACTTGTATCATGATTTTCTGTACGAGAAAGAAGAGATTTCTTACGTGCGTCACGCTGCTGGTGACGCACTCTCGTGTTTGCTTTAAGAGGACGCTAAAGAGTGCATTACGGTGCAGCCACCATTTTGGTGCTTTCTCAAAATGTCTGTTCCTTTATGCAAGTCAGCGGTCACTGAATTTCCCTCCGAAGAGCGCTGTCGTGTTCTCTCCTGCACACTCCAGTTGTTACAGAAGTACCACTTACTCACTTGATAGCTCAGATCTTGTGTATAAGAGAAGTAGTTTTATTATCGGTTGAGTAGGATGTGAATAATTACCATTTTCATAGGAAAGACCAGAGGAGGGGGGTGTATGTATGCAGGGGCAGCCATCTTGAGATTACTTCAAAATGGAGGTCTATGCTGACTGCTGTGTAAAACATCGACCATTCGTTTGACTAATCCTGACACTGTGTGAGACTGCACATGTCTAGAAGGGCAGAGAAAAACAGGATGGAAAATAGAGAAGCAGCTTCTGTCTCCCGTAGAGCAAAGTATGGTGCTCCTGCTAAATCTGTCCCCCTAGAACTCTCCGCATACACTTTATCTCTGCTTCATTTTGTCCCCAATGTTCAAGCTAACATATCCTGCTTTCTCTCTCTGTTTCTGTCTTTTTTTCTCTGTTTGTCACACGTCTCGGCCTCTCTCTGTCTGTCCATGCCTCATCCACAGGGCTTCTTGAAGAATGAAAGGGACAACGCCCTCCTGTCAGCCATCGAGGAGTCTCGCCGCAGGGTCAGTATCTGCCTAGTGTCTGATGGTGTTTCGGGTCGAAAAAGAGCTGCAGATGGGTAGACAGAATCTGGATCCTATAGTGTGGAAAACCAGGTCACAGGCCTACAAAACCCACATCTCAGAATTTCTTTTTTTTTTTCTTTACAGGTGAAATTGTTTACTTTTAACAAGACAATATGTAATCAGACTCTATGGTCAGATACATTAGTGGTTCTTTGTTTGCCTCATATTTAGTTTTCCAAAATCCGATGAGTTTTCAGCACTGCATTGTGTATAAACATTAGCACATCACAATATAGGATCACTTATAAACCACATTTTTATTAATTTCTGCTTGCTGAGATCTAAAAGTCCTTCTGGTGTAAACCTTTAGGGAATGGTTTTGAAATGGCTTCCCCTATGTGCAGAGCTAATAGACCCTGCGTTTAATTAGCTGCCGTTCCCATTATCTCTCTCTGCTCCCTGAGAGAGGAGAAAAACACTTGTGTGCTAGGGTGGAACATTTAAATGCACCGATTAAAAAGAAAGCCAATGTTAAAGATGTTCTTGCAGATTTATATCTGATTGTTTTACCTTTTACATCACACAAAATGTGTGCTTTTGGCCCGCTACACAACAATATTGTCTAGTCTTCCAGCAATAGCTTGACATAAATATGATTTCATTTAAATGTTAAAGGTTTGGGATTTTTAAGGCAGATACTGATATCATTATTGGAGAGATGCAAATATCTGATCACAATATATCGGATGATTTTTGCTGAGAATCTCTTTAATTTGATTGTTAAGAGATTGTGAAGGACATTTCATTTCAGTTCTCTCTGATCCACAAACTATGGATGTAATGAGGACACTTCTTTTTTTCTTTTTTTTTTTTTAAATGACCTCAAATTCATCCTTGTCATTTCTGCGCTGCACTTTCTTGATTCCATCATAGGTTTGACAGATCGCAGTTATATGACTCAGAAATGTTAAAAGTAAATGCTTTGGCATCCGGGCAGTGACCAAGTTAACAAAGTAAATGGTAGCTTTAGTCTACATTTGTTTCTCCCTGAGCTGAAGATTGGAAAGATTCAATTATCTCACGTTCCCATTATCTCACTTTGAGTCTCTATGGAGAATAAAAATAGACGGCACTGTGTCCTGATGGAGTAGTACAATCTTGACAGGGGTCTGCTGCTAAATGTGGTGTGCGTGTTTTTATGTGCTGCGTGCGTGTACCCTAGGTTTTCTGGCTACTGGAGAGAATTCTTCTTGCACTAAATCAATTGCTAGAATCTACTCTGCCCTCCACCCATCTACTGATGCCAATATACCCACCCATCTCATTGCATAATTGAATCCCATCATATTTAGCACCTCGCATGTGAGGCAAGGCATTATGTTAGCTATTAATGATATAGTATAATAGCGAGAGTTTGTATTGCAAAACCAGCTAAACTGTCTTGTTCTCATTTTCAAATGTTCTGCAGCTTGCAAGTCTGTCTTCAGAGTCAAACATGCTGTTTCAAAAAGATCACTGTTATCAAGGCACAGCATTTAGAGTATCATTCCTAACCTGCGTGCAGTAATACATGTTTCCTACTTTGCTATGTTTCAGACGTTCCTGTTGGCTGAGGAGTACCACCGTGAGTCCATGCTGGTCCAGTGGGAGCAGGTGAAGCAGAGAGTGTTGCACACACTACTCGGAGCAGGAGAGGACGCACTGGACTTCAGTCAAGATGTGGAGGTACAGGAAGCACAACACAGAGCTGCTTTAGGAGGAAGGACCTCCACAGTTCAAGAAATGACCGCCGTAAAGGGGCGCTGTGCAGTTTTGGCCATTTCTTTTCGCTTTTTGCTCGTAGGTTTCTCTATAGAGCTCCCCCTACAGCTTATGAATAGATATTTGGCAGCTCCGATGTTTACTCGTGACTCATCGCTCAGTCAGTCTGTCGTTTCCTCTTTCTCTGTTCCTCCGATAGTGCTTTCCTAGCTTTCTGCTTCTTTTTTGCCGGCTCAGCCATGACAACAGTGTGAAAAACTCCATCGCTACCTTGTTCTTGTGCTAGCCGGTTCCTGAATGGGGGCGTGTATGTATGCAGTGCCGTGAAGCACTTTGTTACATCGCAAGACCTGATATCACGCGATACTTCCTGGTGCTGCAAGGGTGGTTTTCCGCTCACAGGCGCTAGGGGGAAGCGAGACGACCACCATTCAACTCGAAAAAAGTAATTTAACCATTCCAATGACTCCGAAGCTGTTCAGTTATGTTAAATTAAGCCCAACAAAACTGCATAGTTCCCCTTGAAAAAAAATCTATCTTTACCAACAAAAGAGAAACTGTCTCAGTCTGCTGGACACCTTAGATAACATGTTTTTACGGAAAAGCTAATTTTGGTATTGTGCTAATTTTGGTATTAAGTTATTTTTTTGGTGATGAGAGTATATTATATCAGTATGTCGGCTAATTTGAGGTTGCCACATGAACCCAGCTCTGTACTACATAAGACATGGATACCCGACCCGAGGCCAACGGGTCCCGACGGGTCCCGACGGGCCGGGTTCGGACAGATATTTAGAGATTATGGTCGGGGTCGGGTCGGGCTCGGTCACATCAGCGCGATAAGGAATTTGTTGTAAAATGGTGCTGCGGCTCCTTTTAAGAGAGGTGTGGGTGTGGGTGGTGTGTGGGAAGTGGGCAGAAAAGAGATAGAAAAAGAGGAAGCGGCTTTCTTATTTATTTATTTTTATTTTATTTTATATATATTTTATTTTTATTTTTTTTTAAATCTTTTTTTATTTTTATTTTTTGTATGATATTTGCCAAACTCTTATGTGGTAAATATGCTGTAACCCTTATATCCCTTGTTCTTGTTAAATAGTTCTGAAAAAAAAAAGAAAAAGAGGAAGCAGACGTGTTGTAGATGCAACCGGAGCAGAGTTAGTGGTTATTCATGTTCTAACGTCGGCCCTGGAGGTAATGAGTCTCCCCTGGTTTTCTGATCACGGTCGGAAACGAAGCGATCAGGAAAGGTTAACACATTGAACATTTTAACAGCTGATTAACGTGCGCTTGTTGCCCCGTATGCGCTGATGCGCTCATCTGTTGACATTTCCGAATGTCTTCCTACAGTTGCTTAATAAAAAAGGGCTTTCCACACAAATAAACGTAGCCTACATGTGTCATTAGTATGAGAGGAAAAAAGATGAGATTTTAACTGTGTCGGGCTCGGGTCGGGCTCGGACATAAATTTCTTAAAGCCTGTCGGGCTCGGGCCGGGTTCGGACACGGCTCTGTCGGACGCGGGCCAGGCTCGGACAGAAAAATTCGGCCCGATCCGGACTCTAGTACTAGATCTGTTCTAGACAGTGAACGTGTCCTAAAAGAAGATGCACGTCCACCACTGTTTCTTTTTAATAACTAGAAGGGCAATCGGAGAGCGCAGAGCTTTTCCAAAGAAAGCCCTATCTCACAATGTTAATGCAGTGTGAATTTTCCCAGTCTGGAACAAATTTTTCTGATTATTTAGACACCAAATCAATGCAGCACAAATGCCCTGTCTCACAATGTTAACTAAAGTACTACATGACTTGTGTATTCGCCCCGTGATCCGGATTCGCTCCAAAACATAACGGTTTCTTTCTTGGTCCGTGCTACTACCCTTCCACCAAGTTTCATAAAAAAAAAAAAAAACGGTCCAGTAGTTGTTTAGTAATCCTGCCGACAGACAGACAAACCAACAAACAGACCAACCAAATTTAAAACATAACCTCCTTGGTGGAGGTAGTATAGATGACACAGAAAAGTCTATTTTGGGCCTTTGGGCCTACTTATTTTAAACATACTTCTCGGTCTTAGTGACCAAGGTTCTAGACTGTGTAGAAAATATTGACATTTTAATATTACATTTTTTAAGCAAAATCTTTAATTTAGTCACATGCACAAAAAGCATATTGTTATATATTTTAACTTCTTGGACTGAATACGTCTACTTAAAAGGAAGTCTCAAGTCTCTCAAGCTGATTTCTTGACACTGTACTCATAGCTGTTTACCAACTCATCAAAACTAACCAGAATAACTGTTTCATCTGAGATCCATACTTTCTATATATATTGTCACCCTGGGTAAAGTACAATACTTTTATCCCTTGTGTCATCCTGTGGGAGCTTATCCCAGCCTGCATTGGGCCACAGGCAGGGAAACACTGGACAGATTGTCCTTCTATCTGGGCTGGAAACGATATACAGAATTTTCACTTTAAAAAAACGGATTCATTTAAGATGCTAAATGATTGTCACATTAGACACAATTAACAGTTTTATTGGTACATGGTTGGCGTTTTGGCTGTTTCTAGCTTTATTTAACTTTCTTTTAGTAATGCTACTTGCTTGTGTGCAGTGTATTTATTAAGTCATCTGCTGCCTCACTGTTCATTGTAGCCCAGCTTTGTGAGTGAAGTGGCAGCTCCAGGAAGAAGTGCATTGGACAGCGTGGAGGTGGCCTATGGGCGACAGGTGAGTCGCCTTTCAGTCTAATCATTTTGTTGTACATGGAAACTCCAGGTAAGGGCACACCTTTACATTTAGTACAAACAGTAAAAATGTATACTAGATGCAAAATAACTTCCATCCTATTTATCTCAGTGTCACAGTGTCTATTTTTTTTTTTTTTTTCTTTCTTCTAATTCTACCACTGGGGAGCATCAAAGTCAGAAATGTAGGGCGCCCGGATAGCTCAGTTGGTAGAGCGGGCGCCCATATATAGAGGTTTACTCCTCGATGCAGCGGGCCCAGCTTCGATTCCGACCTGCGGCCATTTGCTGCATGTCATTCCCCCTCTCACTCCCCTTTCATTTCTTCAGCTGTCCTGTCAATAAGGTCTAAAAATGCCCCAAAAAATATCTTTAAAATAAAAAAAAGTCAGAAATGTAGTTCTAAGTTTTTTCCCCCCATTTGAAAACATAAAATAAGCATTTTTAATAAGAATCTTTCAATTTTGTATAATAAAGAATTGTGACCAGAAGATGCGCTGAGCGTGGCATTTTACAATTGAACAAAAATAAATAAATAAATAAAAACCTGGTCAGTGCTGTCCGGTGGAAAAACTCTGTATGGTGACGCAGTTTCAGACATGTATGCCGACACCGATGTGATAGGCTAATATTACCCCCTGATTTACCAGTCAGGCTCTGTTACAAACCTCAGTATTTTTTTTATTTTTATTTGTGAACAGAGATTATATTTCTGGCTGTGATAGCTTCAGTTTAATCTGTTAAATGAATTTTCCATAAAACAGACATTTTTGTACAACAATACTTAAATCTAAAGAGAACATACCTCTTGAATTGACTAGTTAAAGTGCCCTCTGTCTGATAATTCAGTTAAAATGGGGTCACAGCAAGACAGGAAGTGGCAGATCAAACATATTGATTGATTGGGTGTTACAGGGGGACTCTGGGTAATTCTCTCTCACTTTGTCTCTGTGTCTCTCGACCGTCCCTCTCTCCCTCTCATCATCCTGTCTGACCTTCTCGTTCTCTCTTTGTTTGTCTCTGATCTGCTACATGACACAGTCATTTATTGTGGCCTTTTCCTCTGACCATGTGTCGACACATTGCATGCGGCGTCATTTGTCTTGTTTTTTTTATCCTCTTTGATGACCTTTTAAACATTTTGATCCTTTTTTTCTTGTTTTTTGTGGTGAACCATTTCACTCGATGGTCATAGTGTGGATGAAGTTGTAGGTGGATTTCAATTTTTGAAACATTCATTTGCAAATGTAGAAATGTAACCTGAAAATTTAGCATTTGACAATTTGGGGAGTTTATCACTTACCCTTTTTTTCCTCTTTCTCTCCCTTTATCACCACCTCTTCCGCTTTTAGATTTACGTTTTCAATGAGAAGATAGTGAATGGTCACATTCAGCCTAATCTGGGAGATTTATGTGCTTCTGTAGCAGAAAGCCTGGATGACAAGGTAAGAACATCTACTATCACCATGAAATTGTTATTTTCAGATTTAATCATTTTGTCCTCTGCAAAGATATAGGTCAGGTTTTACTCTGACTGCTAATATGCATTCTGTTTTCTCTATACATGCCTTTATGTAACTGTGACTGTCGCCCTCATTCTTCCCTCCAGAATGTATCAGACATGTGGCTGATGGTGAAGCAGATGACCGATGTGTTGCTGGTTCCAGCCAAAGACACTCTCAAAAGTCGCACTTCAGTTGAAATGCAAATGGCCTTCGTACGCCAGGCGCTCAGCTTCCTAGAGAACAGGTAACTGTGCTTGTTTTTGTTTTTCTAAAGTGCAGTGGTTGGTCTTGTTTTTGAAGAGGTTAATGGTGTGTTCCAGTTGAACTGGGAAGTCAGAATTTCCGAGTTTCTAGTCAGAAGTTTTAAATGGAACACCCCCTCAAGTCGGGAGAACCTCACCAACCCTGACACCACAATTTAACATGGCTGCTCCGAGCATCAAACAGTAGTGAAAACTGTAAGAATATACTGTTTATTAGCACTTCTGTCTATTCCATCGGTCTATATTTGTGTCTCATTAAATCAGTCGTACACACAGTACTGTCCTGGCTGGAGTCCCCCTAGTCTATATCGAAGAGGTTTCATTTACGGGATTGTTCCGGTGCTGCCGGACGTTCCGCCAGATGTCCCTCTTTTTCGGCCGGATGTCCCTCACCTTCCGTTTTCTTTGTGTTGCCATTCTAAACTCGATTCGGGAAACATCCTCCGATCTAGGACCGACAATCCAATTATATTTATCGGTTTTTTTCTAATAAAATCCTCATCACACACTCAACAGCCATTTAAATTCCAAAGCTCGTCTCCCTATATGCACATAAAAAAAAGTTCCTTCCCGAGTCTATTTTGAAGAGGCACTGTACCTGCGTCCGGCACTTAGCGGCACTCAAGACGATTGTGATTGGTTTAAAGAAATACCAATAAATCGGAGCACGTTTTTCTCCCATCCCTGAATGCTGTGTGGACTAGCCAGACCCTCCCTCGCGGCGCTGTGGAGGAAGGTCTGGCAAAGCGAGACTAGAGTCCCCCCCGCCCCCCCACACCTGTTAAATATAATGGTTTTCTGACTTTTTAATGGAATGTGGTCCACTTGGGTGTGATGTCATTCCCAGTTCTGACTTCCGAGGTAAATGAAACACAGCATGAGCTTTTAGTGGACTGGACATACAGTAGTTTAAATTTTTGCCAAACTGCACCATGTTGATGAACTTGTGTGTGTGTGTGTGTGTGTGTGTGTGTGTGTGTGTGTGTGTGTGTGTGTGTGTGTGTGTGTGTGTGTGTGTGTGTGTGTGTGTGTGTGTGTGTGTGTGTGTGTGTGTGTCCCCCAGTTATAAAAACTACACCATGGTCACTGTGTTTGGGAACCTCCATCAGGCTCAACTAGGAGGAGTGCCAGGAACGTACCAACTAGTACGCAGCTTCCTCAACATTAAACTACCAGGGCCCCTGCCTGGCATGCAGGTAACACACACAAGAGTTTTTTTTTTTCGCTTCTGCCAGTTATATTGCACATATACAGAATGTCTTTTTTTTTTATTTTTGGTAATCCTGCCAATCGTAACGGTCAGATTGTAAACTGCTACATGATGAGTTTGTTAGAACAAGCTCAATTTATGCTCAGGTCAGAAACTAATATGGGAGCAGAATCTTTCTTCGACAATCGACATGGAATATTGTCACCACTTTACTAAATATATTTGTGTGCAACAGGATGGTGAGATCGAGGGCCATCCGGTGTGGGCTGTGATCTATTACTGTCTGCGTTGTGGAGATCTGAATGCAGCCATGCAGGTTGTGAACAGAGTGCAACATCAGCTAGGAGACTTCAAGACCTGGTTTCAGGAGTATATGAACAGCCCTGACAGACGGTAAGAACGCCTCCTTGTCTTCATATTTTTAGAGGTAAAAGGTAAAACTGTATCATCACTTAATGCCTCTGAATCTCCTCCTTTCAGCCTTTCCCCGACTTCAGAGAACAAGCTTCGTCTCCACTACCGCAGAGTGCTGAGGAACAGCGCTGACCCTTACAAGAGAGCCGTCTACTGCCTGATCGGGAAATGTGACATCAGTGATAACCATGGAGAGGTGGCAGACAAGACTGAAGACTACCTCTGGCTTAAGGTACAGTATACTTCATTTTGACGTATTTCTTTTTGGTTTATTTAAATATAAAGCATTAGTGCACTGACCAGAGGAGAAGCTGACCCAGTTAATGATCATTATTTAAAGCTTATTTTCAAGGCTTCACTGTTGGCAACCTTTTGACTTGTCTGTTTGTTTAGTGAAGCAGTCTTCCTTTAAACCAAAGTTGTGTATTTCCTTCCGTTATTTTTACATCGTGTGTACCACGTTTTGTCCCTGCAGTTGAACCAGGTGTGTTTTGATGATGACGGCAGCAGCTCTCTTCAGGACAGACTGACCCTGCCACAGCTGCAGAAACAGCTGCTGGAGGACTATGGTATGGAACTGCATTTTAAATCTGTATACCTCACTGTGAGGAATCATTGTTATGTAAATGACCTGCATTTTTATAGCGCTTTTCTGGTTTTAGCCACCACTCAAAGTGCTTTAGTGTAGCTTTACAAACTACAAGGTGCCCCCTCATTAGATAAACATTCACACACCGAAGGGATGGGATTTGGGGTTCGGATTGGTACCTCCTGAGTAGGGTTGGGTACCGAAACTCGGTGCCAATAGGGAACCGGTGCCGACGTAAACGGTAGTAACGAGACCGAATAAGAACGAAAGTTTCGGTGCCTCATTTCGGTACTTGACTTTACACTACACCTGACAGCATGTAACGTTAGCCTACCTTTAGCTAGCAGCTGGATTAAACACCGGTAAAATGCTGACAGCTAACGTTAAACAGTGTAAAGTGTGACTGTATTTCACTGTGGAGGACTTCAACAGCGGGATGTCACAGTCTGCTTTGCAGCGCAGCAGCAGCTGCCGTTGTCGCAATTCATAGATATACAGTATGTTTGTATGGTCGGAATTAAACAACACAGACGTTCACTTGCAGCTGCCGTTGTCGGAATTAAACAACACAGACGGTGCGTTCACTTGCAGCTGCCGTTGTTGGAATTAAACAACACAGACGGTGCATTCACTTAAAACAGGTAGCCTTGTGGTGCATTCACAGTAATTGTAAAATACCCTTTTCCCATCTGGGGTTCAACAGCAATTTACTGGTGAAATAAGTTATTGTTATTGTTATAGTTATAGTTATTACATTATTATTAAATCTTTAAACAAGTCACTGACTGTTGTTTACTACCCTTATTTTTTTTCTTCTTTTTTAACTTTATTGAAAAGTACCGGTTCAGGCACCCGGCACCGTTTTAAAAGTATCGATTTAGCACCGGAATCGAAAAAAAACCAAACAATACCCAACCCTACTCCTGAGCCACAGACTCCCCAGGCAGCAGTAGTTGGCGGCCCGCCATGACTGAAGGAATGTAATACCCCTTTCACACCGAAGGGCTGAACCAGGGTGGACTTTGTGTTTGAAAGGTTTAACCCGTTGACTGACTTGGCTTCGAGACTCGGGTCAATTTAAATGTAAATTGCACACGACCAGGGTCGCTAACGACCTGGGCGGGACAAATTATGTCATTGGTTGGAAATAGGGGTGCACAAGTCACAAGTTGCCGCAGCAAAAAACACACAATGATTTTGTCTCACTGTGCTTTAGAATGTAACCGCTGTGAAATAATCAGAAATACCGTAAATGAACGTTCTTGTTCACTGCTCCAGTCCACTTTCTTTCTCTCTCTGCGCTCGCCCGAGCTCGCTGCGCAACGTCTCTGCAGCCGGCACTGAACTGCAGACTGCAGAGAGCCTACTGTACAATTAGGAATTCAAGTAATAAACACTTCTGGTGGTGTACAGCTGTACGTGTAAACTCCCCCGCCCATTGCCAGCACATGAGGTAATTGTCAAGGCTGCGGACAAAATATGTGTGTATGCACGCATAATCACCCAAAAACTTCAATTTGCAGATATGGATAAGCCACCTTTGAAAAATATAAATAAAGAAATTGAAAGCCTCAATTTTCCTCCACAGAGAAACCCATGGATAATTTAACAACACTAAAGCAAACGGCTATGAATAATTCAGCTTACTTTCTGAAGAATCATGTTTTTTACCAATTTGGTATGGTAAACCGCCTTAAACACTACAGTACCCATGAGCCTCAGCAACTGTGAATCCTTTGTCGAAGAAGGCAGGAACAAAAGTTCATGAGTTTGTGGATGAATGAGCCAGAATCTGTTTGGAATTGATTTTTAGACTGCCAAATGTAGACATAGCAACACAGTTTCTCATCTTTTGTACCACGTATGATTCAGCCATCAGAGTTTCTTGTCTTCTTGGAAGTGCTTCAACTGCCAGTCACTGCAAAATGAAATAACATCTCTCCTGCTTTGTCTCTCTATGGGCCTTATCAAATGCCTTCAATAAAGTAAAAAGAAACAGCTGCAGCTTTTAACTCTCGTCCAACCATGCTTCCTCCTGGCTGCATCCCACTGCTGCCCTGTTCTCTCTTCAAGAACTCGGTCTTCTTGATGTTTCAACATGATAAATATTACAAGAGGGGACAAGGGGCACACTTTTGGATAGTCCTTCCGCAAAAGCAGTCATGGTCTTGCACATGGAGTTGTACACAAGAAAATGTAAGCGGAAAGGCTCAAGGTTTCAAGTTTTATTTTTTATTTTTTGTCACATACTCAAAATATCTCTACATTGTGCAGTGAAATAATTGTATGCCTTCTCCAGTTCTGTGATTGAAATATAATATACAACAGAGAAAAAGTAAACGACAAAGATAAGGCTTTGACTTTGATTTTTCACACAATTAATCACACAAGTAATTTCAAAATCAAACTACCCTCTGTAACAACCGCATGCCCCCTGATGCACAAAATAAGGGGAGCGTAAGGGCATGAGGCCTTCACTCCCACAGATTGAGAGAGCCTAGTTTTCTCCCCTGGGTGTTGCCTTCTCCACGGGCTGATCCTGCTCCATTCAGATAAGACAGCACTCCTTTCCTCGCTCAGTAGCCTTCACCCTCTCCCATTTCCCCTCTCCCACTCTCTCGCTGCTCATTGGGAAGTACAGCCTGAAGCCTCATTCTGTTTTCTCTCATGCTGCTCGGCTCCTTCGGTTGTCTGGCACAGTATTCTTTGTTTTCCTCCATCTTGCTTCACAGCGGGACGTAAAGCCCAAAGCCTTTCTTAATTTCTCTCACATACTGCCAGTGCTCGCCAGCTTCGTCTGTTCTCTGTTTCTCTGTCCTTTTGTTCACTGACTCTCTGTCCTCTCCTTTTATCCTCTATCCCTGTTTCTCCGTACACCTGCACAGCTGTTTCCCCTCTTTCCTCCCACTGGTTTCCGTCCTCTTTTACGTGTTCTCTCCTTGCATGAGCATTTGTTCTTTCTCATCTCTTGTTTGCACAATCTGCTGCAGCTCTTTCCCCCTCCCCCTCACACCCACACTCTTATCTCTCCTCCTTCGTCCTTTTCCCTTCTTCATCGCTCTCTCCCTCTCTTCTCTCATGCGCTTTCCCTTTTTGAACTAAAGTGCTGGTAGTATGAGATAAGGCAATAAAATGGCTGACATGGTTCACCCTGTTCTACTCCTCAAACTTTCAGCCAGCAAGAGGATTAGGGATTATAATTAAAAAGTAAACTTGATGACTAAGTACCTGCGCTTGACAGAATGTTTTCGAATTCTTACATGCAAGTTGCCATAGCAACTGTCGAACTGTTGACATGGCATGTATAGACCCAGAGTTAAACTGGTGCCATTCAATGGCTATTATACATTACAATATATTCAATAATGGCAATCGAATATTTTCTATAGTAACTGTCAGATAGTCATTAATTCCATTGTATTAAACACTGAAACACCCACACTGCTGACACAATACCACAACTTTAGTAAGTTTAATAAACTGTAAACAAAATAAATAAACCCCAGTGTCCCCAGTTGGCTGATGACCCTTGTTGTAAGTCCCCCTTACTTCCTGTCACCTCTCCACTGTCACTACGAATACAACAATGCCCAAAAAATACATCTCCCACGAATTTATTAAAAAATGAATGTAGAATTTAAGTTTTGGGCAGTGTGACCACTTCCAGCCAAAATCTTGTTTTATTTTATCTTTTTTTTTATTTTTTATTTGAACTCTTTGCATTGTCTTTTGTCCAGAAAGGAGAGTGCTGTTGCTAGTTTGATTTTGGCAGTTAAATTTAAAACCGTAGTCATTTTTAAAGTTTCTCAATTATTTAGAAGAAATAAAGAAACGTTTTGCACATAGTAGTCAGATGTTGACATTAGAGGTGTGACCTATTTTCTCCTGAGGCTATATTCACACTAATACGTTTTCGTTTTAAATGGCATATTTTTTGCTACGTTTATGCCTCACTTCCACACTACTGCGGAATTTCCGAGCCCCTAAAACGGAGACATCATGAAATGTAACCTTTAACGCTGCTGACCCTGTTTTAGTTTGAAAACATCACTTTCGCTCCTTGATTGGGTCTTATCAGTCATGACATGCCCCCTGTGCGTGACCCTTTTCTAGAAGAAAACAAACATCAGCCCTGACTACCAGTGGTTAATTCAACATGGATAACGAATTATAGCCGTGTCTGACCTGGTTGTTGATGCTAGCAGCTGTTGTGAAGTTAATTTCTGCATGTTATAATGCTACTATTGCTTACATCCGCTAGAGGCAAGCTATTATTCAAGCGATTTGTGACAATTCTCGTTCCCAGCATTATCAGCCTTACCGGCACAAGTGAATGGTCTGTAATATGCTTTTTTCAGGCATGTTATATTGACGGAGATTAGATGTGAAAACGTTAAGTGCTAAAAGACTCATGAGGACGGAGATCGTTTTCATTTTAAAATGCTGTTTTAAAATTAAACAATGTAGTGTGGGCGTAGCCTTAAATTACATCCAGGTTTAAGCAGGGTTCAAAATTAGCACCATGCACCAGCCAAATGCTGGTAAGATATGTAAGTGGCTGGTAGATTTGCTTCACTCAACGGCCCAAAAAACAATGCTAATCAATTGAGTTGGCTGGTAAAATTTTAACATTCACTAGCCATTTGGCTGGTGGGCAAAATGTTGAACCCTGGGTTTTATGGTAATGCAGAAATACTTCAACACCGTATGGAAGTTTTTTTCAGTGTCATCTAAACCAACTCTCTCATCTTTTGTCCAACAGGAGAGTCCCATTTCTCTGCGAGCCAGCAGCCCTTCCTGTATTTCCAGGTGTTGTTCCTGACAGCTCAGTTTGAGGCGGCCGTGGCTTTCTTGTTTCGTGTAGAGAGACTTCGGAGTCATGCTGTGCACGTGGCGTTGGTCCTGTACGAGCTGGGGCTGTTGCTGAAGTCGTCCGGGCAAAGCGCTCAGCTGTGTGAGTTCAATCATTTTTTTTTTTTTTTTTTTTGTGGGGGGGGGGGGGAAAAAAAAAAAAAAACCAAAAAAAAAAAAAAATTTTTTTTTTCGGGCGCCCCCCCCCCCCCCCCCCCCCCCCGGGCCCCCGCCTCAACTTTATCCGTTTGCTCATGCTGTACACTCGCAAGTTTGAGTCTACTGATCCACGGGAAGCCCTGCAGTACTTCTACTTCTTACGGTAGGTAATCCTACACCACAGTCCGATTCTTCCTCTGACCCTATACTATACAGACAGTTTGTAAAGGGAGAGAAGGATGTGCGACAAAGTGATTTTCACTACAATGCCTGTTTCTAATTCCTACTGTTTGTGTCGTTCTGCAGCAATGAGAAAGACAGCCAGGGAGAAAACATGTTCATGCGTTGTGTGGGGGGGGGAAATTTTTTTTGGGAGGGGGGGGGGGGGGGCCCCAAATAAAAACACACAGCGCATAAAAAAAAAATATAAATTTTTTTTATTAATTTTAAAAAAAAAAAAAAAAAAAAAAAAAAAAAAAAAGGGCCAATCGGGTTGGGGGGGGGGGGTTTTGGGGGGCCTGGGTGAGGTTTTAGAATCTGCATGTCACTAGATCCCTTTTGGAGTCTTGTTACTTTAAGAGGGTCAGAGCATATCCATTTAATTGTTCTCCTTCATCTCAGATATTCAGATTTTGCTGTTTAACTAATAAGTGTTGCATATTTAAATACTAAAAGTAAAACTGTTACATTTAGCTAAAAATGTAATGCTTTTTATTTTTAGACTTTGTTTAAAGGTCCAATGTGTGTGAATTTCTCCCATCTAGCGTTGAGATCCTATATCGCAATCAACTCTCTTGCGCCACGCAGTTCAAAGAACATATTACAGCTACGGTAGCCTTCACGCTTCAAAAAGCCGGTCTCTTGCTCTTTTCAATATCCGGGGCGAAGAAGAAGACTCCTGTTCCTGAAATTTGGATTTTGAATATGTGTGGTCCTCCATGTTTCCTTCTTCAAACTTGCCGGGGCCGGGAAGCTACAATACCCATTAGCAGCATTAGCAGCACCTGGGAGTTTATCATGTGACGGCGAAAACGCAAAAGGTGGAGCAGTATGTCCTATATGTCCCTTACCGGCTAACGTATTTCAAGATGGTGCATGAATATGGAGCGTCTACCCCAGTTATTGCGAAAGCAAATGTAAAATTTCAAGCCAGAAGGAATACTTGGAATTGATGGTGGAGGTAAATATTCATGAAAAAGGACAAGTTTGTGAACAGGCAACGTTACACACCGGACCTTTTAAATGCACTTCAAGAAGGGTTTATTTCAGGGCTGTTGTACATATTGTACTCGTTTCTCTGGTATTACACTGTATACTTTACATGTTTTTGATATGGTATATCTGATTTTTTTTTTTTACAGTTTGACATGCTGTTGGGGAGATTAGAGAAGGATGGCAGTAGAAAGGTAGGAAGAATGTGTCTTTGATCTCTCCCTCGTCTCTACGGTGGTTGTTGTTTCTATTACTGTACATGCCTTTGCCTCTCAGCTGCTCTCTTGCCATGCCTCTCTCGTCCTCTTTCTCTGCTTCACAACGTTCTTCTGTCACTCTGTGACTCTGCTCTACGTGGGAGGTTTCAGTCAGTTAGACAGACAGAAATCCTCCCTTTCTTCAACACGCCTTCTACGTGTTTCGAAACTCTCTATTTAGCAGCATTTTGTTCCAATGTCATGGATTAAAAAGCTCTCCACAATGTTTCATTGTAGCCTTCACTTCCAAAGTGTCTTGACATTGATCACTGTGCCTGCAGCACTCTTCAAGATGTGATGTTTAAAGGTTATTTTATTCTCCTGAAAGTCACATTGCTGTATGTTTCATTCCACCCACAAGACACACTGGGGTACCTGTTTTGTCAGTCTTGTGAATCTGACCGATCAAGGGTTGCACTGCAGAATATTTACTACTTAGCTAATGCCATGTTAAATTAATATTGCCGTGGTGGTTGCACATACATAGACTTTTTGGTGGATTGCCAGTACAACACTACAGATGGCAGTTTGCTGAATTTGAGTTTTATGAAGGCAACTCCGACTTCTTTTATTCAGTACAATTCATAGAAGGAACGTTAACTGAACAATATCCTGGTCATGTAGCTCAGACCTGAAACATTTAAGGCTTTACTGAAAAGTCCAACCCGCTTTTCCAGTCTGTCTTCTGGTAAAATATGGTTAATGTGGCACTAAGATCAATTAGCAATCACAGTTTAGTCAGAGTCAGTGTTTTGAAAAAGAAGAATATTTGTACTAAAAGTCTTTGTGCTGTAAAATTGTTGCAGTGGGAATTTGATTTAAAAAAAAAAACTAATTTCGTTTCTAATTGCAAAAGTGTCTAGGCTGCACTTTTTAAGCATAATTGGAGAATTACCTGATAAGAGAAACCTGTTTACTCTTTTCAATACATCTATCATAACGCAAGGGCTATTTAGGCCAGCCCTTAAACATTTTGATTAGTTAAAGAATTTAAAGAAGCCATTCTGGTGCAGCTAATCTATGTCAGATTAAATGTAGCACTGGTACGTGTTTTTTGTTAGATATGAAAATGTTGGTTGTAAAATATTTTCTAATAGTTAGCCCATCACTGGTAGCATATCAAGGGCATGCTTACTACTTTGGTAGTGGTGGATATGAATATAGTTTTCTGACATGGACTAACCCACATTCTCCATTCTGCTAACAGGATCCCATTTCACTCTTTCGAGAGAGAAAAACAAAAAACAGTCATATGAATGCAATGCCATAGATGTTGATGGATCAGATGTCAGGATTTTGTTACCTTACCTAATTTGCATTTTGCTTTTATTTGATGTATTTATTTGATCTCATGTTTGGTTGCTGAATTCAGACTAACAACTTAAGGATAGTTACCCTCTGCTCTACCGTCAGAACTGTAGCATTCTCCGTCTCACTCTGATCTCGTCTCCTCCCTCTAGCCTGGAGTCATAGATAAGTTCGCCGGGGACACCAGAGCCATCATTAGTAAAGTGGCTCTAGAGGCTGAGAACAAGGGCCTGTTTGAGGAGGCGGTCAAACTCTACGAGCTGGCCAAGGTGAGCAGACCTTTCCTCTGCGATCTCTGCATCCATATACTGCACTTGTGTTTCTGCAAAGCTGCTGTCATTTGCTGCCATTGGTTTAGAGACCTCTCACTGTTTCTCTCTATTTGTCTCTGTGTAGAACCCAGATAAGGTGCTGGAGTTGATGAACAGGCTGTTGAGTCCAGTCATTGCCCAGGCCAGTGCTCCCCAGTCCAACAAGGAGAGGCTAAAAAACACTGCAGTGGCTATTGCTGAGAGGTACGGACACACACACGCACACTCTTATATTTAATGTGTATTTCTTCTAATCTGTTTGTTGCATTTGAGCTGCTGTAGTGAGGGAAGTCTATCTTATCGCACACACACACACACACACACACTGAATCTAATTAAGAGCATCATATAAAAATGAAATAATTTCCTCTTTCCACTGCAGGTATCGTTCTCAGGGCGTATCCGGAGACAAGTCCGTTGATAGCACTTTCTACCTGCTGTTAGACCTGACAACGTTCTTTGATGAGTACCACGCAGGTCACGTTGACAGAGCCTACGACGTGAGTGCAACCCAACATTTTGTCACGCACCTAGTTTGTGACACCGCGATTCCTGTGTTGACGTGATGCTACTGCGTGGACTACGTGAGGCTCCTCTGTTAATGCCGTCTCTTCTCTGTGTGTCCTTGTCAGGTGATGGAGCGTTTAAAGCTCCTTCCGCTCAGCCAGGACAGCGTGGAGGAGAGAGTGGCTGCTTTCAGGAACTTCAGTGATGAGGTGAGATCAAGATCTGCACACTCAAAAGGGACTTTCAGACTTTCTCATAATACACTACACAGCATTATTCTTTTGCTCTTTCTAAAAGTGTCCTCTGTGTCCCCAGGTGCGCCACAACCTGTCTGAAGTGCTGTTGGCCACCATGAACATCCTGTTCACTCAGCACAAACGCCTGAAGGGGGTGCAAGCGGGCACGCCAGGGCGACCACAGAGGACCATAGAGGACAGAGACATGGTGAGAAGACAGACTTTGATAGAGCAGAGGGACAGCCTGAAACAGCTGAACCAGATAAATAGTAAATTAGGGCACAATAGATGGATACTGCATTTGCAAGACCCATAACAAACATTGGTACTTTGTAGTTTCGAAAGTATATATATATATATATATATATATATATATATACTTTCGAAATATAACCCCGAACACTGGCATAATCACACCATATAAGCAGAAACATTTTTAATAAGGATCGCTTCGATTTTAATATTCAAGAATTGTGACAAAAATTTGTAGTGAGACATTTTTTAATTGAAATATAAGCATGTTATTGGTAATTGTAGGAAATACGTAATGTGACACTGTAAATTAAAACCTCAAACATATTTTGAGCATTTTTATAATGTAATGAAGTTTGTTACTAATATGCTTGATACTCTATATATATATGCAAATGTATGATAATCAGTAGTATCAGTAAGTCTGATAAGATGTACAGAAACAGTGGCATTATGTTAACACGCTACATGCCGCCACCTTCTTTCAACAGCAACTTCGCAGCCAGGCCAGAGCCCTGATCACCTTTGCTGGTATGATTCCCTACAACATGGCCGGGGACACCAACGCAAGACTGGTGCAGATGGAATTACTGATGAATTGAGACTATTTCAACAAATGCACACTCACACACACACACACACACACACCTTTTGCAGACAAAGTCATGTTCTCACACACTCACTTGTCTACCATTTCCCTTTGTATGGAATACTACATTCATCATTATGTTAACAGATACATCCTTATATCACCCATCTGAGTTCCCCGTTATTGTCTGGTCTTTTTTGTCTCTTTTTTTCAGTTTTGTTGTTTCATATTTGTATCTTTGATTATTTGGAATAAAAAAAAAATAATAAGTTTACTTTTTAGTTGTCTTTTTTTTATTTCAAACCACTAAATGTTTATTGCATCTTTTTGTTTTTTTCATTTTGCCTGTTTTAAAATTAATTTTGCCTCAATTTTAAATTGTTTTCACAGTAATCGTTGCATGTGCAGAGCAGTCAAGTCTTTGATTTTCATGTAAGAGACATGAAGGGCCAAAGGACAGCAAAACCGTTCTGCATCTACTATGAAACTTAATTCAATATCCATATTACATTTCAAATTGGACAGTTATAATATCAAATGTACCCAGAATTTGTTTTGCTGCTCCTCCATGGAGGTCCGGAGAGTGGGGTTCTTATACAACGCCTCATAACAAGGTGTACAAATTTACAGATTGAAAGGAAACCTAGTCCTCCATACTGTCATCCTAATTTGTGCACTTTTTTTATTCTTATGTACAAATGATAACCACAATGATCAAACAAACCTCAGTTGATACAATAAGAGTACAGTTGTTTTGAAAGAGAGACATTGTGATTTTGTGTTTGGGAGCAGCTGCAGGTATTAAGGCTACGTTCAGACTGCAGGCAAAAGTGGCCCAAATCTGATTTCTTTTTTGGGGTGGGTCAAATGACCAGGTTTTTTTTTCAATGCGGCCGCAGTGTGAACAACCAAGGCGGATTTGATGCAACTTTTACGTCAATCTACAGCGACATTTGTCACAATTATGCACCGCCGGGAGTTAGCCCTAGACACAGACAGTAACATTAAAAACTTGACTAGGCCTACAACATGGAGAACAGTGATGGAGCAAGTCAATGGAGGGAGAGCGAGGTGTTAGACCTAATTAGTGTATGGGGACATACTTCAAGTCAATCAAAACTAGAAGAATCATACCGTAACCGCTCCGTTTTAGAAAGACACACAGAACTCTAGTGAATTTGCAGCCATAACCCCGCAAAAGGCCAAAATAGCCAATTTGGATCTCTTTCTCTTAATTCTTCTCCTCCTCAGCACCTGCTCATTAATGTTACAGCTGCCATTACACAAACATTTTGGAAAAAAAAGCGAAAACGCTTACTTCCTCCATAACCTCCCTAACTTTAGTGTAACAGCATGCTGCGTCTGATGTCATTGTTATTGTTCTTTTGCGCATGCGGGTCAGTTCGAAACCGCAAACGGTTCACACTGGAATCTGATATAGGCCACATTTTAAAAGGTGATGTGAACAGCCCAAAAAAAAATCTGATCTGAGCAAAAAAATCAGAATTAAGCATTAAGACTTGCGGTGTGAACGTATTAGCCTTAGACACTAAGAAGAGGAATCTTGTTGGAACATTGAGGTCAATATAAAGTAAACCTCAAACTCTTCAGTTGATGAAAGGAAATTAAGAATTGTCAGTTTCAGTTCAGTTCCCTCTGGTTTAACATGAGTAAGTTACTGGCCCTTAGCATGGATGTCGCCATGTTTCCACAGGCTGTAGTGCAGACACATCCTGTCCCCCCTGGCAGATGGTTGGTTGGCTTGAAGTCGACTGCGGGACTGGAGGGACATTTCTCTCTGTCTCTATCAAGAGGAGTAATGTCTGGGGGTAGCCAAGGGAAGAGACATTCCTCTTGATCAGTGATAAAGGTTTCACAATATTTTACTAGATGAACAAGTTTTGGGGATGCAAGTTTCACGTATTATCTAAGAAAGTCAATTTATCGCTGTGTTGTCCCAGTTTTGGCATGTGTTTTTCCTGTTGAATAATGTGAAAAGGGGTTGTGAAGAATGCTCACATCTGCTCTTATTTGAAGTTTGCTGGACGTCATGGTCATGGTTCAATGGTCATTAATTGGTCTCAAATGTCATTTAAACTGTCAACAGTTTTACCTTGAACTGTAATTTCTCAAAGTGTAATGCTTAAATGTAGCATGGCTTGAATGGTATCACCCAGCATACTGTACCACAGGGAGACACCCTAGCAAGCATCTGGAAAAAAACACATATTAACAGTTTAACAACACCTTTGGAATCTACTTAAACATCCAAGAAAGTATCCGGCAACAGCCTACCAATACATTTAGCAGCAAAAACTGGTGTTGGCTGAGGTTTGCAAGCCACCAAGCACAAATCTTCAGAAAACAATCACCCATCATCCCCTCTGTTTAATGTGTGACCCACACTCTCTGTCCTTCAGTCTGGCCTGAGAGAACACAGATGGAGGCTCATTCTGTCTTGGCTGCTCCACATAACTCTACCAGCGATGTTGAGTTCAGCCATGGCCACAGACAAATCAGAGCCAAGTACTATGGGGATCCATGCTGTTGTACTCATCCCAGTGCTGGGAGCAGAGACTCACCACTGCCCCTCCAACACTTAATAGTACGCCCGACAATCTGAACCCCCCCGGCACGTACATTACATCAGAGTAGCTATCCTCAACTAAAATCTGCTGCACAGGCTCCTCACCGTACACGAGTTGTTCCTCTTTCGGTGGTTTTTGTCTCTTTGTGTGTTTTAATACGTTCCAGCAGCAGAAGACATGCCTCTCAGGTGTGTGTGCCGCAGCTGGTGTTGTGAATCAGGCCGATGACAGACACCTCCTATAACCCGGCTATTTCACAACACCAGGGTGGCACTGCACCCCTGCCGACGAGACCAAGAATCGCCACGTGATGCTGCTGTGCCCAGGGATGTGATGCAGGGGCTGCAAGAAAAAATTAATAAAATGTGTTGTGTTTACATGGATTTGTCGATGTACACACACAGCTAAGGGTGCTTTTAAAAATCTGGGAAATTATTTCAGTGTACTGTAAAGTGTTTTGCTGTGTAACATCAATTGTGTCAATTACACCAGATGTGCTGAATTGTGGCTTTTCCACCCATTCATAACATCAATTTAATTTAATTTTTTTTTTCCCCACTTAATGATTTGGACATTCAAATTCACTCAGTTATCAGAACCACAAATGTATACTGAATAAAATAATGTGAAGATGAATTCTTCCCATTAGGACAAAACCAAGCTACATTAACAGGTGCAAATGCTGACATATTTCTCTCCAGACGTGTCAAATCTTTCTTACTCCTTTGCTCTCTTAATAAATAACATTACCAATATTTCCTCTAAATTGTTCTGTCGCTGTTTGGGTCCAAATTATGTGCGCAGTTGAGGTTGTAGCAGCACAATTAAATAATAATTTACAGCTCATTTCAATTTTTGTGTCATGAGGTTTCAATGGAGCGGGCTATTGGCACGCTTCTAAACAGAGAATAGATTTTTTTTAAACCATATGCAGCCAGTTGTAACAGATTTTTCCATCCTTTGTTGCAAACAACCCTGCCCATCTGAATGTTTGTAGACCATTTTTATTTTTCACCGTGAAGGCTTCACAAGCCATCACTACAACATAGGCTACATTATCTCATTTTTAAGGCATTCTAGTCTGCCACCAGATGGATGCTGCAAACCTGCATCATAAATCACAGTGCCTCTCTTATCAACAACTTATTCTGGCTCTGATCTGTCCCATCAAAGACAGATGGCCTGCACTCAAATAGTAGAGAGAGAGAGAGAGGCAGGCTTGCTTGATGATTTCTGAGAATATGAATTGCGGCCTGCGGGCGTGACCAGCTGGCACTGTAGGAAATACACTGACCCACTTATGGCCTTCCCTTAAGACACTGTTGAGCCCCACACTGTTTTGACCTGCTGACACTAAAAAAACAAATTTATTCCTTCTCTACCAAAATCGTTTTCCAGCTCCCCTTAAATGTTTGTATGGTTTGGTTTAGTATGTGAGATCCAAAAGAAGTCACCTTAGAGATTTCCAAATCCAGTTAGGTATTGATTCGTAGTTTTTATTGCAGTGGACATTTTAGCTGTATTATTCCTGTTTGATTTGTAGTGCTAGTTCACATACTAGAAGTGGTGATTGCGTGGGTAACTTAAAGGGATAGGACGAATTTTTTAAAAGTGGGGTTGAGATAGCTGCTACCTCAACCCCACTTTTATGTTATGTTATATTATATTATATATTATTTATGTTATGTTATTAGGCTATTATACGTGGTCTGAATAGTAGGCCTAGATGGCGTACTAACCCTAGACTCACCCTAGCGGCAACAAATGTAATTTGCCGCCAGGGTCAACATCTTGATGTGGGTCTGGCTTGTCAGGCTAGGAGTTTGTGCTATTGTGTGACTTTAGTGTCTGGAAAGGGTTAGGAACTAACAAACTAACCTGTAGACCGCCAGCTAGGCTACTGTAGGTAACGGATAATAGCCCACACCAGGGATCATCAACAGGGGGTCCTCAGAGTCAATGCAGGGGGGCCTCCAAATTATTGTTAATTTTTTTAAGTTTTTGCGAAAATTAAAAAAAGTCTTAACATGAATCCAACATATTATTAGCAAATATATATCCCCACTGCTTACTGGCCTATAAGTAAGGTAGTCACTAAGGTAGCCACCGACAGATAAAGTTAATCCTAAGGATTCACTGTGCCACATGTATGTGTAACATTAACACCTGATTTATAAAAATAATGCCAACAATTATTAGGCTATTTACCTGTATTAGCTTAGTATTCTATGCAACAAAATAAAAAAGGTAGACCTACCTTTTTTTTGCATAGAATACTAAGCTATTGTATAAAGGCTTTAGGCCACCCTACACATTATTGTAGGCCCAGTTTAATATGCAACTTCATTTTAGACAATATATGTAGTAGGGGTCCCTTGCTCCGTGTCTTTCAGTTAAGGGGTCCTTGGCTTAAAGAACGTTGAAGACCCCTGGCCTACACTGATTACGGATAAGCACTGAGTTTTGGCTGACAATAGTGACATGTGGAGGAGACCCATGGCATTTTATTTTAAAACCTAATAATTAAACAAGGCGAAATACAGCCAGGTTATGTAAGAGAACTCACCAATGTATTCTGTGAAAGGTTAGACATAAATGTCAATGTGTAGCCTATAGGCTGTCTGGCAAAAAGATAACTCTTGGTTCGAACAATTCAATTTCTCCTGTTCGAGAATGGTCGGTTTTTATCGCGAGCACACACAGGTCACTGCGAGCACGCGAGCGCCACAGCCCAAAGTGACAGGTGGGCATAATTGGAGGGCAGCAGGTGTTGAAAATGAAGACAACGGAGGGGAACGTTCCCGTGTGACTGAAAACAAACTTCATATATATCTGCGCTAAACGGTAGGCCTACGGCAATGATTCAAATCGGCTTGAAGGTGGGTGTGTAGATAAAGAGCATTATTGATAATTCATAGCCTATAAGCTACGTTTGGACAGGCTAATGTGATGATGAAGTTTAGCTAGACGGTAAATCAACTATTTAACACTTTACACAGTTAAAGTGTAAATGTTCATTCTTCAAACCAGCTGAGCGTGGTCCTCGTGCTTCTCCTCGGCTTCACGCGCCAACGTGTTGACGGTGAGGGTGTCTATGTGTTGTATAAAAACGTCTAAAGTGCTGCAGCTTCGCGAAGAATTCTAACGCGGAATCATTTCTTCTACAGGTCTCTGCAGTGTGCAGCATTGCAATGACCGCACGCGATGTCTTCTGTCTAAAGACCAAAGAAGTTGCAAATGTACCATTGGATATTATGCTGACCAATGTGACAAAAGTAGGCCCGTTTTAAAATATTCAGTTTTTACTTAATGTTTTTGTAATCCACTCTGCTTGAAAAGTATTTGTCACAAAATGCTCAGTTAGAGTGTGTGTGTGTGTGTGTGTGTGTGTGTGTGTGTGTGTGTGTGTGTGTGTGTGTGTGTGTGTGTGTGTGTGTGTGTGTGTGTGTGTGTGTGTGTGTGTACTAAAAATGCATCATCAGCTGGCAGCCACAAAACGACCTGAAACCTAGTTCTTAGGAGACTTGGTTTTACACAGCCGAAATAAGTGAAGGGAAATTCAATTTTATTTATAGTATCAAATCATAACAAGAGTTATCTCGAGACACTTTACAGATAGAGTAGGTCTAGACCACACTCTATAAATTCCAAAACCCCAACAATTACAGTAATTCCCTCAAGAGCAAGCATTAGCAGTGGCTGTTGCGAAATGCTTTCCATACTTTTGTCAGGACTTAAAGTAACCACCTGAGCCTGTTAGAGGGGGGGGGTGGAAGCACTATTTGTGAACACACTGATGGTGCGCATTTGCCTCTTAGAACTACGTTTTAGCTCATTTTGTGGCTACCGGTTGATGCGCTCTCCCTCAATACTGGTCTATATAAAGATATTCTTCTCCCCATCAGTCTGGTACACACGCGTGGGGAAATAGGGCGCAGGTTGAAAAATACTGAAGTTTTTCATTAAAACTGATTTGGGTGTGACTTTATTTTTTTTTTTTGTGTAAGTAGGCATGTTTATTTTGCTTATAAATTATGAAATGGTACTATAATATAGTTTAAGTTTATTTTGCTTTTACAATAAAAGGTTTGATCATAAAAAAGGAATTGCTATGTGTATTTTATTCTGGCTAAAGTGAATTAAGTTACTAACGCAAAGTTAAGGTACAATTTGCATGGACATTTCTGAGTAGAATGTAGGTAAAATAAGTAATTTGACAACTTAATATAACCTAAACATTTTCATGAAATTTAAGTAGATTTACTTTAAGGTTGTTAGTCATGTTGATTGTACTTAAATAATTGAGTTAGCCTTACCATAAAAGAATCACGGAATTTACTCAATAATGGTTGAGTTGGATTTACTTAAAGTCCATGCAAATTGTTACCTTTAATTTTTTTTTTTTAAGTTGAGCCACTATATGTAGCCACAAATTTAGGAGCCAATGTTTTCTATCTATCTATCTATCTATCTATCTATCTCATTGGCTCCTACATTTGTGGACCCTCCCTGCCTGGTAACTAAGCTGATAAATAATCTCAATGACATCATCGTCATCTTTTTCCTCCAGAGTCACAGGAGACATTATACAACTGTTTTCACTTTAACAGTGTAAAATCCATTTAGGTAGATCTTTTTTTTTTTTTTACACATGTAGGCCTAGTTAAATTGCCTGCAAAAGATGAACATTTTGTTTTTTCCGTATTACACAAACCCCTAAATCAAATTAGTAAATTTGATGCGGTTAGTATAGCTGTACATCCTCAACTTAAATGCTAGTTGATGAGGGGTAGGCTATTGATCTCTCTTAGTGACTGGAGCGAGTTGCAGAAGATGCTAACCCTCCACGCCTTCATTCCATTACCTTCCTTTAACGGGATAGTTCCGATCTTTTGAAGTGGGAATGTATGAGGTTTATCTATAGGTGTATCACCTACAGTAGATGGTTTGGCACACCCCCAGTTTGGAGAAGCAGGCAGGAATACTACACGGAAGCTAAGAAATGTACTGCTGTGGACCGTGGCTGCACTCTTTACTGTGTACACGCAACCGTACGTGTCCTCCTGTAAATCTCAAGCAGTCACTTGTCTTACACACCCAACTACCTTACCTTTTCTTTTTTGCAGATGCAAACATCAAAGTTCTGTGTGGCAGAGACTACATGGCAATCAGAGCGACCGAAGATTTCTTTAAGTACCACAACGTCTCGCTGGAGTCCTTGCACTTTCCCAACAAATCTTGTCGTACTCAGAGAGAGGTCGTGCACGGTGTGCCGCATTATGTGTCCAGGATATCTAAAGACCAATATCTAACCTGTGGAGGCAAGCCGCTGGAGGTACAACTGGAGCATTAGCTCCGTTAAATGCCAAGCACAAATCTGTCTGTCGTTCAGAGTGGAAACATTATTTTAGCAGTTATCCCTGTCAGTAGTGAATCAGTAGTTTTTCCTTTTTTCCCTTCTTACAGAAAAACAATACTCACATCTTCTATTCATTGAGTCTACTGTCGGAACCTCGGGTTAATGGAAACATCGTCAGAGATCCGCTTATTAAGATAAACTTCACATGCATCCATCCATATGTCAAAAGAGCCAGCCTGACCTTCCCAGTCATCCCCTCTTCCAGGTAAGGAACAATGTTGAATTAAAAGATTTTAATTAGTGCAGTCAGTTAAACGCGTTATTAACACCGTTAACGCAAACCCATTGTCATGGCGTCAATTTTTTTTATTGTGAGATTAAAGTTCTTTTTTGCCTAGCAGACTTAGTAGTAATGTTAATAGTAATGTTAGGAAAAACTACAACACCACATCGGATCTAGCTTGACCGGAAACAAAACGGGCACGCCGCACACACTTGTTTGGGCTTGCGAGCCGGCCAAAGAGTAGTAGGCTAACGTTACGTTTGGAGTGGATGGCGAGCGCGACACACCGAAATGGATGCCAATAAGATTCTGAATGGAAAGTTTACTTTTAAAAAGCTGCCAAATGGTTCAATTGACAAGACCAAAGTGATCTGTGTGTTTTGTTGTTGTGAACTGAGCTATCATCGCAGCACGTCCAGTCTGAAATGCCACCCTCGTCAAAGCCGGGCGACAAAAGCACAAAGCAAGCCGATCCACTTTTTCATGTTAAGAGCATTAAAATGAGAAAAAATAATGGACAAATGGGACAAAAAGAAATCAAGGGGCATTTAGAATAGATAAAAATGTGCGATTAATTGCGAGTTAACTATGACATTAATGCAATTAATTGCGATTTAAATATTCAGCATTTAACGGCAGTCTAACGGCATCCCTAAGCCAGACTACGTTCTGATTGATGCTGGCTTCAGACAGGACGCCGAAACTAGAGTTGCAGACCATGAGCTTGCGGACCTCTGCAAGCCGCCAGCCTCCTGTCTGAACCCAGCATGCAGCTCAAACATGTAGTCCTATGGCTGAATCTCTTTCTCCATGAGGGAGCGAGTAAATGTGCTTTCACTTTTATTTGGGAAAACCAAGTTAAACTACAATATTAGTAGTATTGTTTACATACTTTAAAACGTGTGTGGAGGGGAACTTGAAGCGGGACTTTATTCCCAGGCATTGCGCCTGGGAATTGTACCTGTCCATTGACCATTTAAGTTAATGTATGTTAAAATGCTAAGAGGGAAAGCCCTTCTGTTCTAGTGCATGCTTCTGTGGTGAGATTCCCAAATTATTTTGCACACATGCAAATCTGAGGGGTTGTCCCAAACCGGACAGCCCCCTGACGGTCTCCGGAAACATGATTTCACTGTGCTCTGCAATCTGAAAACATTTAGTACAGATTGAAATTGTTTTTGTTCTCAGCATAAAGGCTTTTTCTTTTGTTTTCGTTCCTCTTCTCTGTACACACACACACACACACACACAAACACAGTGAGACGGTGATGCATGTAGATGAACTTGATGCCACTATACAGATGATGTTGTACACAGATGACTCCTACTCTAAGGCCCACAGCAGTGCCCCCACCATTGAACTCCGAGACAAGGTAGGCTCATCATCCAGTTTAAGCACATTTTGGTGAAGCTATTTGTATCGTGTCAGTGATTGGCTTTGTGCGTCCAGGTGTATGTGGAGGTGACGGTCACAGAGCCTGCAGATTTTTTCCTGCTAATGGTTAGTGGGTGTTGGGCCACACAGTCTCCCCAGCCGAACACTACAGAGGGATATGTTCACACACTGCTTCGGCACGGGTCAGAATCGCTCAATATCGACAGTTCTCACTTTTGTCGTTTTTTTTTAACTATAAACTCCAGTCAACCCATGCCTACTCTTCACTTCCATCTCTCTATCCAGGTGTGTGGATGACCAGACTGTGTCCTTTTTTAACGTGAGCGCAGGACAGTCTGGCCAGAACGGAGAAAGTTCCACCGTTCGCTTCAGCTTCGACATGTTTCGCTTCTTGGCAGAACCTCACGAGCTCTATCTGCACTGCACCGTTCAGCTGTGCGAGCCAGACGACCACGAGTCCTGCACACCTGTGAGCTCATTCATCTTACGATCTTTGTAGTCTTAACCCTTGTGCATTAGGGACATTTTTGGCTTTTTAATTTTTCAATCATTATGGCTGTGTTTTTTTTTTTTCTTTCCAATCTTGGAAGTTAGACCTCAGCTCCTAATAGTCAATAAACTGTTTAGCCAAAATACAGGCACTCATCCCTGCAAGGCAAGTTTTAAGGATGCACATTTCCCCATTAAATCCCATACAAGATTGTAGTTTTTACTATTTTCCACCATATTGAGCCATTTTCTTATGTTTGCTCTATGGGGCAAATGCATGTTATTTTCCTGGTTTTCACTAGGGGCATTGCTGCAGTATTACTTTGCACTGCAGTGTTTGATGCAATGCATCAACATCTATGATGTTGCTTGCCATCATCCACCTAGAATTGAGTGTAAAGAAAACTACATTTTTACTTTATTTCATATAGTGGTATTATGTAAACATACTGGCACCTGAATGGTTAATATTTCCAGAAATTAATTAATTTTTGTTAGTTATAATCAGGACTGAAGTTGGTCAAAAGATTTAACTTTAATGGTAGAAAACACATTTTTGTCCTTCAGGGACATCAGAGCAACTTTATTTTTTGGGGGGCATATCCGCCTTTTAATGTTTGACAGGATAACTAGATAAACTCTCTAGAGAGAGAGGGGGAAGACATGCAGGAAATCGCCACAGGTCGGACTCAACCCTGTGCGCCTGCTCTACCCACCGAGCCAACCCGGCCACAGAGCAACTGTTTTTAAAGTGAGGCACAAGGTTTAAGTTGACTACAACCTTGGGCGACCTCTAGCTCATCCAGTAAGAGCGTGCTCCCCATGTAGGCCGAGTCCTTCGCGGCTGCCTGGGTTCGAGTCCGACCCGCGGCCCTTTGCTGTGTCGTCCCCCATCTCTCTCCCACCTTTCCTGTCTATTCACTGTCACTATCAAATAAAGGGAAAAGCCCCCACCAAAATAAAGAGGACTATGACCTTAGGCCTCATATTTGTTACCTCTCAAATACTGTGAAAATATCAACCTATATCTTGGCTGTTTTTGTTTTCTTTACAGAACTGTAATTCGATCAGTAAGAGAGAAGCAGTGAGAGCCGACCCCACTCTGGACCTTCTGTCGTATGGACCAATTAGGATTGAAATGCCAGACAGACCTCAATCCAGTAAGCTCTGTTTCTTTATCACTGTTGCTCTACTTCTGCCCCTTCAAAACTGTCTTTACTTTTTCCTGTAGATCTCATTGAAAGCAGTCCTTTCCCACTGTGGATACCACCTTGTCTTTGGTGTTTTTGTTTCAGATATACTGATGACGGTGGTGCTGCCTGTAGCAGGTGTCTGGACTGTGGGCTTCTTCCTTATCATCCTCATCACTGTGGTCAAGGCAGGCAGCAGGAGGCTCGCAAAAATGGGGGAGCACTGACAACTCTTGTGTAAACTTGAATAAAAATTTAAAAAGCTCCTTATCTTTTATTCTTGTTCCCGAAACAAGTGGAGAGGAGGAGAAACTACATTTTCCATCAGTGCCCATGAAGTACACAAACTTGTTTTGGAAGACATTTACATCAGTGCAGTTGATCTATAGTCTAGTAAGTTGTACAAAAACATTCTATTACTGCTGACCACAGTAGTTAGGTCATGTCTGGGAACTTTTGCATGTAACTGATATAAGCAACAGTATTATATGGCTGGCTGCAAATAATCAATGACGTACTTCATTTAATGCTGCTGCTGCTAACCCACACAGATGAGTAAATGTTAGAAGAATCACGATTTTAACGTTTGCGCAAAGTACAAATGTAAACATTTCTCTTCTATTATATATTATCAATTTATTACAAAAGTTGCACATATACGGTCTATAAAAATTACAACTTTATGCTCAAGTTGTGGGCTGCAGTGGCATGCCGTGTATTATTCTGGACCTATAAGTGCAGCCAGGGGACAATGTTTTGACGCTTTAGGTCTAAAAACGGGCGATACAAATAAAATGTATTGATTTATTGTCTATTGAGGTAAATGCATGGAAATCATTAGGGTGACAAATCAAGCTGGATTAATTAACGATGCAATAATTAATCTAATGATTGGTTTGAAGTGAAAACTGATAAATATCTTTAAGATGCTCCTTTTATTTAAAAAAATGTAATGCTCTTAAAAGGTCAAGGGTATAAAAAAACATTTGCACTTAAACATGAGAAATGTGGCACTTTACAAACAGGTCTATTTTTTTATTGTGTTTTTTTTCATTTAAATGTCTGGAAAAGCTCATAAAATAGTCAAATCATGTTTAGTTGATTTTTGTGAGTTTATATAGACTATATGTGACTGTTAAATATTGTCTCAAATTAGTCACAACTCCTGAATTGAATCGAAATTGTGTTGTGGTGGACTCTTATATCAGTAAATATCTTATTGTCCAAGAATATATCGTATAGTGATATAGTATAGCTTGATTTACACCTAGAAATCATACTCCTATGGTAACATCTAGACAAACAAGTCTGATCATTTATATTTGGGTTACATTCACATCCATGGTCATGTATCTCTCCCTTTCTAACGCACACGCACGTGCATGCGTCAGTATCGTCATGGAAACGTAATGACGATGGACCGAGGTACGGGTATATAAAGCTGTCAAACATTCCAATCTCTCCTTTTGCATCTGAGTTTGACACGAGTTGACACGCTATTGCAAAAATCTGAACGCTGAAAAGCTGAACTTTTGGAGAACAAACTTTGTTTTGGTGGATAACTGTGGACTATTGGGTAATTAATTACTGTTACTGGAAAAGCTAACAACTGTGATAATGTCTTTCAGTCGGCTGCGATCGCCTGCCTGGGAGGGACACCTGCAGATTGGAGCTGCCGGTGTGTCCGACAACGACTATGAAAGTAAGAAAACTTCTATTTTCACATTTTTCTTCTTCCAAATTCATTAATTAATTTCTGTAAATTCCTTAAAGCTATTTCCAGTATGAAAGTAATATAATTTATTGAGTTTAAAGGTAGCTAGCTAAAGAATAAAGTGGGCCTTACTGGGGAAAATACATTTGGTGAGAACAGCTAGCTAGCTAGGCTAGGCTACACAACGTTTCTCCGTGTAAAATCATTATTTCATGTTTGGAACATAAACAAAATTCCCGGGACAGGTGCAGAATGTATTAACAATCATTTAGTGATTTGACAACATTTATTTTTGTGTGAAGGGGTCATTGTTCGCAATTTTTTTGGCATCGAAAGTTTACCAAACAAAATGGCGACTGGGCACATTTTCGAATAATGCCCAAAACTATTTTCTTGGTCACCATGGAGACTGCGGAATTTATTAGGAAGGTACGTTAGAGCGTGCAGGAATCATAATGTACATGTATGAAACAAACCAACTCTGCCTCTTCCTAGATACATCTATGCATAGATATAGACCAATATCTATGCCTCTTCCTCCATGAGGAGAGTCGAGTTTAATTGTTGAAGCTTTGCTTAAAATCTACAATGATCTGTTTGCAGAAGCATCTACTTTTTAAGTTCAAAGTTGGATGTTTTTTCCTCATTTGTGAACCAGTGTACTGATATTCTTCAAAAATCACTTACAATATTAATTAATTTACAATATACAATATTATGAGTTTAGACAGTTGTGTCTAACTGCTATGGCATGCAGTCAGTCTCCTAACACTAAAAGCTTTTAAATGACAAGCAGACTATAGGGAATGATGGATTTATTAAATACAGTTCCGTGAAAAATGTCTTCTGGCATTAGACTCCCCCCAGAAACACATGTTCACTCCAGGGTCTTCTCATTCTATTATGTTTGAGGGGGTCATTTTTTGTGTGTGCAAATTCGAAAGTTTACCCAAACAACTGGGCACATTTTTGAATAATGCCCCAAAACATTTTTTGTTGAGCACCATGGAGACAGTGGAATGTATTAGGAGCATATGTCAGCATTTTAAAGCATGCAGGAATCAGAACGTAGCCTACATGTATTAAGTAAACCTATGAAACAAACCAAATGGGCCTCTCTATATCTATGCCTCTTCCTCTACGAGGGGAGTTGAGTTTAATTGTTGAAGCTTTGCTTAAAATCTATCAAGATCGGTTTGCCGAAGCATTTACTTTTAAGTTCAATTTTTATTTTTTTTTCTTCCCATTTCTGAACTAATGCACTGATATTCTTAAAAAAGCACCAACAATATTATGAGTTTAGGCAATTGTGAAGAAGTAGACCGACTGTTACACGGCATGCAGTCAGAGTCTCGTAACACTAAAAGCTTGTAAATTAAGCAAATTATGGATTCAATTCATACAGTGCCGTGAAAGGAAATGTCTTCTGGCACTAGACTCTCCCAAAAAACACCTGTTCACTCCAGGGTCATCTCATTCCCAATAAAATAACAAAGGTGCAATATGATTGGATACAGTTGTGACTCATTGAAATGGATTGCAAGTAGCGAAACTAAACTAGTTTAGAAACTTAGCACAACATTATAATCTTTCCAACAGAAGCTACTTCGTGTGTGGATCTATTGGTTTCCAATCTGCTAGATATGTCTTTTATCCAGCACACATCCTATTGGGCACAAGGATGTGCGTGTTTTTTATTTTTTTATTATTCCTTTTATGTAAATATATACAACAACAATATAAATATGCATGCATCTTCTTTCATCAGGTGGCTCCTTTCAAAATCCAGCCTGCGATGCTGGACTTGCTGAAGTGTTCCCCCAGCTGATCAGAGCCATCAACCTCCCTCGCTACATCGCTGAGGATGTGGCACCAGAGGTCGAGGTTGAGGAAGGTGAGTATATCGCCCCACTTTTGTATGATGATGATGAAGATGAGGAGGATGGGAGTGTTTTTCAGTATGAAGATGGTGAGATGTCTTTCTACGCGCTCTCCTCTGATGAAGAAGAGGAAGAGGATGACGAGATGCTGGATGACTCCGGTTACGACAGCATGTTGGATGAGGAGGATGATGACCATGTTGGACATCGCTCTCCTCTCATCCAGCGGCCCAGGCTACTAGTGTTGCCTCCTGTTTCCCCTCGTCTTCCTCCTGTTCTTCCTGCTGGTGCTCCCCTCCACCTTCACCCATCTTTTGGGATTCAGTTGCTGTACCTCAGAGACTGATTGTCAGGAACCTTCTGGTACCTGTTCAGAAATAGCAGCCTGTGGAATATCAGCAACTACTTGAGGATAAAACTGAGAGGATTCTGTCTTCAGCTTCCTGCCTGCACCCTCAGCGTCTCACATGAGGAGATGGACGCAAAACCTTATGGAGGGAAGTAGCTCGGAAGAGTCGGCTCCCTGAATTCCTGGCCTCAGCCGTTCCACAAAAAGGAGCGGCGCAGAGAGCCGGACGCAGGTAAGTGAGAAAAGGCCGAGGAGGTTTTGTGAGTAGATCCAGTTCCACCGACTCCTAGCCTCAGCTCCTCCACAAAGAGGACTAGCGTTTCCTCCTGTTCCCACTGTTTCTTCGGTCCACCCTCATTCTTTTTTGGGGGATTTGGTTGCTGTTCCTCAGAGACTGATTGTCAGGCACCTTCTGGTACCTGTTCATAAATAGCAGCCTGTGGAATATCAGCAACTACTTGAGGATAAAACTGAGAGGATTCGATCTTTGTGGTCGTGGCAGCTTCCTGCCTGCACCCTCAGTGTCTCACAACAAGATTGAGGCAAAACCTCATAGAGGGAAGTAGCTCTAAAGAGTCGGCTTCCTCAATTCCTGGCCTCAGCTGCTCCACAAAAAGGAGCAGCGAAGAGGGAAGTGAGTAGAGGCCGAGGAGGTTTTGTAAGTAGACCTCAGAGAGGCAGAACGCTCTGGAGACCCAGTTCCATTGACGCCTGGCCTCAGCTCCTCTTTGAGGAAGATAACTGCAAGCAAGTTACTGCTAAGAGGCAGTCCTATTTTAATAATTCAAAGATTATCTTACTCACTCGTTTTTATAAGTGTTTGACTTTTTACTGAACCAGAGGTAAGACAATTGTAACAATTTTCTCCTGCTATTGTTTTTATGTAATGATTTAGTTCTCTGTTGTTCTTTGATGTTGTAGATGGCTATATTTGATACATGGTAATAACTAAGAACCTCATTAACAAAGTCTTCTGCTGTTTTTTTTATTATCACCTTTTCAGTGATTATTTATCTTACTGTTCTCACGATGTTGTTCTTTGAGTATTTTCTTCCATACTATAGATAGTTGGAGCAGACCGAGGTAAGGCAATAATAAATAGCCATATTAAGAAAATTCTCCTTTTTGTCTTTTCATCAGTTATTTAATACTTTTGGTGATTTATTTATCTTACTCACTATGTTGTACTTTAATGTTTTTTGTTAAGGTGTATCTGACTAGCCTGACAAGCCAGACCCACATCCAGATGTTGGGTCTGGGAACTCACCATTGACGGAGCTCAATCCGAGGGGCGGGATAAACTGTTGTCTTTCAAATTCCCTCTGCACGCAATAGGATAGCGCTACAAACAGGCAGAGCAACGAAGAAGGTAGCGAAGATGGTTGATAGATTAAACTTTTGCTGTATCTGGTCGGCAAAACTCCGAACACATCTTCCTTTTTTAAGAATGATTTCTGTGCCGTTCTTTTCTCAAAGAAAAGCTGAACTCCAAGTCTTCCAGAAGACAGTTGTTCCCAGCAGCTGCAACCATAAGCCTGCCCACCAACTCTATACACGATGTGATTGGCCTGACCAAAATTAGTTTTTTCCAGCTCGCAAGCCAACGGAGAGTGCCTAGACTGACCCTGGCTACAAAATAAATTTGCTGCCACTAGGGTGCGTCTAGATTTCTAGGCTAGTATCTGAGAGCAGGATGATGATTGATGATGATGATGATGATGATGATGATGATGATAATAAATAACATTAATCTGTGTTACGCCCCAGTCTAGGGGATGCCTAGGACGCAACATGAAAAGGCCCCATCTTCCCCGTCTCCCAAGTAGCCACAAACAATTAGGTGGTTAGATCAACATACGTATTTATTTTACGTAGAAAAGAAATACATACATAACATAGATATATAAGGCTTCAGGGTGGCCTACCACAAAAGTAACAAACAATTCTAACTGGGAGATAAGAAACTAACGTAACAAAAAGAAGGGCAAAACAAATGAAGGGTGAACATCTGCAAGTCTATCTTTAATATTTTAGGGATTATTTAATCTTACGCACTCTGCTGTACTTTTTAAAAACATTACTATAGTTGGCTGAAATGGACAAATACTCGTACATGTCATCGGTTATTTAATGAGTTAGTCATTTAAAAAAAAATCTTACTCTGTTGTACTTTATGTTTAGATGACTATCAGACAGATGTATGGTTATAATTAACATTGACAAAGCTCTCCTACAGGTCGTATTCTCACTTATTTAAAAATTTATTTATCTTACTTTGTTTTTTTCCTGCAGTAGATCAGCTGTTTCCCTGATGACAAAGAAGTTGGACCTCCCGACCAGATGAGAAGCGTGGCTGACTACAAGACAAGTCGGAGAGCGATGGTCACCTGTGTTTTAGTCAACAAATAGAGTAAGCACTTGCTAAGACTGCTAAAGTAGCAAAGGTGACATGAAGTGGCTATAAGCTATACTATAGTTTAGAGCCTGCTTACTTTTCTAAATATGTGACAATACAGATGGTTTATTTAGAGATGGAGTCTGCAGGAGAAATGTGGTAAAACCTCATAATGTCTGTCTTCTCAGAGGATATGTAGTGTGCAAAAACATTTATGAGTTGTTTGTGATTTTATAGGGAAGGACTCTTTGGCATTCCTGGGCCACGTGTGAATGGATGTGGACCAGCTGATCGTCCCAGGACAGGACACTACTACATGTAGCACACAGTGAACCACTCTCCGCACACAGCCTCCTGGGTCGGCCCAGACTAAGCCTTCCTACACAGCCTACTGTTCACTCTTTTTCTTTTTTACCGCTTGACTGGTTTGGTGTTGAATTCAATAAAAGAACATCAGCCATCTGATATGATTCTGTGTTATGTGACTCTTTGCAGTGGTCAAGATATGTGTAATAATACTCCGCTGCAATGCTTCCAAAACAACTATGTACAGTATGTCCCCAGGGGCCTGTTTCTAAAACATGGTTATTCAGATAACTTGGTCAAATCCAGAACAGTTCATTTTACATAAATTTTCCAGATTTGAACACCTTTTACTATATAATAGTTTTGAGGCATCATAAAATCCAAGGTATACAAAGCTTAAATAGAAACTATGCAAGAACAATTAAAGGCAATATTACAAGTGATGGTGGTGTGATATGATTTATAGCAAGTCTATGTCAACGGTGTATATGATTAGTAACATAAAACGTTTTGTTTTACAGCTATGATTAGTAATGTGTGTGTGTGTGTATATATATGTATATATATATATATATATATATATATATATATATAAATCTAATAGTAATCTTATAGAAATATACTATGAAATGCAGTTAAACATTATAATATAGTTTAAGAGTACAGTATAATGTAGTATGGGATATAAGATCTAGTAAAAGGTCAAGTGTAGTATTATAAACAAATAGACAGTAGTTGAATATATTCAGTACATTTAGGCTACTCAAGTACTGTACTTAGGTGCAAACTGGAGGTGGTTCTATCTTCATGGGTGTCATAGAAGGAAAAGCACAGTGGGGCTGGGCAAGATATCGATATTATATATCGACATCGATATATGAGACTAGATATCGTCTTAAATTTTGGATATCACAATATCCTGATATGGCACAAGTGTTGTCTATTCCTGGTTTTAAAGGCTGCATTACAGTAAAATGATGTCGTTTTCTGAACTTACCAGACTGTTTATTGTAGCTTTTCTGTTTTTTTATGTAAAAAATATTGTGATATTTGATTTTTTTCATATCGCCCACCTCTAAAGCACAGGTGTAATTAATAACGTTGTTTAAGACAATTAAGTACCTTTGTGCATGCTGGCTTACTACCAGTTTTTTTAATTTATTTTTTTATTAGTTGAATTAAACATTCAATATTTGTCTCATGTGGACCAGAAGCCAATCTTTGACTGGAGTTTCCTGTCACAACAGCAGATGGCGCACTGCCCTCTGGTGTGTGTGTGTATGTGTGTGTGTGTGTGTGTGTGTGTGTGTGTGTGTGTGTGTGTGTGTGTGTGTGTGTGTGTGTGTGTGGGTCTGCTGTGTGAGGGAGGAGGGACCTCTCTTCACCAGAAATCATTACAAATCTGTTATCAGATAGGTACACAGCGGTCTGACAAATATTTACACAACGCGTTTCCGTTCCGAGTTTAGAGGTACGTTGGTGCAAAAGCAGTGCAGGTGAAAATTTGACATGCTGGCACTTGAGTTCTGAAGTTATATTGTTTATTTTTTGTCGTGTGCAACATTTCGCAGCAAGTTCAGAAAGTGGGGGGCACTTTTCGTGTCCTGTAACTGCACAAAGTGGAAGGAGACTTGTTGCTGGACTTCTCACTGTGCTCCCTGCTGCTGAGTGATCAGCCATTGTGGACGTCGGAAAGGGGCAAGGTCTAGTTTATTTGCCCGCCGGCTACAGTGTTTATAGCCGTATGCATGAAAGGAACTGCTGTATGAACACTTGGATGAGCCATGAGGCTGCTGGCCCGGGACAAATCTGACTGCCTGCAACCGGGAATGGATTCCTATCATCTTATTTCATGTTTTTCCGAGGGTTTGTAAACGCACCTCTGCGTAACATTTGTAGCATTCTTTTTCTTTTTCTTTTTGATGCGCGAACTCCAAAAATGAGCAGATAGCTCACTTGTTGCGGTGCGTTGTGATTAAATGTAGGTTGGAGGAGAATAAGAGAATACGTCCTACACCACTTTGTTCTTTATTCCTTCCTGTCCGAGGAAGTTGTTTGGCTGTTTTTTTTGTTTTGTTTTTGTCACCGCATCTTCATCACTTCAACAACCACAGACAGCACATCACGACAAAGATGGCATCCGAGCAACCCTGGACTCAGATCACGATCACATTATCGGCCTTATTCTTCCTGATCCCGTGCAGCACAGCGGCAGACGTGCCGGAGGAAGAAGGCTTCAGTGCTGAGGTACAGTAGTCATGTCCGTGGGTCAGGATACACACCACATTTTCCATGCAGACCGTCACAATGTTACAATTTTGGCATTTTTAAATAGTTTGTGGATTTACAATTGTCATGGTATTTCTACAGAATTGAGGAAATCGTGTATGTATTATAGAATTATAGCTCTTCATAAGCAGGTTAATAAGTTCAACTCTCTTCATGTTTGTTTTGGTAAACCATCAAAGCATCAGGTGGGCTTTTGCACTGTAGGGATGTCATCTGGCCTTTTAAATAACAACACAGCACATGTGGTACACACATGGAAAGAGATCGATCGATCGATCGATCAATCGATCAATCGATCTATCTATCTATCTATCTATCTATCTATAATGATAGCAGTGTGATTGTATTAAAAATAGTAAAACTCATCTGTATGGTTGAAAAATAGTTTATTGGTTTTTGTTTGAATTGTTATCGTGAAGATCATATCATGTAAAATTTAACAAAATTTTATTAGTCATTATTTCATTATGAAATTATTTTTTTAATTCATTAGCAGAACTTATAAGCAGAATATAAACCATGAATAAACTATTTCTAACACACTTATAACTGTAGGTTACAACACAGGGCTTAAAGTTCTCAGGCACCATGCCTGAATTCAGGCATAGAGCAGTTTAACATTTATATAATTATTGATTCAATACATTGTGCACATTTTTCCCAGGGCAGCATTTCAGGCTCACAAATGGTTTCTTGCTTTAAAGGTGCCGTAGGTATGGGAAGATCCAGGACTTGGCCCAAAAAATTTGAACATCGACAACTTCTCAGTCCCTCCCCCCCTTTCCGCTAAAGCCCAAAACAGTCTCCTAAGCCCCTCCCCCCACAAGGAAGAATGAATGCGTGCGCATGAGCAGTGATTGACAGCACGCATTTAGACCCCCGGCCCTGATTGGTGCATCTGAACAGGGAGCGGTGGATTTTTGCATATCACACTACAGGCTGTATGTGGTGCCAGAGGAGCTGGATTTATTTTTTAAATGACCTGCTTCATGTAGATATTCTGGAACATAGGGTCAGTTTCAGCAAATGTGACAGAAAATTTGTTTTATAAGTCTTACCTACTGCACCTTTAACCCATGATAACATACTAGTTGTAAGCAGATATAAGGACATTGTATTGGGTATTCGTCAACTTTGACATTGATCGACAATATAATGTAATACAGATGTAATCATATTAAATGTGTCTTTATACCTATATCAATACAAGTACTTGTTCCTCACTCTTGTGACAACTGAACAAATTCCATTTGCTGAGGAAGATTGAGATCTAGTAAGTGGACCTTGAGGTAGTGATGTCTTCACTGTTTTAAACCAGCATGTGAATATTTCTACATGTGTATAAAGAGTTAATGAATGCTTTATACCACACTGTTACATGTAGGATTGGTTCATGTGGATGTCATACAATTGGATTGGATACTGTCCTATCAATCATTCACTAGCTGTTTATAGTTACAGATGGATGGTAGTTATAATTGTTGATTAATGCATTCATAAGCATTAAAAAATGCCCTTATATCTGCTTACCACTACATTATAGTGTGTTATGAAGTGTCTATATCCTGGTCATAAATGCTTAATAGGGAGGTTACTATTCCCAGCTAATTCTCATTTAAAAAAAGTAACAAAATAAATTGTTACGGTTTTTGATTTTACATGTGTGAAGAGCCTTGTCTATTTCAATACATAATGGTGGAACACAGTTCATGGTAGTGAACCCCAATTTCATTCTTTTATATGTCATTTTTGTATATTTGTCGTATTGGGATCTATATAACGATGTCCGAATGTCACAATATTGATTTCAGCTATGACCTAAAGAGGTTTTGCTTTTCTTCTCTCATGTTCTTCAGGCACTCATGTGAATAAGCCCGCACTCTAACATGACGTTGGTTGAGACTTGTCATGCTATGCAGTAATTGCCTCTTAAGGATTTTCTCTGGCTGAGTGTGTGCACACGTGATGCGTTTGTGTGTCGCATGTGTATGTTTTGCCACCCGGCCTGTGTTCATCCTTTACATGCATGATGACAGCATGAGTCCCATGATCCAGCTGTGTGAAAGGGGCCTGTGGTGTTGTTTTTGGGTAGAACTAAAAACTTCCCAGAGGTTTTTTCCCCCTCCAGGAGCCATGGTCCTGTTTGCCTGGCTACGTGGCTCAACACGCTTCAGTTTCACTGTCAGCAAACATGAAACAAACAGGGGGAATTCGGCATGTGTCACTTGACTGTCAGTCTTTTTCCATCATTTTGAAGTACACACATGCAGACTTTTGTGTTTACCTTGTGTAGTACAGACGGTAGAGACAAACAGTTGTTAATTATTGTCCCTTTAGTTTTCCTGTTGTTCCTCTCTTCTCCTCTCCTCATCTTGGCTGTCAGTGGGGAAAAGGCGCAGGAATGAGAGAGCAGGAATGTCTTAATGTTAATGGAAGCCATCTGGTTTATTTCTCTACATTTCTCTTTTTCTTTTAACTCATCAGATGCTCTCTCCAGTCATTAGACAGTAGATTAGCATGATAGTTCTAGCTGCCATGTATACACCATGCATTGCAACACACAAAAACAGACACAGCAAACTTGGTGGTTGGGGTACAGCTACCACAGCTGCAACATATACAGTATCTCACAAAAGTGAGTGACCTGAGGGGAGCAGATTAAACTCCCCAAAGAGTGGGTGATCAGGGCAGTTTAAAATTTGGTTAGCCTTACCTCTGACCCGTTTATCATATCTCACAAAAGTGAGTACACCCCTCACATTTTAGTAAATATTTCATTATATCTTTTAATGGGACAACACTGAAGAAATTACACTTTGCTACAATGTAAAGTATTAAGTGTACAGCTTGTATAACAGTGTAAATGTGTTGTCCCCTCAAAATAATCACATACAGCTTAATTAATGTTGGCAACAAGTGAGTAATACCCTATGTTAAATTCCATAGGAGGCAGGCAGATATTTATTTTAAAGGCAGTTATTTGTGGATCCAGGATACTATGCATCCTGATAAAGTTCCCTTTGGTCTTTGGAATTAAAATAGCCCCCCCACATCATCACATACCCTTCACCATACCTAGAGATTGGCATGGTTTTATTTCAGTTAGCCTAATAGCTGGTTTGATTTGCATTGAGAGGTGATTTTATGGAAAGTACCCCATGCCAATCTCTAGGTATGGTGAATGGTATGTGATGATGTGGGGGGGCTATTTTAATTCCAAAGACCAAGGGAACTTTATCAGGATGCATAGTATCCTGGATCCATGAAATAACTGGCCTTTAAAAATAAAATCTGCCTGCCTCTATGGGAATTTAACATAGGGGTGTACTCACTTTTGTTGCCAGCGGTTTAAACATTAATGGCTGTATGTTGAGTTATTTTGAGGGGACAACACATTTACACTGTTATACAAGCTGTACACTTAATACTTTACATTGTAGCAAAGTGTCATTTCTTCAGTGTTGTCCCATTAAAATATAATGAAATATTTACTAAAATGTGAGGGGTGTACTCACTTTTGTGAGATATGATAAACGGGTCAGAGGTAAGGCTAACCAAATTTTAAACTGCCCTGATCACCCACTCTTTGGGGAGTTTAATCTGCTCCCCTCAGGTCGCTGTTTTAGGCTACCTATGTTAAGAACTAGACGTGCCAGGGATTCTTCTATTCCTGTGGCTATTAGGAACCTGAATTCACTTGATTGACATCTCTTGAAATGTTTCTACAGTATGTGATTATTTATTTATTCCTGTCCACGTTCATTATGACAGATTTAACTGTGTACTGTCCAACTGTATTCTGTCATTGGTTTTGGGGGAAGGAGGGTCTCCATTGATGTGTTGGTGTGTGTCCTGTGTTGTGTTTACAATGTTGTTGGCATCTGGTGGTGCTTTTCTTTCTGTCTATGTGTTTTAGACATCTTGCTGCACACTAAATTTCCTTTTAAGGATAAATAAAGTGAAACTTGAACTTGAACTTGAACCTTTCCCAAGCTGGACTAAGCTAAACCGACTCCTGGCTTTCTCCTCACAGGCGTGGCTTCGTAAGTTCGGCTACCTGTCTCAGGCGAGCAGTCAGATGTCCACCATGCAGTCGGCTCAGATTCTGTCCAAAGCCATCAGCGACATGCAGCACTTCTATGGCCTGGAGGTGACTGGAGAGATGGACCCTGCTACTTTTGTGTAAGCTCTATATTGTTCTGTTTTTTTTCTCTCCTGCAGGATGTTTGTCTCAAAGACATGACTTAACATTTATGTGCAGTGACCACCAACTGAATCTAGGGATCTTACAGGATGTTTTAAAGCATGTAGGAATTCATTTTACATTTATTTGCATGTTTTTTTTTTATTAGGTTTCTCATTTATTATGCATTCTATAGGTGGAATGATACATGGCCACAAGTTTCAGTTTGTCATGAAGACAATTCTAGGCAACAAACCTCAACTCCACAACCAGGCATCCTGAAGCAATTTGTTTCAGAGCATTGGCTTTTCCCCATCACACAATAACAGATTAATGTGTTCGTTTTACCAGGGGCTACTGAAACAGTGCCAGCTTGTAATAACTTTTTTTATGCCCATAAGGTTTGGATTATAGTTGCATTTAGCTTATATCACATCTTTACTAATGAGGCTAGTCAGGCTATTGTGTCATATCCTCACATTCAACTGTGACCTGATTCATTGTTTTAGACCTTTGTTCTCAGAGTACTCTGTATGTAAGGTTCATGCTCAAATTATAAGGTCTTATCTTTTGGGAAATACGCCTTCTTACCGAGAGTTAGATGCCAAGATTGATAGCACTGTTATGTCTGTGACTGTAAAGCTACACTAGTAGCAGGTAAGCTTAGCATAAAGACTGGAAACAGGAGGAAACAGCTAACCTGGCTTCGTGCAAAGGTAACAAAATCTGCATACCAACACCTCACTAATTAACGCGTAATATCTTGTTTGTTTAATCCGAACAAAAACTGAAGCGTAAAAAAAAGACACGTTTGAGATTATGTTGCCTTTGGACAAGGCTAGGCTAGCTGTTTTTCCCTTGTTTCCAGTCTTTGCGCCAAGCTTAGCTAACTGGCTGTAGCCTCACACTTGGGGTGGCTGTGGTTGTCTACCAATCGGAAAGGTCAGTGGTTCGATTCCTTGCCCTCGTCCTGCAGTCTACATCGTCGAAGTGTCCTTGGGCAAGATACTGAACCCCAAATTGCTCCTGTGAACGTTTAGCTGACAAACAGGTGGCACCTTGTACGGTAGCCTCGGCAATCAGTGTATGAGCGTGTGCATGGGGTGAATGGTGCCTGTAGCGTAGTGCGTTTTGAGTTGTCGCTGAAAAGCACTTTATAAATGCAGTCCATTTTCCATATTTACAGTACAGATATAATAGCTCAGTTGTTTCAATCTTCTCTAAAAAGCAAATAAGTGTATTTCCCAAAATGTCAAACTATTCCTTAAACATGACGAATTGAGTTTGTTACTTTTGGTTTGGTCCTTTTCACTTTTTCGGTTTTACGAGATTAGTCGTGATAAAGGGCTAAAATGCAGTGTCAAGTACTGCATCTGCATGGTTTAAAGGAGAATTCCGGTCGATTTCATCACGTAGCTCTGTTGTTTGTAAATTTGGAGCGCTGTCAGTAGCGAGAAAAACAAAAACAATCGGTGTTTCCTATACCGTGTTATCCTCCTGCTACAGTTAGCACCCAGGAGACTGAAACCGGGCAAGTTTTAAACGTGCTTTTAGCCTCTTAACATGTTCGAAATGTCATTACAAGTGCCTACCCATGTGAAGAGATTCATTTGACTGCAGTAGATGTGAAAGAAATGCATCAAAGCTAATTCAGCTCTGTTTAGTTCCGGTGTTAAGACAGCAAGATTTAGGGACCGTCTACAAACTACATCACCGAAAAGAGATGCAATAAAAATATTTATTAATTTAATGATTAAATCCAAACTTACCTCAATTATAACATGTCTCCTGCAAGTTGTAATATTTTTTCTTTTCGGTGTTGTAGTTTGTAGACGGTCCCTAAGTCTTGCCGTGTCAACACCTTAACTAAACAGAGCTGAATTAGCATAACTTGTATGCATTTCTTTCACATCTACTGCAGTCAGATTCACTGTGTTCACTCAGAAGGAATCTTTTCACATGGGTAAGCACTTGTAATGAACTTTCGAACATGTTAAGAGGCTAAAAGCACGTTTAAAACTTGCCCTGTTTCAGTCTCCTGGGTGCTAACTGTAGCAGGAGGATAACATGGTGTAGGCAACAACATTTTTCTCGCTACTGACAGCGCTCCAAACTTAAAAACAACAGAGCTACTTGTTGAAATCAACCGGAATTCTCCTTTAAGTTCTGGCCGGGGAAAAATGCTTTCCAGCTTTGTGAGGAGTCTGGAAACAAGATTAGAAATTATAGTTGTTTGGGAAAAATCATAAAAGCTACAGCAAACAGTATGCGTGTTAAGTTGATGGTCATTACCTGTATGTACAAACTGCATTTTGTAGAACTGAAGGAATTCTGCCGCTTTTTGCAGCTTGTAATGGTGTGTGTGTGTGTGTGTGTGTGTGTGTGTGTAGTGCCATGCGTCAGCCTCGCTGTGGCCTCCCAGACAGAAAAGCGGAGGAGCTGGACAATGGCGCTAGAAAGAAACGCTACGCTCTCACTGGACAGCAGTGGCGCAAAGACCACATCACTTACAGGTTCGTAGCACTGACATGTAAAAGAACAACAAAGCAGAATGTTTACCATACCAACTCTAATGCGCTTTTCCCTCTGGCTCCAGTATAATGAACCAGCACATCCCCTCCTCGCTGGGTGAGGAGCGGACGTACAATGCTATCCGCAAAGCCTTTGACGCGTGGAGACGGGTCACGCCGCTCACCTTTGAAGAGTTACCTGCTGAAAACAACATCAGCATCAACAGCAGCCAGGCAGAGCTCGCTGACATCCTGTTGTTGTTTGCCTCTGGTTTCCATGGTGATATGTCATTGTTTGACGGCGAGGGAGGGTCGCTAGCACACGCCTACTACCCCGGACCAGGAATAGGTGGGGATACACACTTCGATGCTGATGAGCCTTGGACGCTGGACAACCAAAACCCAAACGGTTAGTGGGCTGATTCTTTGTTTTCATGTGGGAGTTGAACCTGTGACTTTCTGGTAATCTCTCTAACCATTAGCTGGTTGTCTGGGGTCTTGTCTCTCCTGGTCAATTGGGCTGCAGGTTGGTTGGTATACCATGGTTACAAGACTCCAACCAACCTCAGCTGTACCAGCATCGCTAGATAAAGCTTACATTACTGGAAAAAGTAAGGAACTAGTCCAACGATCGCAGATGACAGAAATCTTTAATTTTGAATATGTAGAAATGTAAATTGAAGTGTTATTGAAGTCACAGTGCTGCATTGATGGCTGATAGTTTGTCTGTTATGAACACTACCGCATTGCATTATGGGATATCTATGCCGCCGTAGTGTCCAGTGTTTGCATACTTTAATATTTCACTGGAAAAAGTATGCATTTCACATACAAAGGTTTCAGACTAAATAGCACGGTATTAGTATGGAATTTCGGATACAGACACTATCTTTGTAGTGATGATAGTCCTGATTTGCAAACATGAATTAATGCAACATGATATCAGTTTGATTTATGATATAATTTTTGTCTTTAATCTAGCGAGTATAAATAGCTGGTGTTTTGTGATCACTTGTAATGTTTGTTTGAATTTAGGGACTACTTTTTCAAGATATCTCTGTCTTGAGAATTAGCAGCCACTGATGCTGTTAACTGCACGGAAGCCTTAGATACATATACTGTATAAGTGAAGCCAAAACATGTCTATCGCACCCTGGTGGCTGGCTACAGTATAGGTCATAAATCCCCGCCCCCTCCATGACATCCTCCCTAGCTCCACCCTCTCGTCAAACATTGTCACTTCCAGTTTGAGAAAACAAAACAAAATTGCTTTGAAACGGCAGCACACAAACCAATGGGTGACGTCACTGCTGCTACATCCACTATTTTTACAGTCTATGGCCAAACTAAAAAATCACTGCGCAGACTGAGGCTCCAAAATTACAAGATGGCAGCGCCAGTATCTGATATATTTTGGCTTCACTTTTGTACAGTGGGAGGAAGTGGAGACGCGTCACCCATCTGTATATACAGTCTATGTTTTCAATCAGCACCACCTCTGGCTTGCTGCAGAAGAAAGATGACTGCAATTTTCAGCTTGATGAGCACAGTACACCTCTATTTGCAGTTTGCAGTTAACATTTATTTTTAACATAAATTACAACGTATCATATTCTATGTATTATTGTAACATTTCTTTGTTGGCATGTTATTTAACGCAAATCATTTTCACGAATGTATTCACTCATGAACATACTATGTGTGTGTCACTGCAGGTATAGACCTCTTCCTGGTTGCGGTCCATGAGCTCGGTCATGCTTTGGGCCTGGAGCACTCAGATAACCCCAACGCCATAATGGCTCCTTTCTACCAGTGGATCCATACGCACAACTTCACGCTACACGAGGATGACATCAAAGGAATACAGTACATATACGGTAAGAAGCACACACTGCACTAATACACCTATTTAAATCACTTTATTTATGTCTTCAACAATTCAGTTATTTAAAGCCACCAGCAGCAGAATTTGGATAAACCCTCCTGTTGTCCTCGGGTCAAGTTGGACCTCTTTTCAAAGTTTTCTATATGAGAAATTTAGGTTTCTTTCAACAAAATTGCCCAAAAATAACATGGATGGTTCCATGCAACGCTCTTCGCAAGTACAATTCAGATGTTTAAAAAAAAACACAAATGTTGACAAAAAATGGCAACAAGTGACAAAAGCGCCAAATACATTGAAAAAAGCGTCAAAAGCAATTGAAAGCCTCGGAAGTAAAAAAAAAAAGCTTTGAAAAAGCGTCAAACAAGTGATAACAATGTTTGAAACAGCGTCAAAAACGTGAAAAATCTTGAAAAACGAATGGAAAAATGTGTCAAAAAAGTGTTGATTGTCATTTTTGATCAGAGAGGACAACACAAGGGTTAATGACTTGAAATGAACCTAGCGGTTTGGGCTAAAACTGGTCACATTCGATTAAGCATGAAAACATATCCCAGAGAACGGTCGACTCGGTAATCATGTGTTATTAACCCCTAGGTTTATTTCGCGCCGGATTTCTCCTTTAAGACCCAGTGAGTCCTTTAATGGTAGTATTCTACATCAGCTATTGCAAAGATACTTGTCTCATTATCTGAAGGACATGCTGCCGACAGACAGCTAACCCACCTGTTTGTAGCTGTATATTGAAGTCATTTCTGTTCTTATTGGCAGTATATTAGGTCAAGGCTGTAACTACCATTAAAGACACAGTGGTGCCTTTTCCACAAAGAGGATATGAAGCGGAAGTCCATAACTCAGATTCAAATCTAAAATGTATCCACAACTAAAACCTTGTCAACCTTTCCAGCCCTTGCAGGGACACACAATAACAAAACCATGAAACTCGTGTTTCTGATGTTTTGACTGCTTTGGCTCTAAAATCACTGTGAGGTTGAAGTGCAGAGTGTCAGCTGTAATTTGAGGTTTTATCACTCGTATCACATCTGGACACTTGTCAAAAGAAGACAAGAAGCCTTTTTAAGAAGCTTTGTGCGCGCAGCTTTGGCCCAACCACACACATACACCAGTGAAACCTCACTCAAAACAGCACATCATGCATGCCATTATGATGTTCTCATGCTTTCCCTGCGTGAATTGATGGCATTGTTAATTGACAGATGACGTGTTTGTGTGTGTGTGTGTGTGTGTGTGTGTGTGTGTGTGCGTGCGTGCGTGCGTGCGTGCATTCATGCGTGCATTCGTGCGTGCATTCGTGCGTGCGTTGGCTGTAGAAAGGGCTCATGTGTGTATTAGAGTGCACTGTATATACGTGTTGGTGGGTTTCTGCTGTGGCCCTTCTATAAGAGCTGTAATTACAGGCCAAAACACTCTTAAACTGTAGAGAAAGATTAATTACAGACATTGTTTACACTGAATAACTGATTTATGATTTATTTTGCTTTTTTACGTTGTGAATTTTTTCGTGCATTTCTTGACTGTCCGTTGTTTTGTCCTGGTCACATCTCTGGTATCACATTACAGATACAAAATCTGATTTAGTTTGAGAATGTGCTCTATGGTTTTAATTTGCCCATCAAAGTCCCAGTCTTTCCATACCCACACAATTCTGTAATATTGATATGCTTACACTTGATGTCTGCACCAGAGTAAACTAGAGTTTTGGCAAGAATGTTAGATGTGAAACACTTGTCTGATGTAAATACTGTAAGGTAAATGTTTTGACTGAAATTATACAGTAGTTTCCTTTACCAAACAGATCTAAAGGACTGTGCTAGAGAAAAGCTCTGATTGGATAAGAAAAAGGATCTGAAATGCTTAAATAGAGACTAACTCAGCCTAGACTTTGTTGGTAGGAATAAACATTTGGGTTTCTTTGTAGAGGTTTTTATATAAGAGGGCGGTAGCTTTGCAGTTTTCTGCCTCTCTGGTCAGTTTTTTGTCTCATCAGATAATCATCTGTTGACTTATCCCTTAGCTATTTTGTTGAGGGACATAGAGTCTTAACAGTAAAAGGTAGTTAAATACAAACTTACTTATGAAATAATATAGAAGTAATTCTAAGTGTTAAAATACTTGTTATTTAAATACACCAATATTGCTATACTGTAAGTCTGTGTGTTTGAGTTAAGCATAAAGCATCTAACAAAAAGGTAAGATTTAAAATGATATAAAGATATAGTCAAACCAAAACTCTGAATTTATTAGTTCACTTTAAAGCTATAGGGCGTAGTTTCTGTCTCCCCCATGAGAAATTCTAAGTAGGCTAATGACAACAAAACTGTCGGCCTGTCCACATGATACAAGTCTTACGTGAACGCGCACACCCCCCCCCCTCCACGCAGTTGCTAGTAGCCAAGGAGGACACGGATGATTAAAAAAACATGATGGATTCTTTAGAAGAGGTAATTATCTTCACTCCAGTTTCTGCGCAGGAAAGTCGCCAGACACCACAGTCTTCTGAACATAGTCATACTGAGAAATCCAGAGAGAGTTGTGTGGAGCTGATAGTCTTAATTAGCTTTGTAGCACCTCATTTGGCGATGGCTTGAATGTAACGGACGTTCATTAATATCAAAAAACTACGCACTAAAGCTTTAAAACTGTGCTAATAAATATTTTTAAATTAACAACGAATGAAGAATCATGAAAAATATCAAATGGAATGATCAACTCTGCAGTGCCAGCCTTTTTTTCGGTCATAGCTGTTTTCAGCTAACAAGCTTTAAAAACCCACTGTACAGTTCCTGCCCAGCACCGAGCAGCAGACAGACAAAGTTAGCAGCTAGCTGGGGAACATAGTGCAGCATTTAGCAGCTAAAGGGACAGATATTTCTCTCAGGAGTTGGTGGAGAGCAAAACAGAGCTAAAAGCCGTAGCATCAACAGAACTGTCTGCCAATGTACAGGGCCATTCATTTTGAAAAGGTGGTGCCCTTCATACTATCAGACACTATCAGGGCTGTCCTGTGTCTTGCTCGTGCCCAGGACAAGATGATCTCCAAAGGCCCCTTCAGCAGATTATTTAAAGGCTCAGCACAACTGACCCTGTGTTCTGCCGACCATTTCAGCGGCCCTGGACACTATTCCAGCTTGTAACAGCACTTATTTGTCCTGTGATGAAAATAGCCAACTATAATAGCTCTTTCATCAGCTACTGAGCTTTCCGAGGCTCTAAAATTCAGCATAGGAAGAGTCCACCATGTGTGCAAGGTAAGTAAGGCACAAAATCAGGTAGAGATTTGACAAAGTACATAAGAAACTGATTGAAAAATTACCATAAGAAGTCATTTGAATAACAGAATTTAAAGACTGCCTCTAATGCTGGAAATAAGACTTGTGTACCATTCACTCTTTGAGACTATTTTGCAGGTTAAAATGCTGCAGATGCAGAATTTTTCCACATACTGATAACTGAGTCACTGGCCAACATCAGACCTCAAATATTCCTCGCAGTATTTTTGGCTCAATGTAACTCAGTACGTCTTCAAGCCCATCAGCTGTCCGGACATTTTACATAACTGGCTGTATCTGTATGTTTTCTTCTCTTAGCAACCAGCACGGTTGATTTTTCCAAAAAAGCAGCAGCACAGTCAATCAAGTGAGCTTAAAGCTGCTGCACATAATGGAAAATTAGGTTTTCTTTGTGTGAATGATGTGTAATGCCACATAGACAAGCTGGAGGAATTTATTTCATTTCAGGTGGAAGTTGTTTTTGCATTTTAGGTGAAAATATGAGAGGGAAAAAAACACAAGCCATCTTAAATGTGGGAGTTTTCTCGTACTTGTTTTAAGCCCAAGCTCTCCATATTTTCATTCTCAGGTCCCCCTCTCCTTAGTGATCCTCCACCCACTTCTCCTCCCGTCCGTGACGACAAACCCGACGATGACCCCACTTCCCCTTCTCCACCCGAAGATGAACCCGCCTCCACTTCTCCCACCGACACCCCGCCCAAATTGCCCAACCCGACCGACGGCAGCCCGCATCCCCCAGCCCAGCCGGAGCCGAGTCCCAGCCCTACCTCGTCTCCTGTCCTCCCCACCGACTCCCAGCCCGAGCCGGAACCTGTCACCCCGCACGTCAGAAAAGATGCCCCCCCTCCATCGCCTCCTCCTCGGCGCCCTGCCCCTCCTCGGCCTCCCAAGCTGCCGGATAACCAGGCCCCCAATATCTGTGACGGCGACTTTGACACGGTGACCATGCTGAGGGGGGAGATGTTTGTTTTCAAGGTGAGAAGTAAAGAATTATTGATCATATTTGTGCAGATGCAGTGTTTAACTCAAGCGTTTGCTTTGGAACGGACAGCTATAAAAAAAGCTCCAATTTTCCACACGTTGTGGATTGGAGCATGTCACTGGTCACTGACCTCCATTAAAGGACATGTAGAAATCAATGAGCTAACACGTATGCAGTCAATGTGGTGCCATAAAAGAATTAAATATAAAGACAAATAATAAAATATATATAAAAATATATATATATATATATATATAAATATACTGTGTATATATATATATTTATATATATATATTTGTTCATTTATTTCTTTATATACTTTTAAATATATAATTATTTAGTTTTTGCATATAAATAATTTTATTTGTCTGTATTTTTTTTTAAATGTATTTTAATTTTATATAATGTAATTTATTTATTTGTATCCCTTTATTTTCCCTCATTCTTTTCTCTATTGCTTTTGCTTTTCCCTATACAGAAATAAATGAAAAGATACATGGAAATGCTTACAATTGTTTGTTTTTTCATTTGTCTTTATATTTCCACATTTTTTTTATTTTTTTATTTACTTATTTATTCTTTTATTTATTCCTCTTTATATTTTCAAATTTATTTTCTTATTCTTTGACAGATTTATTCTTTTTCATGGCACTCCAATGGCTCTTTAAACACGACCCTGCTTAGAGTCAAAACAACATTCAAGTCATGCAAGGGGAAGTGGATAATCATTCATTTTGATGAGAGAAAACAAGCTGAAAGATAAACAGCATTATTTTTGCTTGTGCAGGGTCGCTGGTTCTGGCGTGTGCGGAGGAACCGGGTCTTGGATAACTACCCCATGCCGATATCTGTCTTCTGGATCGGCCTGCCTAGCGACATCGACGCAGCCTACGAGCGCCATGATGGCAAATTTGTCTTCTTTAAAGGTATGCCAAAGCTGTTTATTACCAATAAAACCTGTCACTTTGTGAACACGGCAGCCACATGCTGAGCATAATGCGCGCTGCGTTTAGTCCATACCTTCTTGACACCATGCTGAGTTTTTTTTTTTATGGTTTAGCGCTGTAAATATTTCTCAGATACGTTTTCCCCAAGCAAAGCTGAAGCCAATGTGGAGTGTGTTGTATAAACACAAAATGGGAAGTAAAACACAAATCTGGGCTTTGATTTGAAACGATCAGACTGAAAGGAAACAGTGCAAACTCAGCATTTTCTCCCCCCACACACAATGTGAGAATGTGAGGATATGGTAATAATTCAACACAGCTTTAACCCTAAATATCTGGCAGACATGCACACAAACAAACACACACACACACAGACACACACACACACACACACATACACGGGTTTGTGGCACTATCTTTGTGGGGACCTGTCATTGACATAATACATTCCCTAGCTCCTTACCCTAACCTTAATCATCACAACTAAATGCCTAACCTTAACCCTTACCCTCACCTTAACCTTAACCTAATTCTATCCCTAATCCTAAAATCAAGTCTTAACCCTCAAACTGCCCTTTAAACTTGTGGGGTCCAGCATGTTGGCCCCACAAAGCTGTCGGGACCCCACAAGTATACTGGACTCCCGGTTTTTGGACCCCACGAATATGGTTAAACAAGCCCACAGACACACACACACGCACGCACACACGCACACACACACACACACATACATTAAAATAACACTTGAAATTATGTGAACAAAAAAATGGCTGCAGATGGATACTATTAAGAGGATTGAGTCTATATGTCTTTGCATGTGTATATATCCGCATCACAGAGTTTGGGTGTGTTGCTGGGTTCATTGGGTGTCTTGAGTGAGGCTGTTGCATGGCTCAGTGTTACTCCACTGCAGCTGAGCCTCAAAAGGCCAGAGAGAGAGAGAGAGCGAGAGAGAGAGAGAGAGAGAGGATTGCATCAGCCTACTCTGCAGTGCACTGCTCCAGATGTAAACAGCTGCAGAGCTTACATTTTTACTATCAGGCTGTATGGTGATTTGTCATGCATTTTGAGGATTTTCTGAGCCTTTGATCACAGATTATTTTTTATTCCCCTTTAAAGTTTTTTTGGGCAGTTTTTCCAAATCCGAATCAAGGGTGGAAGTAAAGAGGGTATTGTATGCTGCACAGATTGTAAAGCACCTTGAGGCATATTTGAGATATTGGGCTATATAAATAGCATTGATTTGATTTGCCCTGATTTATACGCTCATTAACATATCAATAGACGATTCCCGTAAATGTTGTTTTCTGTTGTTGTGTCATTATTCTTTCTTTTTTGTCACATTATTGAGAACTGCACAAGTAGATTTTGAGGAACACTTTTTTTGCATCTTCTCCAAAGATATAGGTCATTTCATAACGATGTATATCACGATATAGCATATTTTCTGGTAATTCAATAAATAAATAGTGTATTTGAAATGACCACATGGTAAAATGTTTGTATACTTCATGTGAGCAAACAGCACATCTGTGGTTCGCTCCAGCTTCGGTCCCATGGGCAAGGATCAGAACGTAAAGTGTGATATGGCGTAAATATTGCAGTTCGGCCTCTAGATTTTGAACATCGAGATAGAAACGATATTGAAAAATATAGACATTTTCATATCGTTTTGACAATATCTAAATACTGTATATGAAAATTGAATTGAATTATAGTCATATCGCCCAGTCATAGTTGCCTATATGAATCCAAAAGGATGTAACTACTGTAGTAGACTTAAAATCAAGTCAAAACATTTCAAAGTAAGTGTGCACCAATTAGTAGAAGCCCCTTCAAACTTAGCTATTATAGTTCAATGCAGTATGTTGCAATTCAACAGTGCCCTGGCAGTGGAGGTGGAAAGTGGCTGAAAAGTGTGTCCAAAGCTTAGGGTTAGAGAAGAAATTGGCTCCAACATGAGGAAATCTTGGAAAATAAGTGCCTACCATTTGTACCTTGCCTGTCCTTTCCTCTTTATTTTCTGGAGTGACTAAACCCCATGACATATGCCATATGTTCTGGCCATCGCCTTCTCCCCATATGCTATTGTTTTTTCTCCCTGCTTTTCTTCTCTCCCTCATTAACTTTTTCTCATATTCCCCCTCTCTTAGCCAGGTAACAAGCATAACAGCTCTATCCCTTTGTCCCTGCAGATGATAGATACTGGGTGTTCAGGGAGGCTGACGTGCTGCCGGGATATCCACAGCCCCTACATGGGTATGGACAAGGAGTTCCTGCGTACAAGATTGACACAGCAATCTGGTGGGAGCCCAATGGATACACATACTTCTTCAGTGGAGACAGGTACCGTATATCACAGACACACACAGATATACGTTACACCATTTTAACACATTAATAAATAATATAAAGGGAGTTAAGACAGATGAGCAATTCAATTCAATTTTATTTATAGTATCAAATCATAATAGAGTTATCTCGAGACACTTTACAGATAGAGTAGGTCTAGACCACACTCTATAATTTCCAAAGCCCCAACAATAACAGTAATTCCCTCAAGAGCAAGCATTAGCAGTGGCTGTTGCGACAGTGGCGAGGAAAAACTCCCTTTTAGGAAGAAACCTCGGCAGACCCAGACTCTTGATAGGCGGTGTCTGACGGGGCCGGTTGGGGGTGTGATGAACAGTGGTAAATAATTGTCACATTAAAGATAGTGGAACAGTGACTTTGAAGGTGGTCGTGGAAGTTCATGTCATAGCAGGGCACATTGTGTCATACTGAGTAGTGCAGTCTCCCGTACCGGATCCTGACTACTCTGTGTGTATGAACATCACAGCAGGGCGTTGCGGGATGTAACGTGGCACTGCAGAGCATGGGTGGATGCAGTGGATGCAGTAGGACGCAACCAGACATTGCAGGGAATCGCAGAGCTTTGCTCTGTGTTAAGAAGAAACATAAGGACTCCGGGGAGTAAACTCCCCAGAGCTAGGTTAGTAACAAGCATTTCTGGGACAGGATGCATACAAAAGGAAAAAAACTGAAAACAGTGATGAGAGAGATCAGCTCAGTGTGTCATAGGAAGGAAGGAACTTCCCCAGCAGTCTAGAATTATAATAGCATAACTAAGAGAGGCATGTTAGCTTAGAGAGAGGTGCCGGATTGGGCTTGAACTCTCCCCTGCCAGATCGGGCTGTACTGACCTGCCTCCCTCTACTCTCGCTATATTATTGATTATATGATAAATAAATCTGATGACTACGAAGAGGAGCAGGTGGGCCGGGTTAGGCGGACGCTGCAACTCCTCACTCCTTAATTATAAGCTTTATCAAAGAGGAGGGTTTTCAGTTTACTCTTAAATGTGGTGACGATGTCTGCCCCTTGAACCCAAATTGGGAGCTGGTTCCACAGGAGCGGAGCATGATAGCTGAAGGCTCTTGCCCCCAGTCTACTTTTAGAGACTCTAGGAACCACAAGTAGCTCTGAATTTTGGGAGCGCAGTGTTCTAGTGGCGCAGAGCTCTTCTAGGTATGATAGTGCTTGACCATTTAGAGCTTTGTAGGTCAGGAGGAGGATTTTAAATTTGATCCTAGATTTCACAGAGAAGCTAGTACAGGAGAAAAATGATCTCTTTTCTTAGTTCTCGTCAGAACACGTGCTGCAGCGTTCTGGATCAGCTGGAGAGTTTTAAGGGACTTATTTGAGCAACCTGATAGTAAGGAATTACAGTAGTCCAGCCTGGAAGTAACGAATGCATGGACTAGTTTTTCAGCGTCGTTTTGAGATAGGATGTTCCTAATTTTGGCAATGTTACGAAGATGGAAAAAGGCTGTTCTTGAGTTTTGTTTTAAGTGGACATTGAAGGATATATCCTGATCAAAAATAATATAATATTTTGACAGCAGTGGTGGAGGCCAGGGCAATACCATCCAGAGTAGCTATATCCTTAGATAATGAAGTTCGGAGGTGCTTTGGTCCCATCACAATAACTTCAGTTTTGTTTGAGTTTAACATCAGGAAATTGTAGGTCATCCAGGATTTTATATCTTTAATGCACGCTTAAAGTTTAGCTAACTGACCACTTTCGTCTGGCTTAATTGACAGGTATAATTGGGTGTCATCTGCGTAACAGTGAAAGTTAATTGAGTGTTTCCTAATAATATTACCTAGAGGAAGCATATATAAGGAGAATAGAATTGGTCACTGAGCCTTGAGGAACGCCATGGCTCACTTTAGCGTACTTGAAGGGTTTATCGTTAATGTTAACAAATTGGGATCGCTCAGAAAAATAGGACTTAAACCAACATAGTGCGATTTCTTTAATGCCAACTAAGTGTTCCAGTCTCTGTAACAGGATGGTATGGTCAATATTGTCGAACGCAGCAGTAAGATCTAATAAAACAAGTATGGAGATAAGTTCTTTGTCAGCAGCAGTTAGAAGGTCGTTAGTAATTTTCACCAGTGCCGTCTCTGTGCTATGATGTATTCTAAATCCTGAATAAAAGTCTTCAAATAGGCTATTCCTATGTAGAAAGTCACATAATTGATTAGCGACTACCTTCTCAAGGATTTTGGAGAGAAAGGGAAGGTTAGATATAGGTCTATAGTTAGCTAAGACTTCAGGATCGAGGGTAGGCTTTTTCAGAATAGGTTTTATCACAGCTATTTTAAATGACTGCGGTACATGACCTGTTAATAAAGACAAATTGATCGTGTCTAGTATTGTGGTGTTAACCACGGGTAGTGCTTCTTTAAATAGCCTCGTTGGAATGGGGTCTAAGAGACAGGTAGTTGGCTTGGCTGAAGAGACCTTTAACATTAATTGTTGAAGGTCTATAGGATAAAAGCAGCTTAAGTATGTATCAGGTCTTATCGTTCAGAGCAGAAGAAGACTTTTTGGCACCATCGCCATTATGACTTTCTTTTACTGTCCATATTGTCTGTGTGCAGATACTGGCGATACAATGAGGAGACCCGGACTACAGACCGCGACTTCCCGAAGCCAATCAACAGATGGGGCAGGATCCCTCCCTCACCCAAAGGAGCCTTCCTCAGCGATGACGGCGGTAAATAATGACTTTCAATGAATGCAAATACAGCCTTTATTGGGAGCTTCTGTTTATGAGAATCATAGTCTCGCATTACCAGACCTATCTCCACAGCGCTGTGGAGAAAGGTCTAGCTACACCACACATACATTCTAGGAGAGGTGAAAAAAACCACACTCTGGGTTGTTTGTATTTCTTTAAACCAATTGCAATCGTGTTGGCCGGCGCTAAGCTCCGGACGCAGTGAGGGTGTCTCTGCAAAATGGTCTCGGGAAGAAATATTTGCACCCCCAAAAAGAAAATGCCACATACAATATTAAATGAAGTTAACTGTTCACACAATACAGTAACCTGAGCTATTTAAATTAGCTGGATACATGGTTAAACGTAATTTGCTTTTACCAGTGTATCGGCTTGTGTATTTCGTCCCCAGCAATCCCCAGCAATCCCGAAACATTGGCAGGATGGCTCTCCATCTGTCGTTGCTGACGAATGTTTCCGGTGATCTGTATACGCTGGAGAACTGGTGGCCGGCAACAATTTCTTTGTCTGTGTCTTTATCTTGTCCTGCGTAATAAGCTTTTTCCATAACCGGTGGGCAAAAATGCTAGCACTATCTCTTAAGATAGCAAATGCCGTAAACCTATTCTTTGTAAATCTTTACATCATTCCCCAAAAGAACCAAGCAGGCCTGCCTTGTTGCACGATCCAAATTTTTATCAAAACATGCCAATTTCAGTGTGTAGCTTGGAGGTTGTTGTTGTTGTTGTTGTTGTTGTTGTTTCACGTAGCGAAGGGATTTTGAGATCGGTAACACACGGAGAGCAGAAGGGGAGGGGAAAAGCCTGACATCCAGTACGGAGCCATGCGCCAGATGTCAGGCTTTATCCTGGCAATGTATTTCCGTTGCAACAGACCATGAGAATCCCTACACCAAAAGCTGTACTGTACATGCAGTGTTGAAAGCAGGGATAGTAGGAACGAGGAGGGAGGGAGAAAGAATGAAAGGTTAGAGGGGTGAAATTGGGTGTGTAAGAGACAGAGAGGGGAAAAAAATGACATGTGAGACCGGTTAGGCTGGAGCAAGCAGAGCAGAGAGAAGGATGAGGGGATGAGAGAGAGTGAAGAGAGGAATGAGAGCTCTGGTTTGAGGGTTGGCCTGTCCTTTGGGAAATTAGATTTGTGCCAGAGCTGCTCTAAATGCACTTTGTAACAGTCAGATCTCATCTCCACCCAAACTGTTCTAATGTCTCTGCAAGCCTGGTTGGCACTACAGAGCTTCATTTACACCCAGAAATGTAACCTATGAACACCAAGAAGAGTGTATGTAGTTCTTTTTTGCATCCCATTGCCAAATCTTTGTGCAACTAAGCAACACATCTTATTGGTTTATCGTTTTATTGTAGTTTCATATTAACACATTTTATGTATAGTCTGGTATTATATTTATCAGAATGAGCCCTGCAAAAGTCCATTGCTAAATGTGGGAATGTGGGGGAGAGTGCAAGTAAACTAGTCCCTAAAGATACGTTCCTCAATCTCCTTTTTGTGTGCACAAAAATGGAAATTAATTGTCTTTGCTGTTTTTTTTTTACACATTTAGCCTAACACTACTTTAAAGGGATAGCTTGGCATCTCAGGAAATACACTTTTTCACTTTCCTGCCGAAAGTTAGATGATAATATTGATATCACACTCATTTCTGTACAGCAATTGCTAGAACGTGAATAAACATTTGAAGCATCAGCGATGTAACTTCAGGAATGAACACTTTCTTTCTGAAAATAATTTGGTCCTAAATGGCTAGCTGTTAGCAAACGACGCGTATACTCTAGCATTGCTAGGGGACGCGTCTATGTCATGGCAGCTGTATTGCTCAGGACCCAAGGAAGAGCGGTGTCGAGTGTGAAGTAGTTTGGATGAGCGGTTTTCGAGAATGCTGCAAGCAAGAAAGTTTACAAAGCACTGAACGGTTTAGGGCCAAAATAAATTTCTGATCTGCTGCACCACATACGTGGAACAAACTCCCAGAAAACTGCAGGTCCGCTGCTACTTTCAGTTCTTTCAAATCAATGCTGAAGACTTTCCTTTTCGATGCTGTTTTTTTTAAGTTATTGCTCCTACACTGCACTCTACCTTTTATTCTTGAATTTCATACCTGTCTTATTCTATTTTAGCTGTTTTTGTATTCTCTTTAGCAAATGGTTTTAATTTAATTTAACTGCTCGTTATTGTAAAGCCACTGTGCCACGGCACACTAGTATTTACATAATAATCCATTGCACATGGGTTGGCTGCCTTACATCTATTTTATTTTCCTCTCATGCAGCTTACACCTATTTCTACAAAGGCACCAATTACTGGAGGTTTGACAATCGCAAGACAGAAGCAGAGAAAGGCTACCCTCGCTCCATCCTGAAGGATTTCATGGGCTGTGTGGGAGCCGCTGACCCTAAGCCCGACACAGACACTGAGCAGGAACCGAAAGACAAACCAGTCAACCCCTCAGACCGAGACAAAGATGAGCACAAAGAGCCGGACAGGGGCCGGGACCAAGACACAGACACAGACCCAGAGGAAGCCCAAACCTCTCAGCCTGACAGCACAGAGGAGGAGGGGGACAGAGAGGTGGACGTGGTCGTGACGGTGGCCGACAACGAATCAAAGGTTATGACCCTGATCATGGTGATTGTTCCCCTGGTCCTCATCCTGTGCATCCTCGTCCTAATCTACGCCATCCTCAGGACTCTGCAGAACAAAGAGACGCCGAGGGCCTTGGTGCACTGCAAACGTTCATTGCAGGACTGGGTGTGAGGCACAGAATTAGAAGAGATAGAGCAGGTATTCATCAATTTCGTTTGCGTCAAAATGTGTACTTTCGGCGCAGAAGTTTTGACGCGCTACTAAAGAAAGCCGAGGACGAGTCCCCGTTTTGTGCCCCGTTCATTGTGAGAACTTTTATTGCTCATGTGAAATAATGCAAACTGTGGAGCTACAGTGTACGTTTCCCTCTACTGGCCTTGAAGTTTTCTTCCTGTGTCTTTCAAATGTCTGAAAAGGTATCTTTATTTCTTTGAAAAAACACACATAACACACTAGGAATGTCTGTTTCTATTCATTCTAATTGTACAGAGGAGAGACCGATGATTTATTTGTAGTATAAATGCAGACAAAGTCGATAATGCACATACATTATACAGAAGCACACATACTGTACATACACACAAACAAACATGAGTGCTAATAGCGATACAAAAACATACATTAATATGAACAAGTCTTCCATATGCTTGACTACGGTGCCTTATCCAATCTTGACATTTTTCTTTGTTTAGAACAGATGTTTTGCACTTTTGATTCTGTTTATTGTTGTCCTTGTTTTGCTGAGGTTGCTTCACTGTGTGCATGTGTGTGTGTGTGTGTGTGTGTGTGTGTGTGTGTGTGTGTGTGTGTGTGTGTGTGTGTGTGTGTGTGTGTGTGTGTTCATGCTTATTAAACACACAGACACAAGCAGAAAAATCTTGTCCTCCGGCCAGCACAGGAATGTCAGACAGCTGTGCGTCCATGACTCCCACTGAGCCCATTATGTCTGCCCTCTCTCTCTCCAAAGAATGTGTGCATACATGTCCACACACACACACACACACACACACACACCAAGACATAGAGACCACTTACCCAAACAAAGGCACATAGAGTTTTGCACACAGACACAAGGGCTCCAGCCTCCCCTCCTCCCACCGCAGCCACGATAACTGTTCCGACTACACCACTAAAAAACACAATCCCAGTGGAGACATATTGATATATGCCTGGTATCAGGGCTTGGATGAAATAAAAAGGATTTATTCAGACTTAATGAGAAGAATTGAAAAGTGTTTTGGTATTTTTACTAATTCTGTCCATCTCAGATGGACCTGTGAAGAGGAAACCCATAGCAGCAGTATCCATCTTTGTGTATCTCCTCTTCTTTTTTTAATGCTAAAGCTAAATAGATTTAAAGCTAAGGGAGAAGCCTGCAGGCTTGAGAGGAATGGGTCAGCGTCTGGTTTGCATTAAGGCCACATGCTGCTGATTTAGTAGTGTCAGGCATGAGGAGGGGGGGTGAGAGGGGAGTTGGGGAAAATGCAAAAAGAAGGAGGTATAAAAAGTAGTGGGGAGGTAAGGAGAAATGAGAGAATAAAATGACAAGGGAAAGAAAGAAACCGGGGGAGGCACAGATTGAGGAGGGGGGAGAGGGAGGGTTGCCAGAATTTCCTTTCCAGTTCTCCCTGGAAAAGGAGGAGCGAGGGAAAGAGCGAGGATTTGGGGGGAGGGGCAGCGCTGGCGTTGCCCCTCCTGACCTAGATCGGGACACTAAGTCCACTCCTCCTTCTCAAGTCTTGTTGTTTTTGCCGTGCTTGTTGTAATGAGCTAGAGATGACTTCCTCTGCGACCCCCCTCCTTTCTTCCTCATCTATCTTTCTCTCCTTTTGTTTTCCATTGTCTTTTTTGCTCTGCCTTTACTCCCTGATGTATTCATTTTCTTCTCCACTCTACTGGAAAGTTAGCTCAAAAAAATAAACACTCAGAAAGTCATTAAAAGCCACTATCTATCTGTTTGTCTTTCCTTCTTATTGTCATTTTTGTTATGTCACTGTAGCCACAGCGCTATTTTGTTGCTCCGCTTTGCTTGTTGTGCCTATAATTTTTGTTTCGATATTTTGTCTTTGCCGTGTGCCGTTTGTATGTGATATAGGGGGAATTAAAAAAACATAAATAGCATGAGGGAATGTTTTTATAAATGTGTTTTTTTTTTCTACCTTACTTTTTTAGTTTAGTTTTGTAAATTTTATTACTGTTGAGAATTTTTGTAAGAACAGCAGTAGATTATGACGATGATGATGCATGCAGGGCATGTTCTGTAAGGCCTGGGCACTCTTGTGTAGAGTACATTAAATATTTCACAATAAAACTTACAGGTAAAAGCATCACAAGTCTTCTTTGCTGCAGTTTTTGGGATCATGTTACACATTTGACCTGCTGTGCACGTCAAGTTCAAAGAGTTGATTCTGATTTTGGCCACAAGAGGGAATCATTGCCTCTAAAATGTTAAAACGTAATAATGTTCACTACTTTCAGCACAATATGCACACGCAGTGATGATAAACTCACGTAAAAGCTCATACAAAAATATGTACAGTATGTGCGCTCCTACACAGAATCAGTGCACTTTTTTAGAACAGTTCTTATATTTTATATAAACACTGTTCCTGTTTTCACTCTGCTTCATTTACTTTACAGCTGGAGTTACTTGTTACTTTGCATATAAAGACTTCATCAAAAACATTATACAATTATATAATATGATGCATGTTTATAAATTACAATATCAAACAGTATATAATTAAAGTAATTTAAATTAGCCACTTCAACAATAGTCATATAATAAGTTAATGAATAATGTTACACTCTCAAAGTGACCCAATTTGCATAAAAAATATTTGTACTTACTTGGTGATCATTCTTCTTTACTGTTTTTTATACAGGACCTTTACTTTTATGGAGTTCTTTTACATTGTGGTATTACCTTTCCAGTGTATGTAAAGAGAGAGAGAGATAGAGAGAGAGAGAGAGAGAGAGAGAGAGAGAGAGTGTGTGTGTGTGTGTGTGTGTGTGTTTGAGAGAGTGAGTGAGCAACTTCCTGCATGTCTTTATGTCAGAGGTAATCAGGATTAGCTTCCATCACAGATCATCCACTACAGCTTTACCTCTAGATCTGCTTTCTCTTTCAGCTGCTCTCTGTTTATCTTTCTTAATTTCCATCTCTCCCCTCACACTATTGCATTCCATCGTTCTTTTCAATATATTCTACAGTAAATCAAACAAAACCGATTAGGATTAAGGCCAGTATGGTGCTGCTGTATTCCAGCCATTGGCCAAGGGTCTGTGTCATCGACCTGTTCTCCCAGTTTATCCCCTGCTGAGCTGATAATGGGATTTGCCCACTCCTCATCAGCACCACTAATTGTTCTGTGGTTCCCATTCTCAAACACAACGACAGGTTTTTCCAACTTTCTGTGGCTTCCTGATTATTAGCTGTCTTTTTGTCAAACTGATGCTTGTACAGGTTGTTTGTTTAGATCCCCGTATTGTCCGTCAAAGCAGCTATTCTTTCAATGTAACAGTACTACACATAACATTAAATTAGCCATGTCCTGTTTATAGTCGGTTAGTTAACGAGGGCAGACCTGGGTCCTTGTTAATCACTCTAAAGCACCATGCCATTCATCCCCCTTTCCTTTCATCTATCCATCTCTTTATCTTGATTTCTCCTCCTCCTTTTTTCCTTCTCTCTTTTTTCCACACTGCCTTAAATTCACCCTGCCACCTTTCTTTCTTCACGTTCACTGTCAAACTGTTAATTAGTCAGATCTTTTACTGAACTAGGCCTACACAAATAAAACAATGTCCTGCATTAAAATTCCTACAAATTAGTTAAGTAAAAGTACCCATTTCATAGAAAAATGTCCCCTGTGACTGGCATATAGTTTACATTATCAGATTGATCATACTAAAGCAACAATTCACAAGAACTGTTGTAGCTGATTTTATTTATGCAGTTCAGTCCCAACCTACATGGGCCTCTTCCAAATGCTCACAAGGGTTTTGTTTTAAACGTTTCTCTAATCTTTGCTTTTTTGTTATTTTAACATTTTATTATAACCTTTTTAAGGTTCAAATACAGGCCTATAGCCTAAAATATCAACATTTTAGGCTACATATTTTAACCTCAAAACAGTTATGTAAAGAAAACCATCTGAGTTCACTCCTGTTAGTGGAGCTAACAATAGACATCTGAAGGGCCCATTTTTTTAAGGGAGTCAAATAACAAAAGTTTGGGAAACCACTGGTTTAAAGAACCTCTAGGTAGGATTGTGAAGATCCAGGACTTAGACAAAAAATTGGAACATTGACAACTTCTCAGTCCCTCCCCCCTTTCTGCTCAAGCCCAAAACGGTCTCCTAAGCCCCTCCCCCAACAAGGGAGAATGAATGCGTGTGCATGAGCAGTGATTGACACGCACTTAGACCCCCCCCCCCCCGCCCTGATTGGTCCATCTGAACAGGAAGCTGTGGATTTTTGCAAATCACACTACAGGCTGTAGGTGGTGCCAGAGGAGCCAGAATGTTTTTAATGACCTGCTTTATGTAGTTCTACTGGAACATAGGGTCAGTTTCAGCAAATATGACAGAAATTTAGTTTTATAAGGCTTACCTACTGCACCTTTAAGGTTTGATCAATGTATTTTACAAGGTTATCATACGTTATAAGGAATACGTTTCACTCCGCGCTGGAAATTGTGGTAAAAGGAATAAGGATTCACGAAGTTGAGTCGGTCAAGTATTTAGGCGTAGTGTTGGATAGGACACTATCGTTTAAAAAGCATATTTCAAAATTGATAAAAACTGTTAAATTTAATTCATCACAGTTTAGATATATTCGTCCTCAAATGAGCACAGATGCTGCTAAGCTTTATATGCATGCAATGATATTTTTTCATCTTACTTACTGCATCAAAAATTGGTCTCTTTCAACCAATTCTGCGTTACAGCCACTTCAAAGCTTGTACAAACAGGCACTTAAAATTTTAGATAAAAAACCTTTTTCATACCACTACTGTAACATTGTGAAGAAATAGAAATTATTAACGTTTGAAAAAGTACAGATGAAAATTAGCTTGTAGCTATCTCTGGTCTGTGCAACACATTTGTTGTGCAATGTCCCTGTCAAATAAATAAATAAATAAATGTTTTAGCCATGCTGGCAACTTGGCTTTAGGGATGGCAATGTCGGTCTGTGGACAGAACACCACTTTGGTCCAGACTTAAATATCTCAACAACTAGCTAAAGTTGGGCCTATGGATTGCAATTCAATTTTGGCATGATGAATAACTTTTTAGATTTCTTTGCTTTTAATCTAGAGCCATCATCACGTAAAAAAATAATTTTTAATCTGTCCAACACTGTCATTTATGACCAAATGCCTGCAAATGTAATTCCCATCAGTATCTGGTGTGCAAAGTACTTTGTGTTTAGTTCTAATATTTCCGTCTCTGTCTATGTACAATAGCCTACTTTATACCATCTATGGTTTACGGATCCATCGTTGTGGGTCATTGTTAACATGTTAGCGTTAGCATTTAGATTAAAGCACCACTGTGCCTACACAGTAGGTTACAGCCTGACAGAACTGCTAGCATGGCTGTAACGTTAGATCCTTATTATTTTATTTGTAAAAATCTCAATCGAGTTAAACTGTCGAATTAAAGTAGTTTAGTTGCTTAAGTCGCCTACAATATTTCCCTCTGAACTGTAGTGGAGTTTGCAAAAGTACAGTATTTCCCTCTGAATTGTAGTGGATTAGAAGCAAAATGTTACAGTACCAGAAAACTATGAAGTTCCTCAAAATTGTAGCCTACATGCAGTAAGTAATTTTAATTAGTAACTAACGCTTTCATATTAATGTAATGGAGTGAAAAGTACAATATTTCTCTCTGAAATGTAGGGGAGTAGAAGTAGAAACTGGCATAAAAAGAAAAGACTCAAGTACAGTAGTTGAGTAAATGTACTTAGTTACGTTCCACCACTGGTTCTAGGAACAAGGGAGTAAGTAGATCACCACTGCCCTGGTCAGACCCTGAGCCTTTCTACAGTAATAAGCTTTACCTTCCCCTTGTCTCCTCCTGACTGTTATTGAAAAGGTTTATGTAGCTCATCACTGGTCATCGTTAGCCTGCGTCACTTGCTGGGGATAAATCTGTAATCAGGATGGAAGATAACAGGGAACAGAGATGACAAGGTGGAGGAGGGATTAGGGGACCCTAGCTGCCAACAAGTGCATTGTGCATAGCCTATAGTAAGACAAATGAGACAGCGTCACCAAAAAAAGTTCCCTTCTTTGGTAGAGAAGCAGAGTGTAACAAGATGCAATCACACAATATTACAAATATAATGTTTGATGTATTGTAGTCTGTAACTGCAGAGAAAAGGTGCATACATCCCTGGAGTCAGTGGTTATTTGAGTCACTGTTTGTTGCTGTCTTCCTTGGTGAGGGAGTGATACCCGTTTATACAGTAGGTTACAGGGATGGTGTCCTGATGATATGTTTCTCTGCTGTTAATCTGCGATAGCTTCACAGTCCAGAATTGTACCTTGACCTTCAGGTGGTGCTGGGTAATCCCGTTAGCCCCAGGCAGCCATGGTGGAAATCCCAGCAGACCTGTGCTGGCTGTGCCGCACTCTGGATCTACGCCACCAGCATGCAGAACCACCTGTAGACACGCAGGTAAGGAAAACTGGTTATTCTGTACAGAGGTAGGGAAATACAGTACATACAATAAATATATAGATTACTTTGATAGTAAAATGGAATACCTGAATGCTGATTTGAGGTGCATGCTGTGATGATCCATGTCTTAGTAAAGTGACAGTGGTTGAAGTTGCTGCAGAAGTGTTTATATGAGTATATACGTATGTTGATGATGATGTGATTACATGTTTCCTTATAGCTTCCAATTTGCTTTTGTCAAAGTCTACTCAGTACTGCCAGGTCTTATTTGCGGACAGAGAGGGTTAAAATGCATACATTCGTTCTAAATCACAAACACAATCAGCAGACGAGTTATTAATATGTTTCCTTGGGGTGTCTTCTTCTGATTAATGTTTTTTTGATGTTTGACAAGGATCCAGTGTGATGAGGCCGAATGTCAGGAGTTGATCCCGGCTTTAAGCAGCGAGGAAGGCTGTAGATTAGTTGGGGGGACAGAGCTGCACTATTTAATCCAATGCAATGAATATGAGATTAGGCCAGGGAAGAGGCCCTGCTGATCTCCGCTGATTGGGACAGTGTGTCAGGAATCACACACTGGGATCACAACAACAGCTTTGGTGACGAAGCTTTGAATGTGGATTTTCTGTCAACACATTCCTCATAGATAACCAAGCCCAAAGCTAAAGAGTGGGATAACTCTAAGAGATGTGAAACATCTTCCAGGCTGCGAAAATTCCGAATCCCACTATGGCTACGCCAAGACCCGCCCTACGAAGCAGCTCCATTGGTTGGGGTTAGGCATTTGACCTCGAGTGGTTAAAGGTGCTGTAGGTAGGATTGCGAAGACAGAGGATTTAGCCCAAAAAATTTAAGATCGACAACTTCTCAGTCTCTCCCCCCTTTCTGCTAAAGCCCAAAACGGTCTCCTAAGCCCATCCCCCCACAAGGGAGAATGAATGTGTGTGCATGAGCAGTGATTGACACTCAGTTAGACACCCCCCCGACCCTGATTGGTGCATCTGAACAGGGAGCGTGGATTTTTGTAAATCGCACTACAGGCTGTAGGTGTTGCCAGAGGAGCCGGATTTTTTTTTTAAATCATCTACTTCATTTAGTTCTACTGGAACATAGGGTCAGTTTCAGCAAATATGACAGAAAGTTATTTTTATAAGTCTTACCTACTGCACATTTAAGGTTAGGATAGCCGATTGGTCAGGGGATAGGACCTGTACAAATGGGGTTACGCTACCTTGCGTAAGCATGGATGCCTGGCCAATAAATGCTATTGAAGGGCGGGTCTTGGCGTGGCCATAGTGGGATTCGTAATATTGCTTCCAGGCCATCACTTTTTTCCTTCCATGCTGGAGCTACACTGTGTCCAGAGTGCACATTGAGCTCCAACAGACATGTCAAAATCTAGTTTTGATCCAAGAATAAAGGGGTGGATTATTGGAGAGAAATCATTGGAATAGGGTGTGTAAATGGACAGAAGCATGGATTACGGGGAAGTTAATTATTTAGGCCTACCTGGCCGCTTTTTGTTTGCATCAATGATAAAATAAACGCCCTCTTGGCTCAGGACATACAGTTGATCGATTACGTAGACCTTACTTGTTGTCCCTGGGAAGTAGATGGGGATGCTGTGTGAAACGTTTTATCGACGGCCGTCCTGGTTGCCCTCGATCTGTCTGCTGTGGTCAGTCAGCAGCAGGACGTCTTGCAGAAGTGGATTATCTCAAGGTTGATAAACTGTCAAAGCGGATAATACGCACATTTGAGATTAAGTCAGACAAGTTGCACTCCTGCTGGCTCTGTAAATCTCTAACTTGAATCTTGAGTGTGCTGCAGTTAAAATGTCCTCTTCCTGTACATGCGTGACTGATTTCTACCTGTTTGAACTGATTTAACCCTCTGTCACCTGTGTTGGCTGTTGGTAAAGCTGCTTATGGTACACTACTGCTTGAGTTACCCTCTGCCCTTGTGCCTTTTAGTCTCCTTTGCCTTTTAACTCAGATCCTGATTTCTATCTCTCCTCTGAGTTCATTTGCAGATTGAAAAGGCAAGTCTACGTTGCACATTGCAAACTAATTTATTCAGTTATATAAGATGCCAACTTTCCCTGACTAATGTTCATTCAAGGATTTTCTATATCATATTTCAGACACCACATACCATTGTCCAAGTCTGTAAATGTGTCTGTCTGTGACAGTTTTATGATTTATATGAAAAATAAAAATAGTCAAGAGAGAGAGAGAGAGAGAGAGAGAGAGAGAGAAAAATGTTGCCTGAGATAAAAGACGAAGCAGGTGAATGTCCTTCATCAGACCTCATTAGCTCCAGTTAAGGCTCTCTGTTTGACACATGAAGTGGCTGCTTTAATGAAGACATTAGTAAAGAGTTATTAGGAATTATCATTATAACCATCACCATTATCAACAATGTTTGATGAAGGGCTTTTGAGAGGCTGATTATGTGTGTGTGTGTGTGTGTGTGTGTGTGTGTGTGTGTGTGTGTGTGTGTGTGTGTGTGTGTGTGTGTGTGTGTGTGTGTGTGTGTGTGTGTGTTTGTGTCTGTGTGTGTGTGTGTCTGTGTGTGTGTTCAACAGGATGTTTAACTGGGTGGTGAAAGTGGTCCCCCAATACCCTGAAGCTCCCGGGACAAATGGCGATGCTAAGACCCCTGCTGCCTCTGGGAAGAGTGCTCCACAGAATAACACAGAGAATTCAGAGGACAGGTAAATCTCTCTCTCTCTCTGTGTGTGTGTGTGTGTGTGTGTGTGTGTGTGTGTGTGTGTGTGTGTGTGTGTGTGTGTGTGTGTGTGTGTGTGTGTGTGTGTGTGTGTGTGTGTGTGTGTGTGTAAACATATTGACATCTTACCATCTTTCTTCACCTCCTCTACAGCCAGGGCCAGGCTGGAGTGTTAGGCTGGCTGTCTAATGGGTTCGTCAGCGCCCTGCCTCAACCGTCTGGCTCCCCTCAACCCAGCAGGGCCAACTCTGAAACCAGGGTGAGTGTTTAGATTTTTCACTGGACATGTGGCCTACTCAGGTGGACGTCAGGCGCCAGCGGTGGGATGTAACTAAGTACATTTACTCAAGTACTGTACTTAAGTACAAATTTGAGGTACTTGTACTTGAGTCTTTTCTTTTCATGCCACTTTCTACTTCTACTCCGCTACATTCGGAGGGAAATATTGTGCTTTTTTTACTACGCTACATTAATCTGACAGCTTCAGTTACTAGTTACTTTACAGATTAAAATTTTTGCACACAAAACACATGTAGTTTATAAAATATGATGTTTTATTATAAATGAACCTACCCAACAACATATAGGCCTATAAGTCCAGCGGAAATGATGAGCTGATTAGACACTTGATGAGTTGATTGACAGTTGTAACTGTTTTGATCGTTTTTAGTTTCGTAAAAGATTTTCCTGCATTGAGTACTTTTAAAACTTTAAGTAAATTTTCCTAATGATAGTTACATGCTTTGGGAACCCCCTATTGGGACCCCCTCAAGGGGTACATCCTAATAAACACATTTGAATATATATATATTTTACTTAAATAACATTTCCAATGCAGGACTTTTAGTATTATTGTGAGTATTATTTACAGTGTGGTATTAGTACCTTTAAAGGATCTGAATACTTCCACCACTGTCAGGTCTTCTACTTCTACTATGAGAAATACAATGACCGGCCAATTTATTAGGCACACCTCGAACAATCTAAAGCAATCTAATATAGCTGCTCTGCTATAAGGTCTAAGATACATTTAATGTTAATGGTTTGATGTTAAATGTAACAGAGGTGTTAATTAAAAAATATGTTTTTTATCATTGAGGTCATAGTTGGTGATGGTGTTGTACTGGACTACATTATATTCATAAGTGTTACCAGTGGTTAAATTGGCTTTTGTAGGGAGGGGGAGCCCTTATTTACGGGGAATGGTCGTCATTCAAAATCGCGCCGTAAAATGACTTAATGTGTTTTTTCACCAAAGGGGCTCTTTTTCCAGTATTAATGTGTAAGGTAGGGTTGATTAGTTCAAACAAAGAGAAATACTTTACAATTCACTTACTTTATTATTATTTCTTACCTTTTATAGGCTAATGTTAACAGGCAGGCAACGGATTTCACCCTTGGAAAATGTATGAAATTGAACATGTTTGAAAATATTGGTTGGCAAATATGTAAACATCTTTTTAAACAAGAAAATTATGTTGATTTAAGAGAATCAGAAACCACTATTATAGCCTTTTTAACAGTGATTGGCTTGCCCAGCTTGTTAATAGCCAGTGTATGTTCATTTTAGCTTCCAGTTTGTTAGATGGCACCAACATTTGGTCTAATCATAACTGGCCGCCAACACCAAAGGCCAAGGTTTTGCTTCCAGATTTGTGTGCTGACTTATGATGTGGGGGTCTGGGGGTCCTCCCCCGAATTCTTTAGCATTAAACACTATATTTCCTGCATTTTAGTGAATTTGTATGCATCTACTTCTACCTTTTTCTGAATAAATATGCCTGAAATATCTTTATGTAAAGGGAAACATTACAATCCAAAAATAAAAACATAATGGAAAATATTGCAGTAAGGCTGTCAGGCATTCTGTATTGCATTCATCTATTTATTCTCCTTTTCTTTTCTAATTATATCTGAGTCAGCACACATGTAGCTTAGGCCTAATTTATTCTTCCCTCTTTTGCATCTTTTGTTAGGGAAGTAACCTCTGTAAATGTGCATATGACAATTTTTCACCTCAGTGATACATTATTCATTTAATAAATCCCTGGACTGTAATATTTCAGATGTTTGAACCTGATTTCTGCTCATGTCCAAAACTTGAGTTGACTTGTGCACATTCAAAATATAACTCATCCCACCTGTGCTCTCTGAGATTTGGAGGAGTCGTGATATTTTGTGAAAAATAAAGTTATAATAGGCTATTAGCCTACAAGAATAAAGTCACTATATTTCAGAAAATAATGTACCTGCACCGTAGTCTGCTGCGCATTACGTGATTGGTCTGCTGATACGGTAGATCTCAGACCGTCTGACATCTAGAGCGCCGTTTGAGACGTTTAAGGAAGTGGCGCGTACGCGCTCTACATCGGAGGTGGAAACCCGAAACTTATAGCAGAAATGCACTGAGCACAAACGCGACACATTTGCCGCAGCATGTCGCCAGCAGAGCGCATCCATAAACCTGAAGCTGCCCAGCTTTTTACAGCGAGATTGGGCACAAAGCGACGTCCAGTTTCATATTTGTCAGTCAACACTTCAAAATACATTTGGGGCTGAAGCCCCGGCAAAATGTTTGATGCTGAAGGAGACGGAGCTGAGCTCCGGCAGGGTGTATAGTGGACCTGAGGAGGCGGAGCTGCGCTCCGGGGCGCTCCGGCCCAATTTAACCTCTGAGTGTTACTAATATTCCCCTCATTGATGTAAATAGGGAGGAGGCCTATTTACACATTTCTGACAATTTCATCTAAAACCCAAACATTGTGAACTTTGTAGAGTTAAGAGTTTTTGACAGAGCTGTTGTATTGAATTGCATTACATTGTTCAAGTGTACCTAATAAATTGGCCAGTCAGTGTAAATCTATGTATGCTAGTTTGGGATCAGACTGATAGTGCTGAATATTTGGCTTTTAGCCTGCCATGACTAGCCAGTCATGTCCTTCCTAAATAGCAACTACATCAGAGTGAATGTGTTCACCTTTTGACAAAACTATGGTATGGAGTACTCAGACTACACGTTGACAAGTTTTCACAGAGTACAAGTTTTCACAGAGTACCGCACAGTATATTTAATTTGTCTATTTTGTGTCTATGTTATGTATTGATATAATTTAAAAGCATACGTGTGCTACTATAAATGTGGATAATGGGTACAAAGACTAAATAGGAGGAAGGGAGATTTGCAGTAGACTTTCTCTGGCCTCTACATTTTTCTCATTCTCTATTTCTTTCTTTGCCTTCCACCAGTCAGGAGAGGATGGAGAAAGGTACAGTGTGATTAAATAGAAGGGCATATTTAATGCTAAATACATCCTCCAAAGGTAAATTCAATTCCATGTTTTCTCCCAGGTCTGGAGTGATAGGCTGGGTCGCTCAGGGTCTGACCAAGGTGTTGCCTCAGCCTGAGGAGAAGTACAAAGAGGTTTACGTTGATGAAGTAACTGAGGTGAGACACAAGGACTTCATTATTTAGTGAACTTTACAACACCAAAACATCTTAACTACTGTACATCAGACCTCCAAACCTTGAGGAACAACAACTCTAACTCAGGGCCTGGCCTAGACCTTTGGGAGGGCCCCGAGGGTGGTGGTAATGTGTTGCCACTTCCCATGGCACTGAACCAAATTGTGCATTGTATATATTATTTTTTTTAACCATATTGACATATTTAGCGTTAAATTCTCATTGGAAAGGGCTGAATTTCACCTGTCTTCATGTGTAAGATGTCTGAATGTAGAAAGGTTATGACACAACCAAAAAGATATGATGTACAAGGCCACCATATGGTGAAGAACATACATGTATTACAAATAACTAATAACATTGTGCAAACTCTGTGCTTGTAGGGGTTAATGATCCAGCATCTACTGACAAACTTAAGCACCTGTAAATTATAGATAATTCTGTTATTAATTTCATCAGCTGCATCAGACCCATCCAAACTGGATCCCCCAGATTTCCTTTTATACATTTCCAAATATAAAATACTATTTGTACTTTGGCTTGGCTGAATACATATTGTTAAGTGAGAGATGTGCACTTTTGGGGCCCTGCGGTAGCCTCAAGGCCCTAAACAGTTTGCTTATGCCTTCAGGCCAGATTTTCTCTAAAGGGCCTTTTAGACCGAATGTGGCAATAGAACCGCTGCCCATCTGAAACCCATCGTTTCCAATGGCTAGCGCCTCACCACGACGCCGGCAAGCTCGCACTTCTGCTGTGCTCAAAGTTCAACTGGGTTAAACTTTAGGCGCAGCAAGCTTTAGATGTGCACCGAACCAAGCGGCAAGCGCAGCGCAAATCACGTTTGGTCTGAAAGGCCTATGACTAGAATGGCACTCACAGAGCGCCCGACTTCCGCCAAGGCCAACAGTGCATTCACATGCTCCTTGGATGGTTCCATTTCCTGAGTTGTGAAGTCATTCTTCCGCCTTAAGTATGTGCTTGAGCTTTAAGTCGTAATGTTGAAACAACATGGACGCTACAAAGAAGATGTGTTTTATTGCTCAGAGTGTTTAAACAACACAATGTCAGCTGTTTGCACTATTTCCGTTACAAAGAAGAGGCAAGGAAAAAGATTAGGTGAGCCATGAAATATGTCTATCTACCCCGTGATTCGGATCCACTCCAAAATGAAATGGGTTCTTCTATGGCACGTGCTACACCCTTACGACAAGTTTCATTGAAATCGGGCCAGTAGTTTTTCCGTAATCCTGATGACAAACAAACAGGTAATCTAACCAACAAACAGACAAACCGAACCTTTTTTTGGCTGAGGTAATAAACTATAGGTAGTCCAATAGTTTAGCACAGTACTTTTCCCTCCAGAAACCAATACTCCATTATTAGTTATTAGGTCAAGTAATTCAGCCAAGCGACAGCAAGGAAATCTTTGTTTTTGAACTGTGTGACACTTGACTCAAGCAAGATAATGCTGTCCAACCACAGGCTTATGAGACTAATCGTGTGTAAGGATTAAGTTTATAAAGGAATCTGCAGTGCGTTTAGCCAGCTTAAACCCCTCCATTAACTTCACTGCATTTAAACCACTCTAGACAAAATGCTTACAAGATTCTGGGATATTTCTGCAGGCAAAGACATTATCCAGTCAATTCATGTCACGTTGCCAAATGTTATGTATTGAAATATTTATATTCAAGATAAGGGCCCCACTTGTAGTCCTCCTTAGCCCAAATTTGAGTCCACATGCTGTACTGTGGGTATTGGCATAAAAGGGGACCATGTGGGGATGTGAGGTTTGTTGCTCCAATGAGCATCATTCGTAGCAGACCCTGATCACAGATGTGCATGGGGAGATGCACATGTGGCCTATTCTGCACATGTGGCCTATTCTGTGTGTGGACACACTGTGTGGACAAACAGACTTTCATTAACATCTGTGGGGCTCACGTCACATTGACATAATGGATATAAAGTGGAAGAGATAATGTATCTTAATTATTTTTTTCATTAAAAATATTATAATAATTCCCTAATGCTCTTTTGGCTCGACTTAACATTTGATATCTTTTGTCCTAGATCTTTGATGTGGAAAAAATGCCAGGTATGATTCTTTTCTACATGTTTTGCCTTTTTGCACAGAAGTGATGTTTGGAATGATGATTAAATATCAGGCATTTTCCATCTAGACTGCTGAACTAATCTATGCTATCTGTCTGTCTGTCTGTCTGTCTGTCTGTCCAGATTTTGATCCCCTTCCACACATCCCAGTGGTGGAGATGGTGTCAGATGATGAAGTGGAGGAAGAAGAGCCTCCTGCATTCTCTTCCAAGTGAGTTTACACCACCTTTTACTACACATTCACAGTGACTGAAGCTGAACCTTGACCCACCAAGCATACCGAACACTGACAGCACTTGGCATTTGATGGATTCCTTTGTCTAAATAGTCCAAAAGTACAGCTGGACTTTACTGGATATTCTGAATCAAACACACACACACACACTCTCACACAAACACACACACACACACACACACACACACACACACACACACACACACACACACACATCAGTATCAGTACAGGTGGTTAAATGAACTATAAACATGTAAGGGACTAACTTTTCTCCTTTTTTTCTGCAGTGTGGTGAACTGGATAAAGCATATGGTCCCTCAGCCAGTTATGCCGCTGCCCCCTGGTGCCGTACCCATAGAACCATCAAGCAAGTCCTCCCGCTCGTCTCTGGACAAACGTACGTACACTCACATACACAAACATGAAAGTACATTTGTCCCAATGCACACCAGCTGGCTTGTGTTTACCCACTGCACAAACATACACAGTCACAACACATCACTTACCTCCTTGAAACCTTCAAGCCTTAAATGGATAGTTCAGATGTTTTGAAGTGGGGTTGTATGAGGTACTTAGTACTTATATAGTCAGTCTACACTAGATGGTAGATGGCGGTCAACACGCCCCCAGCTTGGAAAAGCAGTAGTACCGGCAAGGGAGCTAAGCAAAGTACTGCTGTGGACAGGAGCAGCAGCTAAATGTATTTTAGACACCTAAATAAAGGCCCACTTAACAAAAATCAATATCATTTTAAGTGTACGCTATATTAAGTATTTTTTCACCCCTTTACCTTGCCATCAGACAGTCCTTTCTGACGAGGAACTGAAGCCGGTCTCTTTGTTCTCTTCAAAGCCACCTCTGCTCCCTTTGACAAAAACAGTAATCTTATACCTCACAAAACACAGGGGAAGGTAAAATTACTGTTTTTGTCAAAAGAGTCCGTTGGCTTTATATGGCTTCAGTTCAGTTCAAGTTTAGGGGTGAAAATATTCTAAATATAGTGTACACTTCAAAAATCCGAGCTATCCTTTTAAAATATTCATTGAACTCAGGACATATTCTGACTTTATTGGATGAATACTTTTTTTTGTACACTGAACTTCACGTCTTTCTCTCCCTTTTCTAGTTATTTCTCCACCACCTGAATCTCTCAGTGGAATCTCACTGGATACTGACGGCAAGGCCTCGGCGTACGTTTTGATCCCTCTCTGTCCTTATTAATCATTCTTTTTCCACAAGACAACATAAAAGATAAAATGACACTTTAATGATTTCTATATATTAGGGCAGAGGTGGATTCGGTCCAGTAATGTCAGAAAAATGTAAACAAAGCTTGGCCAGCTGGAGCATATGAAGCTTCAGATGTGAGGGTCTTAATTGGCTTAATATGTTATCCATCTATCCATCTTACAACAGTACTGAGATGTTAAAGGTGCTGTAGGTAGGATTAGGAAGATCCAGGACTTAGCCAAAAAATTTGAATATCGACAACTTCTCAGTCCCTCCCCCCTTTCCGCTAAAGCCCAAAACGTTCTCCTAAGCCCCTCCCCCCACAAGGGAGAAAGAATGCGTGTGCATGAGCAGTGATTGACACGCAGTTAGACATCCCCCCTGGCCATGATTGGTGCATCTGAACAGGGAGCTGTGGATTTTTGCAAATCGCACTACAGGCTGTAGTTCTACGCTCAATGGTGTTTTTTGCCCCCAACTGCTCCTTCCAGGCAGCACTGCCTGGAAGGCACTGTTGGGGGCAAAAAAACACAGATAAACTAGTTCTACTGGAACATAGGGTCAGTTTCAGCAAATATGACAGAAAGTTAGTTTTATAAGTCTTACCTACTGCACCTTTAACGACGACATACTTTACAGATGTTTTCCTTGACATGTTAGGGTTATGATGTTGCAGAACAGTAAAATGTATAACTTGTGTTAAGTGCATACAGTTAATCAGTTTGTCTCTTGACAGTGTGGTTGGCTGGTTTGTGTCAGGACTGGGCCTGAAGCTGCCTCAGCCCGCCATTCAAGCCAAAGATGATGCTGAGGTAACTTTTAGCAACAAATCAATGTTTCTTTCTTCCGTCTCCTCTTCTTGTCTTTCAGCCTTGTCAGCCTTTTCTTACCACCCAACTTTCTGGGATGTGTTGTTACTCAATTTCTTTATCGAGCTATATTGACAGCCATTCTACGGAAGAGTATTAGTGCCAGGTATAAGGTTAAAAAAATGAGAGGAGGAAGATTTAAAAAAATAATGCATTTCGAGGATATAGTAAAAATCTCGAGAATAAGTCGATCTTTCAGTATTAGTGCCAGGCATAAGAGAAAAAATAAATCAAAGGAAGGTTTTTTATTTGCATTGCGAGAATAAAGTCGGAATGTTGAAAACAAAGTCAAAATGTTGAAAATAAAGTTGAAATACTATTTCAAGAATAAAGTCAAGATGTCGAGAATAAAGTCAGAAATTCTTGAAAAAAATGTTCCTCCTCACCCTAATACTTTTCCGTACAAATCAACTCACTTTCTTTTTTAAATCTTTTTTTCTCCCCAGGGTGCACCTGAAGTTCTACAGAAAGGTGAGTTAAAGTTTTTTTTCACTTAATTATACTTTCCTGTAATCATAGAAGACCCTCTGCTTGTCATTGTTCCCAAATGCCACAATTCACAGTTCAAGCCAAGTGGGTCTACATCACATAATGTTTTCCAGACAATGTGTTAAGTCACTGGAGAGTAATGCCTACAACCTACAAAACATCTCTTTAAAGCTACATTGTGTAAGAATTTCTCCCAAAATTGTATATGACAACCAACTGAATATTACTTTCTAGCCCTTCCTCCTACGGTGGCCGAACCTTAGATTAGCTCTTTCCATCATTTACATGCAGCTGTTCTAGCCACTCCAATATTAACTTTGGTCTCATTGCTTTGCGTGTCGTGTTGTCATTTTAATTCTCTTTTTCGCGTCCCTGGCGAGTAATCTCCCAATAGGTGTAAGAGGGTGAAATGCGGAGGTATGTCCCTCTTTGGCTAATGGATTTTAAAGATGGAGGCGCTACATGGCGGCCGTCAATCGAGCGAGTCGCTCGTATGTATTCTGAATGATTCTGAATGTCAGATTCTACGCTTACGAGAATACTTTGATTAGTTGGTGGAAGTAATTACACATGAATGAGTACATATTTGTGAAAGAACAAAGGTTTTTTTGCTAAGAATCAACTCAAAAATTACACAGTGTGCGTTTTATTCAAGTCATTATTTTATTGGTGAAAAATACCTTGAGTAACTCCCGTGGATCTTTGTAATATTTGCAAAGTACACGTGTTTCCTGTTGAAACACCCTCTTGTTTTTTCCGCCCATAGTTTTTGAAGAGGTGTTTTGGTCGGACGGTCGGAGCCTAACTCAGTCCCTCTTCTCCTTCTGTTTCAGGGGGGAAGGCGCTGCGAGCCCCTTAAACAGCAGGAGGAGGCGACTAGGGGATGCTCTGATTCCCACATACAGACAGACAGACAGACAGACAGAGTGACAGACAGAGAGACATATTGTACTGTTAGGGGAGCTACAGGTGCTGTGCAGCTCAGTACAGAAACTAGGCAGCTGTAAAACACTACAAGAATATAGAGATATATTCAACTCACCTTACTGTACTCAATACAGTTTCATATGAATGTATTACAACTTCAAATGTGTGCACTGATATATAACTAAAACGTGTATTGTATATTCTATAGCTAATTAGATGGGTTTTTGTCTTCAGTCTTTGTGCTTTTATTCTTTCACAGTCCAACACAGAAACACTGAGTAATTATTCGAAACAACTGTAGGTTTCATTCACAAAAAAAAATGCAGACAGAACATTTTTACGTTCCTTTATTGTGCTTTAATATGGCAATGTACACTTTATATTCATGTTGCCATTTTCATATCCGGAAAAAAGAGCAATAGGAGATAAAAAACAAAGATGATGTACAGGTCATTATTTTAAAAGAGTTTCAGCATAAGATGTCCAATCTTCCCTTTCCTAATTCACAGAAATCTGGAAATAATAATTAAATGGCAGCTATGTTCATTTATGATTGTGTTATTTGTGGACAAAGTATAAACTGTATCTGCATTTATACTTGATATTTAGAGGAAAGGTTTAATGGAGGTTGCACAACACAAATGTAAAAGAGGCCTATTTTGATCCACTTCTATGGCTTTGAACTGTGAAATGTGGCCTGTGGGAACTGGTGTGCTGATGTTTCAGTAGGTTTTGACTTGATTTAAAAGAACCTTACTTGCTCACATTGAAAATATGTTGACTATCATGCAGACAAGGTGGTAGAACGCGTTCATGTAATTACATAATGTAATGTAAGGATACTGCAGGAGTAATAAAGATCCAGTGTGAAATGATTTAAGTGGTGGTCTTATCAATAACACTCTCATTACCTCCATGCATCCTCTACACATGAAGATAGATGAATTAAATATGGAAAGCTGTAGTGGATGTTTTACACCTCTCAGAAACCTCCAACATGAAATTACCCCCCACCCCCACCCCCACTGCAGTCCTGCCTGCAACCCTCTACAGAGATCTTCAACAGTTTTTTTTTTAAAGGTTAACATTTTTTTTAAATGTCTTAACATGAATCCAACATATTATTAGCAAATATAAATCAGCCTATTTGTGAAAAAAAATTATGATAGGCTTACTGGCCTAAGGATAGTCACTAAGGTATGCACAGATACAGTTAATCCTGAGGATTCCCTGTGCCGCATGTATGTTTATCATTAAAACATGATTCATAAAATCATGCCAACAAATATTTTAATAGCTTAGTATTCTATGCACTAAAAAGGTATGTATAAAGGCTTTAGGCTGCCCACACGTTATTGTAGGCCTAGCTCATTATGCAACCTAATTATATACAACTGATCCGTCTCTCTCTCAGTTAAAGGGTCCTTGGCTAGAAAAACATTGAAGACCCCTGCTCTATAGTATTTTCCTTAGATTCATTAATTCCGTCATAAGATCATATCCAGCTTTTATAGTTTTAAATCGTATATTCAAACCTCATCACCAGCTTGTCTAATGTCAACCACTTGTCTTACACACAAATCAACGCTTGTCACCCTGTCGTAGCTTCATCCAAACTCAAACCTGACATGGTACTAGAAGACGTGGACTCAGACAACGAGGGCCAGCAGAACCTTAAATATCACTCCAAAGCTGGAGCACCGTCCCCATCGCTGACTCCACCGGCACCGACAGCAAACCAACAGCAGAAAGCGATGCAGCAGACACATCCCAATTCAGAGCAGTCTCAGAAGTGTAATGACGCCAACTCAAAGCCAGAGCCGTCACATGAGAGTGGGACAAAATCTCAAGAAGATGCTGAGACCCAGACAGGCCGCTGGACGCCATTCATTGAAAACATCAAGAAGGAGGCTGAAGGTGTAGCTTTGGCTACCATGGAGGAACGGTAAGAGGCTGGGGAACAAGAGAACGGAGGTGGTCAGAGCTGCAGTCCTTAACCATTTTTAGGTCAATTCCACTGGATGTAATTTCCCCCAATCATATCAAAATTAAAATAATTGGAAGTTAGTTACGTTAAGTATTTGCTAAGTCCTAAATAATAGTCACAATACTGGACCCTGACTAGGCAATATACCAGGTTTTCAGTTAAGCCAACAGTCTGGATGTTTTCATTAACAAATGCCACAAACACAGACAAATGTAATTTTGTAATATCTATATATGTAAGAGCTCTGTCACATAGCGTCATCAATGATATTCAGCGTGCTTAACTTAAAGAACGAGAAGACCAGGGGTCAAGTCTTCCTCAAAACATCAGCGATAACACAAGCTGCAACTTCTTATCCATGCCTCTTTTTAATCAATTGCCTTGCTTTATTCCTTTATAGTCTTCCTGTCTGTGTAGTTTGGTTCAAGCAGTAAATATACGGTAGGCCTACACATTGGACAAAATATAGTGATGATGAGGCTAAATTAAGCCTGGTTTGGTGTTGGGCCAGGGTTTTTTGCTGTGGGATCTAAAGTCACTGCAATAAGGAAGAAGACTTTTGTCACATCCCAAATTGAATTTACCACAGCACATTCCCATCAGTGTGTCCTTTCTCTCTTTAGTCTGCTGCAGGAGCGTACGGAGATGGCACGTATGGCTGAAGAGGTGGCCAGACAGACAGCTGAGATGACCATTAGACAGGCCTGTGAGGGACAGTCCATCAGACTCTCACTGGGGAGTCAAGAACTGCTGGAGGAAGAGGAGCCTGACACTGAGTAAGAACTTGTGCTCAATTAGAGAAAGAGACAGAGATAGAGAGAGAGAGAGAGAGAGAGAGAGAGAGAGAGAGAGAGAGAGAGAAGTGTGTATTTTTGCATTTTTTGTATTTTCTGTTTAATTGGATCATCATTGTGAAGTGATGTGACACAGAATGTTCACTGTTACCAGGCTGCCAATGCCACAAGAAGAAGAAGAAGAAGAAGAAGAAGAAGAAGAAGAAGAAGAAGAAGAGAAGAGCGAAATTGATCACAGTGAAGTCACAGGGTAAGAATGCAAATATGGAGGCTTCTCCATCCTTAACTTCCTCGAAATCCTTTGTAGGACCCTAAACCTAGTATTAGGCTACAGCATGACAACAATACAGCATTTTAGTATTATTATTATTTTACTTAACATATAAGCAGCATTTTAATGTTGCAACTGGGTCTTCCTAGCATAGACATTATACGGTCTCATGCTGATCCAGCAGGGTCATTTGGCTGTCAGGTCCCAAATCCCGTGGGTTCTCGTTATGTGATCTTTGCAGCGCGCTGCCTCAGCATCACCCTACCGTTCCATAGCAACCACAGCTTCCTTTGGCAACAGCCGAGCCGACTTTCTACTGTTACCTCCGCCCTCCCCCCTCCCCCCTCCCCTCTCAACGGTTCCCCCGGTAACAGTGTGCACCTGCAGCTGCTGTTTCACGTCTGGAGATGATGGACGGAGATGTAATGGAACATTTTCCCAGTTTGTTTTTCTTAAATTTCTAAAAAAAAATCCCCTGATCTCGTTTACACGACCGCACAGCCGAGTTCGTGTCACTTTGTCGCGTCTCGAAGCTCGCGGACATTTTCTGTCGCGATTATTAACGATTAACGCACGTGAGAGAAAGTGAGTATCTTGACATCATCGTGGTTAGGTAAGGTTAATGGACTAATATAAATATGTTATGAAATTAATAAGTTTGACCTATTATTTAAACCTAACTGTATTGACGTTAACGTTACTATCCTGATGTAAACAGACAATTAGCGTTAGCTATATAGGGCCTGCCACAGGTGGTTACCAAGTCAGTCGTTTTATGCAACAGAGCGAAAACACTGACAACTAACTAAAATTGAGTAGCCTACCGTTGAAGTTAATGCTTTATACATGTTCCAGTATCAAAGTGTGTCAGCATATGGATGTAACTTGTGTTTTGTGTTTCAATGTCTTCAGTTTGTAGCAATTAACGTTATTCAGTAAAGAATAGGTGAGAAGAGAACAAAATGTAATAAAAAAAAAACATTATTCTATGCAGACTATAAAATAATGTGTCACTGTTAACACTTCTGTGTGCCTACATTGGGACATTAATTCAACACATCACATGATATCTAAATGTGTTGAAACCATAGAAATAACATACAGTAGCCTAGCCTATGTGTGCTGCATATTTATAGAGGTAAAACAATCCTAAAAAATAAAAAAAATATATAAAATATATATACTGATCATGTTATTTCTGTTATGGGCAGCCACCACAGGTCTTTAAGCTCAGCTTTCAGTATCATAATTTTTTGCTGGACTGGGGGAAGGCCAACACGAAAGTCTGTCTCTGAGCGATTGCACCTGTGTGCCTGGTATTGAGCGGTATGTATGTAGCATTGGGTTCAGACAGGAGGCGGAAGCACTGTGTGACAGACAGCTCTACGTGTGATTAGAAAAACACAGAGAAGCTAGCCTAGAAATCTAGACACACCCTAGCGGCAGCAAATTTAATTTGCAGCCAGGGTGGTCTAGGCACTCTCCGTTGGCTTGCTAGCTGGAAAAACCAAACTCTGGTCAGGCCAATCACATCGTGTATAGAGTCGGTGGGCGGGCTTATGGCTGATGGGAACAGCGGTCTTCTGGAAGACTTGGAGTTAAGCTGTTCTTTGAGAAAAGAACAAAGAACGGCACTAAAAAAGGAAGATGTTAGGGGTTTTGCTGACCGGATACGGCAAAAGTTTAATCTATCAACTAGCTTTGCTACCTTCTTCATTGCTCTGCCTGGTTGTAGCGCTATCCTATTGCGTGCAGAGGGAATTTGAAGGCCATGGGCGATTTTAGAAAAAAAATGTCTGTTAGTGACAGAGGACAAACAATTACCATTAACAGAAATATAGTGTTGGCCAATCGGAGGTGGTTGGGCCAGACTCCCGCCTTTGGCTGAGTCTCTATCTGATCTGTCAGAGGGAGAGCAGGAGTGAGGTTGTGAAGTTTAACGTTGGTAGTCCCCAGAGAAGAAGTTGGCAATTCCATAGCGCAGATTAGAACCCAAATTGAAACGTAAGCAACTAAAATTGCTGAATGTTAGAACATTGTCTGAAATTGGTCGTTATTGCTGTGACTTATAAAGTGTCAGGTAAAGTTACATCATTGTAACTAAACATAGTGTCAAAAAACGGCAGCTGACGTTGTTGTTCAGTAGCTAGCTCAGACATTTTCAGATAATGAAATTACTGATTAAGCAACACTTTTGCGAGGAACTGTATCCGTGTCACATACTCATTAGGGGATGAGCCCCCCTAAAGGTCTGATCCTAGAATCGCCCCTGCTAGGTGCGTATTTTTAGCGGAGCAGAGAGCCGCTTCTGAAACACTGGTGAGATCACAAGCATTGTCTAGAGTGGCCGGCTGCGATCAGCTGAGCTCGGTGGACTCCAATAGCTCTAATTTAAGCAGAAATAAGATATGCTACACATTTTAATATTTGTTATTTAGATATACATGCCATGACATGATTCAATAATAATTTAAAGGGCCCTATCTATGGAAGCTGTGTTATTTAAGCTGTATTAGACTACATTTTTTTTTTGTGCTTATGTGGACGTGTTGTGGTGTCTGCCTGTCGTTTCTTGACGTTAGCAGACTCCATTTTTAAGCTAGCCTTAGCTAAGGTTGTACACTGTTGGCGCGGTAGGGGAGCTGAAGAGAGGCAAGGCACTTGGGAGCGCGCATAAACGTCACATCCTTTGGATTTTCCCGGCAAAACTGTCCCGAGTCCTTTGCAGGAAAGTTGGGGGAGGTCTCAGTTTTTAAGTTATGTTAAAATCCGTTCACACATTGGGAAAGTGATTAATACATGTAAATTGCTTTACATTGTAAACTGTCCAAATACAGTCAAACATTTCCAACGGGTGCAAACAAGAGTGGATGAGCCTACGCAAATAGACTCTAATTAGTCAAGTCTTATCACTTTGGAAAATGGCTGTCTGTGTTGTTAAATGTTGACTTCCAAAATAGCTGGACGTGTGCATTGTCAATTCTGTATTTGTGTAGGTTTCCCTAGAAATACTAGCATTTTTATCCTAATTGCAGTGGTCTTTTAATACAACCAACTGTCATTTAATGGACCAAGTTACATTGACCATACTGAAGAGTGGGCTCAATGTGGGGAACCTCACACTGACAGCCAGCCTGATACATGAATTGTCCAACTATTTTGTCACCTATCCTGTCCTGCAGAAAAGAAAGCCTTGCTGAGGAGACTGAGGAACACACCATTAAGGAACCAGGTAGAGATTAAGACAGAATCCCAACACCCACCACTGCACACGCTGTTGTTGCAAAAAAAAAATTATTTCTTTTGAATTGATAGTATTAGATCCTCGAAAAAAAAGTTGTAGATATGATTGTGGATGGAAAGAGTCAGAAAATTAAAGTAGATAGCGTGCTATTAGAACAAGTACAAGCTTTCTATAATATTTTTAAATTTAGTTAACCCCTACATCTCATACATCATAATATATTTGTATAATCACTGCATCATCAACATCAGGTAGATGTACATTTGATACATTTGTTTTTTATTTTAATATTTCAATATCATCAAATCTGTCATAAAAAAATAATCTAGAACCAAAGGAGGAAGCAGAGCCACAGCGGACCTCCCCCTCTCCACCTCCAAGTCCTGAACCAGTTAAGATCTCTGAGTCAGAGCCAGAGCCAGAACCAGAACCAGAACCAGAACCAGAACCAGAGCCAGAGCCAGAGCCAGAGACCAAGACCCAGAAAGCCAAATCAGAAGCTGAGCCTGTTACCCAGCAGCCGCAGAAAGCAGAGGAAGGCGGTCAAAGCACCAACACTGTCAAAGCTGGTGAAAAAGTAATGTCCACGGGATGAACATGCACAGTTATGAATGTTTCACCTCATGACCCATGTGACTGTAAAACAAATGACAATGTCATTTTTTTTCTCCCTACCTGCTTATTTCTTTGGTTCCTTTCCTTCCCTGTCCTGTCCTTTCATGTTTTACTTTAAAAACAACCTTAAATGTAGAAAAACTCAAAATCTGAATATTTTTGCATTATAGATAAATTCTTGTCGGAAATCAGACATGCTTTCTGCTAAAGAATTTCTTTTCCGCTTTCTTCCTTCTTTCCTTTTGCCCGTCAACATTTTTGTTTTACCTACACATTATCTTATCTTATCACTATCCTCATATGTTTAGTCCAAAGGACCTAAAGGACAAATACATTATTTTAATTATTTAGCCTCAGGCTCATTAAAATGTTAATGTTTGTTTGTGGGGACCTATCATAGACAGACATGTGAATTTTTTTTTTTTAACCAATCCACATATGTCAAGTCTGATCTGAACTGATGCTCACCACTCCCCTTCCATTCATTCATATGCTTTGTGTTTTTCTTAGGAGGAGGAAGCTACTGGGGACGGCCGCGGTGGTATGTACCATTATTCTATTTTGTTACTGTATGTTCGTTTTCTTGTTCGATATGTGACTGTGGTTGGAGCTGTTATAGTACTGCTCTAGCTAATTAGCAGTTTCATTCCTGTATGCCTGACTGGCCAGTTGTGTTGTGTTGAACTCACAAGCTGCTTAACTGACTGTTGTCTTACATGCTTGTCTACAACCAGACAACTCCGACTATGTTTGATTTCATTACTGTCAGTGAACATGTCGCCTGCATGACTGTAGGCCATGATCATTATCTATGTTCTAGTCTAGAAGAAGTTTGACATTGTCATTCAGACTGACTACGTTGCTGTTTGACTGTCTACTGAACCCATCTCCCAACATGCTTATATCCTGCCTGACTGTATATCTGCCTATCCACCTGTCTCCTCTATAGCTCCAACCAGCTGTGATGCATTTAAAAGCTGCCTGATGCGCATTCCTCACACCTCCGAGTGCCTCGGCAACATCAACGCGTTCTTCAAAGAGAACGGCATCTCCGCTCCCAAAATCCCCCGCTCCATGCCTACGCTACCCACCCAGCTCTCTGACGTTACCAAGTACTTGCCCTCCCTGCCCCCCGAATTGCGCCAAGAGTTCTCTCAGATCCGACTCACGCGGGTCCCCCGAAATATCGCTCAGACTCTGACTGAGCTTCTGCCCAAAAGCTCCGAGGGTTCAGACGGTCCCAGTCTGTCTGGTCTCTCCCAGAGCTTTTCAAGCATCCCCCAGAAGCTCTACCAGTTTCCCAGCCAAACGCAGCAGTACTTCCTCAACGTCCGGAACCGCCTCAACAGCCTTATGCCTCAAGATGCCTAAGAAACAACAACAACAACAACAACAACAACAACAACAACAGCAACAACAGCAAAAACAAAAGCAAGACAAGAATCAGCAAGATGTTGAACTGAACCGGCTCGTCCGACATTCCCCTCTCCCTCCCCCTCACCACCCTCAGCTCCGGTCCCGCTCCCCGTCTCCATCCTCCCCCAATGGTAGCGCCCTCGAACTGCCCAACGTGCCATCCTACCCACGCCTGCCGCCAATTGTCAGCCCCCTATCAAAACAGCTCAACTCACTGTCCCACCAGCTGTCAGGTCTCTCCAACCCGGCATTTTTCATTGAAGATGACTCAGACATTTCCACAATAAGGCCCCCAGGTGAATCTGCAGCAGTGGAAAGTTAACTGTGTTCAATCACATGAGATTCCTTGCAGTACCTGAACTCAGTCGTAATGAGTAAACAGTTGCCTCGTAATATGTGACATCAGGATAAACTATAGATGTAAAATTGAAAGAAACAGCTGATCAAAACTTTATTTAAAAACAATCATGGACAAAAAATTGCAAGCAGTAAATGATCAACTGAGTTCAGATGTCATGGCAAATGCACTGACAGTGTGTTCAGGATAATGAGCACTCTGTCAGGAACAAAACTGTTGTGGTGGTGGAGTTTTGTATGTTTATGTGTTGACTCGTTCTGTCATTTAAAAAAATTAATAATTTAAATCAGCCAGGCCCAGGTCACTTCTCAGATAAGCTCAGGCAGGTTGGGAATAAAGCAACACAATTGATTAGTTTGCTTCAAAGAAAGAGGGCTTAAAAAAAAGAGATAAACATGCAACATCCTCAAACTATTCTATAATTTTGCCTCGGAAAAACATGATTCAGGAACTCAGGAGAAGAAAAGTTCTGAATGTATACTATAGGTGCCGTCCATTTCCATATACAGTAGCTGTGATAAAGTCTGTAACAAATGAAGATTTGATTTTTGATTAGCCAGGCTTGCCAGATGAGTAAACTAGACCTGCCAGCAATCAGGGCACACTGCCTCTGCTTGTAATTGTGACCTGCTTTGCCCCTGGCAATGTTGTATGGCAGTCCTATTTGTCCCAAATACACATTCACTTTATTTGTGATGCTTTTTATTTATTAACAAAAAATAATTTTTTTGTCTTTCAACATCTCCAGAGAGCTCTGGCCTCAGCCTTCGTCCGGCTGTCAATGTAGAAGATGTCGACTCAGATCATGAGAAGGGAGGGACAGGAGGAGCAAGAGGAGGAGGAGGAAGAGGAGGAAGAGCGGAGGAACAGAGCAATATCCCCCAAATTCTCACCACCCAGGACCCCAAACTTACCACTCTCACTGTCCCTGTGACCCCGTCCGTGGCTCGTCAAAGGTGAGAAATACTACCGTTAGTAGTTTATGTTGTCTGCTATTAGGACAACAACAAATCACATCTAATGTTTTACCAAGAGATTTATGATGTGTAATACGCATGTAAACGCCAGTTGTGGATCATTTATGGCTTACTGTAAAAGATGTTAAGAGGCTGAGTGTATATATGGAACACTCCAGTTTATCAGGGTGTGGATTACAATATTTGGAATCTTTTTTTTTCTCTCCCCTCATGCTTCTTATCTACAGTAAAGGAGATAAAGAGTAAGAAAACTGCATGGATTGTTTGAGTTGTAGTGCAATTTGTAATTTCATTATTCTTTTTCTCCATATGAAACAACACATATGCATAGCTTTTATTCATACAAAAAACCCAAAGTAACATCCCTAGGATATGTTTTGGGTTATGTTCTCTGTTGGCAAGTGGAGTGTTTTTATCAAAAAATCTGATCAAATTAAATAGTGTTAGCTGGCAAAAAAAAAAAAAAAAACATAAAAATTTAGAAGATTTTAGATTAACAAATACTTGCTCATAAAATCCAAATAGTTTCAGTGATTATATTTTATCGCCATTGATGGTTTTAATGAATCATGAAATGTATCATTTTGGATTAAAACTCTTCACGTTCCCCTCTGTTTAGTGCTGTTTGACATGGATCTACTGCCCTCTAATGTCTGCTAATGTCTGTCTGCTGTATGTCCGTGTTCTGCAGAAACCATGTTACCTGTTGCTTAGGAAAATCTGAAATTTCTTTCAATTTGGTCCCAAGGTTAAGAAATCTTTTCTGCACATAAACGACAGGAAGAGCCACATAGTGTTTATGCAGAACACAGTTTGTCATGTGAATCATTGTGGAAACAAAGTGCTTTGTGTGTCTTGTTTTGTGTTGTTGTGATGTTCTGTTTGCTTTTGCATGGCTTTCACAGATTCTTGCGCTTTTGACTCCTGTGTGAATTATGTCATATCGAAGCAAAAGTCAATAAACGTATGCATCACAATCTTCCACTTGCTCATCACTGTGTCACCTACCTGCATAGTACTGTAGGTGTATGTCCTCACTGTTTCTTATATTAATATAATGCTTTTCCTGGCGCATACACACACACCACACACAAACCCTCTCTCTTTCTCTCTCTCTCTCTCTCTCTCTCTCTCTCTCTCTCTCTCTCTCTTTCCTCACTCCTCTCTCTTGAACACACACACCACTCGCTTCAAACCCTGCTCTGACCATCCATGACAGTAGTGGAAGGAATCGGAGGACTATCTGGACAAACATGTAAGATATCAACCCTTGTTAAATACTGTGTCGACTCATCTAGCATCCAATCTATCTCTTTATTAACACATCGTGCTGCCCGGTCAATATTTTATCCATCACCATTCATCAATCCATGGCATTTTCCCATTTGAATTGACCAGTCTTTGATTGTTCCTCAGTAAACCATTATTTTCAGTGATCATTAAGTTGCATTCCTCACAATCATAAATACAGAGTGATCATGAAAGGAAAAACTCAAAAAGCAGTGTATATGTAAATGATTTGATTCTGTCTTTTGATTTACAAATGCTGCTTAACATGATGTACAGTAAAGCCACATCACAGTGGAGTTTAGTTTGAGAAAAAGAAACAATAATCTAACCAGGCAGTCCCAACGTTGAACCAATGATGTTGCCGTCTACTTAAACAGTAGGACCTTTCGCTCTCAAAGTGAAGAAGATGATGATGATGATGAAGGAAGCATCCCTGTCAGAGCCTGGCCCAGCCAGTCCAGCCTGCACAGCTCAGATGACAAGTGAGCACACACACACAGGCACACGTGCACGCACACACACACACACACACACACACAAACACACACACGTGCACGCACACACACACACACACACAAAAATAATTAATAAAAAGATAAAGAAAGTGTGAGTACTTACTGTAATTTTGAGTTTTCATTTAATCCTTGTGTTTTTTTTTTTACATTTTTGATGCTTTTTTTTCACGTTTTGCTTATTTCAACGTTATTGGCACTATTGTTTTTCCCATTACCAACAGTATCTTCACCACTAGAACCAACTAATTTACACTAGGTTTACACTTATTTTTTTTCAGAATTAATAGTCAATAAACCTCATGAAATTATACCAAATTTTTGTGTAAGAAAAAAGCAGAAATGATGAATGATTTGGATTGATGGTTAAAATCAGAGGAATGAAGGTAATGGATAATCACAGATATGTCAAACATTTAGTCAGGATAATGCTATAAAACTGAATACACCCACAATTCAATGAAAGTAGAGACTGATCCTTAATTTCACTTGTGAAGAACGATGTATGGAACCATCCATGTTAATTCGGGGCAATTCGGTTGAAAAAAATATAGATATAGAAACTTTGAAAACGCGTCGAATTTGACCCGAGGAAAACAGGAGGGTTAAGTGCTGACATGTAGTAATATATGGCCATTAACAATAATGAATATCTGCATCATCTAATCTGATGTTTTCCAAGACTGAAAGAACGTCCAGCATCTTCAGCCAGTCAGACCAGTACAGTGGTCAACGAGCGTCTCCAGGAGCTGGTCAGGATGTTCAAAGAAAGAACGGAGAAGGCGAAGGAGAAACTCGTTGACCTTGACAGCTCAGATGAAGACAGCATCGTCCCCTGTGAGTTAGAGTCTTTGTCCTTTTCTTTCTTCCACACACACATACACACACACACACACACACACACACACACATATATACACACACACTGAGCTGGTCTTTAGTGCTACAAGGGACATACAGCACAAAACTTTGTGTTTTGGTGAAATGGAAAGACTGTATAACTTGAGTGTGTCATAACAAATTGTTGCCACCAGGGGGCAACGGTTAGAATGCACTCCGTACATGTTCCTTTTGGTTGTTTATTAACAATAGAAAAGGAGGGTGTGTGGTTCTGCAAAAGAGATACATGAAAATAATTAGTACAGTCTATTATGCATATTTCAACAGGTTGTCATATGCCTTAAAGGTAGGTCTGTTAGACATTACTTGTAAAGTTGGCGTGAAGTTATGGAACGCATTACCAGAGGAATTAAAACATATTAGGAATGTCTTCAAATTTAAAAAAGGGTTCAAAGACATGACACTAGAAAAGTCAGAAAGAAAAGACATTGAGTAGTATTATTCTGTGAGAATGTTGATAATGGTGATGATCATCATTTTTATCATTATGGTTATCATCATTATTTAGGATATTATTCATTCATTCAAATAAAGTGTTATAATAGATGCCTGTAATACCAAGCAAATACAAAACCAGAAACAAACAATAACAGAGGCCATTTTTCTGAAATCTCTGTTCAAACATTGATTTGCAAATAAGTAAAATGCAACAATAAGGCATCACGCTGATCATCCAATCAGCTGAACATCTTCTACAGTATTTCTAAGCTACAGAATTCCTCTTTTTTGTAATTAAGGCTAATGATATAAATTAGCGAACACCAGATTCTCTACTTTATGCATCCATACAAATATTAGCATCTAACAAAGCAATGTTGCCTGCATTGTGCAAGGAACAACAAACTAATAATTGTCAAGGCACTTCAGGCTAAAAAGGCAACATCTCTATTAATATGCAGCAATTTGGATTTAAAGATAACAGTTTAAGTAACAAAATGTCTCTTTTTCTTTTTAAAACACTAACAAACTTAAGTAATAACCTTTCTTAATGTCAGAGCAAATGATGGATTATAAATGTCTTTTTTAAAAATACACTCAGGATAATCTTAAATGAAGAATATTTTGTCAAGCCTGTTTCCAGCTACATATTCTGTATAGTACACTAGTACACATTTAGTAAAGAAGAGGTGCAGATTTAAATCGAGCATTGATGCAGAACAAAATCAGCAATGTACCATTGAAAAAGGGAAGTGTGCACACAGAATTTTACAACCTCCTATTTATTGAAGCAGCCTAAGACCAGTAAAGTCTTTGTTAACCAAACATTTGTCTTGCTGGTTGAATGAATGGTTTGAATGGTTTGAATACATAATCTGGAGATTATGTTTGTACTACTTCTCTTTTTCCCCATTAGTTGTTCCCAAGTCAAGTAATTAGCTGTAGTGTACAAAGTGTCCATTTATAGGTGATGATCCTGAGCCGTTCTTTTTTGTTCCTGTAACTTCTCTGGAAGAAAACATGTTCTAAATTGTGTTTTTTGTATTGTGAGCCAGGAGATAACAGATATTTCTGCACATTAATTCATTTGTGGCGTATAAAAAAGAAACCCTTCAGAAGATGACCGCACAGGCAAACAGAAGCCTACATCCGGTGTTGGGAAGCATACTTTTAAAACGTATTCCGTTACAGAATACATGCCCAAAAATGTAATTTGTAACGTATTCCGTTACGTTACTCAATCTGAGTAACGTATTCTGAATACTTGGATTACTTCCATATTGAATTGCATTTTATAAGTGTAGGAATGCGGCCATCAAATCCTGCTTACTAAACAGGCCTATTCTGTTGTGTTCTTCTGTTCCAACTGGCTGAATGTGTACCTAAACAAGCAGATAGATTGTTGTATTTGTAGTCTACTACCACGAGCTAATTTTAGCTAACGTCAGCTAGCATGTCAAACGGGGCTAGTCAGTCTTTCAACGGCTCTGGGGCTAGTAAATCAGCACGTAGGAGAATGTAAAGTTGCACGTCAACTATAAAATAGCAAGGTGACCAGTAAATCTACAGCAGACTAATAAAAAATAAAAATACTTACTTTGCTTCTTCAGGTTGGAGGTGGAGTAATGTGGACGCTGAGGGGGTTGTATGTTGCGAGTTGTATGTTTTGTTCCTATATGGTAAACCTTATTCGGTAACACTCAGAGTTCATACGTTTTGAAAAAAACTGGAAAAGTTATGGAATTTGAAAAATGCAAATTTCAGGCCTGAAAAGGTTTTGGAAAAGGTCATGGAATTTTTTTTAACACAGCATAATAATACGTCATTAATAAATGTATTTTCACGTCGTCTTAACCTCAACATTCTATTCGGGGAGCGATATTATGAATCCCACTATGAACCACATGAATTGTCATTAATTTTATAGTTAAACCTCTGAGGGTAAACTTTAACACAGATTTGTATTCTTATTGTATAATGTCGACTGACATTTTCAGGAACGCATAGTCATGGAAATTTGCCAAAAAGTCATGGAAAAGTCATGAAAAAGTAATGGAAAAGTATTGGTTAAAATGCGTATGAACCCTGCACAGGTATGTATCTACATAAGAGTGAAATAACACTGTCATGAACACATGACACAGTCACGACACATGAACCCTAACCCTAACTTCTCATGACAAAAACCGAACGACACTTACTAAAAGAAGCGTTATGTCATAAACATTTATGACTTGTTTATAATGTTTATGACGTTCAGGACAGTGTCATGTCACTCTTATGTAGATCCCTTCAAGTAAAGTGTAACCCCCTTATTATTTCCATCCTATCTGAAATCTCTCTCAAAGACTTTTTGCCCCTTCCTCTCCCCCCCACCCCCCCTCCCGTCAGCTCCTCCCCAGGGTTTAGCTGCTCAGCCTGCTCCTGGAGCTCAGCCGGTGGACGAAGGAGAGAAGGAGGCCCGAGCAGGTCCATCAGGAGGAGGCGGAGGGGGAGCAGAGAGTGGGGCAGAGGAGGAGCAGTCTAGCCGCCGCAGCAAGGTGAAAACTCCTCGGTGGATACAAGCTTGTATGCACTACCGCTTCCCTGCCAGCATCGACCCTTTCACCAGTGAGAGCCCAGCCGAATACGCCACCCGCTGCAACCCGCAGCGCCGTACTGTACAGTAGAATCTCCTTTACTTAACTCAGAAATGAATGACAAAACACCCAGGGACTTATCTTGTGGCTCTTCATTTTTCTGCCCCACAGTTCTGATCAAACTAATAATAAAAAAAACACATAGATGTAGAACATAGATCAAATGTATTAAGCAGAAACACTCAAGAAATATTTATATTTTTTGCGACCAGAATGCAATGCTTAAGCATTGTGAGGTTTGGGTAAAGGTGAATCTACTGTACTGTCCTGTCTCAATAGAGCACCTGTCTCCTCGTCATCTGTCATTTACCCCTTTCCTCCTCCCTTTTTTTTTTCCACATTCATCAGAACTTTGTGTGCCAGTCCATTTTCTATCACCATTCTTTCTTTTTCTTTTTTTCAATTCTCCTATTGTCTAATTTCCCTCAATTTCTCCATCTCTCCCACACTCCCTTCATGCTCTCATCTTTGTCTCTCTCCTCAGACCTAATGTACGTGCTGTGGTTGTTTTTGGTTACTCTGGCGTGGAACTGGAATACATGGTTCATCCCGGTGCGCTGGGCCTTCCCTTACCAGACTCCAGACAATATTTACTACTGGCTGCTCACTGACTACCTGTGTGACCTCATTTACATCCTGGACATCACCATCTTCCAGCCGCGTCTGCAGTTTATTCGCGGAGGGGACGTAGTGGTGAGTGGGACGCTGGCAGCCATTAATGTAACTAAGCGCTTCCCCACTAATTATTATTTATTTATTTTTTTTACTTTATTGCCCATATTAAACATTGCAGGCAATTTTAGCAATACAATACCAACACAAACCCATACACACACACAAACACTCTCTCAAGGAGAGGTTTAAAGCCCCTGACACACCAACCCGACGGCTGACTGTCGGCAGAAAAGGCAGTCAGACTGATCAGCCGAGGTCCAAAAAGTGCCTTGGAACATACTAAAGCGACGCCATCTTGTGTGTACGTGACGCGCACGCACAGAACGTACACACAAGACGGCGTAATACAAAAAATGAAAACCGGAAATGACACCGCGTCACGTTGGGTCTGGCTTCTCCAGCCGATAGTAATGGCTGCTTGTTCGAAATACGATCTCGTATTTTACAAAAATAGTTCACTGAATTGTGTTTCTGAAAACATTTTAAGCGAGAAATAGGCCACACATTTGTTGAATATGTCTTCATTTCAGATCGACGAAGGTCAGTTTAAAAGATTTTCGTCAGATTTTGAGAGGCGTTCGTCACTCATCCCGCTTGTTATTTCCGGGTTAACGGTGAGTCTGACTGCCCGCCAGCAAGTCAGGTCGGCCAAAATGAAGGCTGACGGCTCCATCGACGGACAACGGCACGGAACACACCGAACAGACTCGAGTCACTGACCTCGCCAGACTGTCCGACGGCCGATTATCGGGTTGGTGTGTCAGGGCCTAAAGCAACTTGTGGTTGAACTTCATTCAACACATATATTGACTACATAGAAGCAGGGCAAATAGACCATTGCATATCACAGTATGTTTAAATTAGTATTAAAAATCAAGGCCTAGAATGACAGGGATCCATCTTCTCACGAACAAAGGAACTTTAAACTGTAAAATAGCAGTCATATTTTCCATTGTACAGACCTGTTTGATTTTTTTTATCCACTGAGCTATTGTAGGGGGGCTAGGCTTCATCCAATTACTAGTGATCATTTTTCTTGCTCCCCCACTAATTCTTTAAAGTGTCCTTTGGGTTTTGTGAAAGGCTCTATATAAATATATGTTATTATTATTATCATTATTATCTCATAGTGGGAATCAGGGCACACAGGCTGCTAAAATCACAGAAAACACTGTTTCACAGTAAACAAAAAAAAAAGGAATAATTACTGTAGTTATCAACAGCTGAAGTGAGATTTATCACATTAGTATACTTTATATTATTAAGATTATGTAACTCACTCTTTGAAGTAAAAGCAATGACAGTTTAAGACCATAATAATCAACCTACCAGGACCATTATTCATATCTGCGGTTGTTTTGTTTTCTATTACAGTGTGACAAAAAAGATATGAGAAAGAATTACATGAAAACCAAACGCTTCAAAGTAAGTAACTAGAGCTGAGTCGATTTTTTAGTGTGTTCTGCTTTTCTTCACTTATTATGTAACCGTTGAATCAATCATTGAAGCACTTCTGTCGGTGAGGTGGTACCTTCCTGTTTTTCAGTTTGATGTAGCCAGCATTGTTCCCCTGGAGCTCTTCTATTTTAAAACTGGCATCAACCCTCTGCTTCGCTTACCCAGGCTGCTGAAGGTGAGGTTCATTACTGTATAGTCTACCAATTTTCCTTTGACAGCCCATTAAAACCTGTTACAGTATCCGCATTCTGGCAACCAACTCATTAAAAATCCTTCCATAAAAATGTACTAAACGACACACAACAACGTTCCATGGACAGTATCAAATATAGTATCAGTAAGTGTGACACCAATACAAAGGAGTTTATTTCCAAGGCTCTACGAATGCGTTTTAGGCAATCTGATGTAAATGATTCAGATATCACTTTTTCAAATGTTTGATAGACAATTTTCAAACCAAACTCTTTAACCCTTCTCTAGGGACTTTTTTGGCTTCTAATTATTATTTTTCAAATTTTGGAATTTCAAACTCAGCTCCAATAATAAGTCTGTAATAAACTGTAATAAAACCCACACCCATTGCAGCATAATCCCATACGTTCTATTACATCAGGCTTTCAGTCTAGAGCCCTGGCTTCATAATAGTTTTTACTATTTTCCACCAAATTGAAAGCCTGGGAAAACCCTGACGAACTTCCGGCAAATTTGAGATTTGCTCTGCAAGTCAGTCTGGCCAAGAGCCCATTCAAGCCCATTTCCAATTTTTCCAAATCAAGGCACCAATTACAGCCGTTGAGACGGGCTTTACACGATGACGATCGTGTAAATCGCTGGTTGAGATGTTTTTCCGTTGCTCTGATTGGTTGAAGGACTATCCAATTGCGCCCAGAGGCATTTGAGTGGCGTCCATTGGTGACGCCCCTTTGGAAATGGGCTGTGAATGAACCTTGCCCAGACCCACTGTATTATGTAAAATATGAAAATGCACCAAATGTTGGTGTGTGTGTCCCCCTAAGAAAATCAACGGTGGTATTATTCAAAGAAATTGGCATTTAAAGGGTTAAAATTGTGAAAACAATTTAATATTTGGTAGTTTAATCAGGACCGATGCTGGTTAAAATAATATTAATATATCATTTTATGGCAGTTTTTTTGCGTGGACATTTTTGACCTCGAAGGAAGCAACTTTTTAAAGTGAGGCACAAGGGTTAAATAATTTACTGTTTTCTATCAATGCCTCCTCAGATCAACTCCTTCTTTGAGTTCAACGAGCGTCTAGAGGCCATCTTGACCAAAGCCTACATCTACAGGTCAGCTGCAGCCTGTTGGTATCTTACTGTACTGCCAAATGTCCTGTACTGAATCCTCTCTGTTCTATCTCGCATCACTTTTTCTCATTTTGTCTCGCTTCCTTACGATAAACACAGATGGACAAATAACTGGTTTTAAATGTGTTGTTCCCTCACACTCTGTGTCTCTCAGGGTGATCCGCACCACCACCTATCTTCTTTACTGTCTCCACTGTAATGCCTGTCTATACTACTGGGGCTCTGACATGATAGGAATAGGATCCACCAAGTGGGTGTACAATGGACAGGGCAACAGGTTGGTGGGATAAACACATACACGCAAACCACACACAACTTCTTTTTTTTTTTTTGTCTTGAAGATTAGGACGAGGTGTTTAAAGGTGATTGACTAGTGCACAGCTGTTGAGATAAAACAGAAATTCCAGACCCAAAAGGAGCAAAGTGAGCACCAATGAAGAAGATATCAACTCACATAAATAAATAAAAAGCTCACTCTGCTTTGTGATATTCACACAAACTGTCTACAGTAATTCTCCCCTGGTCTGTTCTAGTAGCATCTTTTGACGTATATTTGACATCTCATTCATTTTAAAACCTATCATGATCAATTGAAGCCATGTTCTTGTTCTGCCTTTTTCTAATGCCTCCTGTCTTTGTCTCTACTCAGTTACATTCGCTGTTTCTACTTTGCGGTGAAAACCCTGATCACCATTGGAGGTCTGCCAGATCCCACCAGCCTGCCCGAAATGATCTTCCAACTCATCAACTACTTTGTTGGAGTCTTTGCCTTCTCTATCATGATTGGACAGGTAGATATATAAATATAATGGAGACATTTGTGCCTTCCACATATATTCAACATTAAAGCTCCAGTTTGTAATCTATAGTTCATATTATGCACTTCATGAATCTTTATATGTCATGAATCTCTTTGTGCAAAGATCGTGTTAAATTGGCAAACATGTTTTGTCTCTCAGATGCGTGATGTGGTTGGTGCAGCCACAGCAGGTCAGACCTACTACCGTACATGTGTGGACAACACTATCAAATACATGTCCTCCTATCGCATCCCTAAAGACGTGCAGAATCGTGTCAAAACCTGGTACAACTACACCTGGCAATCACAGGGCATGCTGGGTAAGGAGAGCATTATTCTGTGCTCCTTCATATGTATTGTATGTATCATATGTATTCATCTGATCTCACGGTCCTATTTTACCTCTCGTCTGCATTTCAGATGAGCAAGAGCTGCTAACTCAGTTGCCAGATAAAATGCGTCTGGACATTGCTATAGACGTCAACTACTCCATTGTCAGCAAAGTCCCACTTTTTCAGGTAGGAATTCCTAAAAACACATGAAAGAAAATAGCACAGTATACCTAAAGGGATAGTTCAGATTTTTTGGAGTGGAGTGTATGAGGCACTTTATCCATAGTCAGTGTATTACCTACAGTAGATGGTGGTCAGCACACCCCCAGTGTGGAGAAGCAGACAGGAGGACATACACGGAAGCTAAGCAATGTACTGCTGTGGACGGGAGCAGTTAAACATATTTTAGCCACCTAAAAAAAAATCAATGTGAGTTTAAGAATGCGCTATATTTAGAATATTTTTACTGTTTAACCTTGCTGTCAGACGGCCCTTTCCGATTGGGGAACTAAGGCCTCTATTTTTGCTCTCTTCAAAGCCACCAGACTCCTTTGACAAAAACCTGTTTTTAATACCTTGCAGAACACAGGAGTTGCTGGTCTACCGTTGCCTTGATCGGTTAGTTTGTTTGTTGTGTGACTTTGGTGTTTTAAAAGGGTAAGTTTGGATTCACCAAAGTCACACAATAACACAAACAAACTTTCCGATCAAGGCAGCGGTAGACCAGCAGCTTTTGTGTTCCTGAGTGGTAAAATTACTGTTTTTATCCAAGGAGTCTGGTGTATCTAAAGAGAGCATAGATAATGACTTCAGTTCCCCATTGGAATGGGCTGTCTCACCGCAAGGTTAAACTGTGAAAATATTCTAAATTTGGCGTACATTTAAACGGAAAACTGAATTTTGTTAGGTGGGCCTTTTTTTAGGTGTGTAAAGTACGCTTTTCTGCTGCCCCTGTCCACAGCAGTATATTGCTTAGCTTCTGCGCCGGTACTCCTGCTGGGGGTGTGCCGACCGTCATCTACAGTAGGTAATACACTGACTATGGATAAGTAGGCTACCTCATACAACCCCACTTCAAAAAATCCGAACTATCCCTTTAATAGAGAAACCTACAGTGCAGGAAGTCAGACATTGATCAGTGAGTATCCCATCTGAATGCAAACAGCCTTTTCACCCAGTTGTGTTGTAAAGTAAGTGCACTCGCCATATAGAGCTCAGCAAGAGACCACTGTTTTCTCTTTTTTTTTGTCCTCCCTCTTGACAGGGTTGTGACAGACAGATGATCTTTGACATGCTGAAAAGCCTACGCTCTGTAGTCTACCTGCCCGGTGATTATGTCTGCAAAAAGGTAAAAGGCAAACTTGCCTGTGTTCTGTTTGTAGAAGACAACTGTATGTGGCAACTCTTTTTCAATTTCTTTGCCATTTGTATGGCTCTCTCCTTCCTATCGTTTGCCTCTGCGTCTCTCTCTTTTCTTGCGCAGGGCGAGGTGGGTCGGGAGATGTACATCATTAAGGCAGGGGAGGTGCGGGTGGTTGGAGGACCGGATGGGAAGACAATTTTTGTCACTCTCAGAGCAGGGTCAGTCTTCGGAGAAATCAGGTAAAGTGATTTTTACAGGTGCCAATATATGTTGTTCAATAGAACAGGATTTCTTACCTATCTAAGCTGCCATCTCTGACAAATATATCTTAGAACAGGAAAAGTGTGATATTCACACTTCAAGGTTTGGTTCTAAATCTTTTGCATGAAATCCAAACAACAACAGCTGCTTTCCAGAAACTAAAATATCAAACGTGATGTAAAATGCCGTTTTTTAACCATCATTTCTCTGATTGGCAGTTTGCTTGCAGTAGGCGGGGGTAACAGGCGCACAGCAAATGTAATCGCCCATGGATTTGCCAATCTCTTCATCCTGGACAAGAAAGACCTGAATGAGATCCTGGTCCACTATCCCGAGTCCAAGAAACTGCTCCGCAGAAAGGCCAGGTTAAACATCTATTGCACTTACACATTAGCAGCCGTTCTCACTCGCAACTCGTCACATACTGACGCTTTGTCAGTGGCTCTAAGCGTCAGATACAGACGCATAAGGTCCCTTTAGCGTCTATACGGGACGCACCGGACACAGCAATTGCTTAACCGCGATGCTGTAAGATGGTGTAGTATGAAGAGCGACAATGGTAGGGAGTAGTATAAAAGGCAGGGTTGGTATTTCCAATGTACACTTTTTTTATACAGTGTTTACATAGATAGATAGATAGATAGATAGATAGATAGATAGATAGATAGATAGATAGATAGATAAATAGATAGATAGATAGATAGATAGATAGATAGATAGATAGATAGATAGTTTGATAGATAGATAGATAGATAATCCCAAATTGGGAAATGATTCTGTTAATATATATATACATATATATATATATATATATATATATATTTATGTATACAGTATATATACTTAGAAGGATAAAAAGAATAAAATGGTCTACAATAACTTATGGGCTCTGAAAAAAAGAGCGTAGAAGATTCATCATCTTTAGCTGCTGTAATCATGTAAAAACACCCACCAATCACTACCTCGCAGTTCGCTTGAAAAGAACCAATGAAATACCTCCTTGCCCCGCTGAGCGTAATCTACCCCTCCTGTGTACGGGTCTGACCTCATTGCACGTTGTCTCCGCATTGGTAACAGGACTTGTTTCAAACATTCGGTATGATAATATTAGGTGTTTGCTTGCCGGTGAATGAGAAATAAAGTAAAATTACGGCCCTTTCTTCGCTCTGCTCTGAAGCAGCTATGCAGCGGTGCCCGTGCATGTCTGTGTACGGGTCGGAGCCCTGATGGCAGGGGGGAGGGGTTAGACGGAGCCCCGAGGAGATGCTACTTTCAAATCTTGCTAGCTTTTCAACATCACCAACCCTGACTTTAAAGACTGAAACTGAAAGGAGACAGGTTGGGGTGGTGGATGGGTCAAACAATACAGGACATTTTTTACAGATGAGACTGGGGTCAGTGTCCCGTGTGTCACTTAAACATACAATCTTTTAACCCCACCCATGATCTTTTCCTATCCATAACTAAGGGGTTTACCCTGCATGTTGAAAAATGACACCAAGGGGTCCTGACCAAGCGTCATTATTTTACGAGTTGGGAGTGAGAATGTGTTGGTCCTGGACAGATGCATGTATATCCAACAGTACAGATGTAGTGGGGCCACCAGATCGAAAATGGACTTACATACAAAAGCCTTGTTGCTTTGTCTGAATATATGTAATTATTAGCAAAGTCATATACTGTCCCAATCACAGGAAGATGCTTACAAAGGGAAAGAAACCTGAGCCCAAAGAAGAGGCTAAGGATCCCCCTAAGTTCCCGGCAGCCCGCGTTAGGCCGGAAACCCCCAAACTGCTGAGAGCGGCCCTGGAGATGACTGAGAGAGCCTCTGGACTTAAAGGAGCTCTGGCTAAAGTCAAAGAGAAGACCAGCAAATCCAGTGTCTCATTACAGGTAAACACACACCTAAACAACAAACCAAAGAATAAACATATGCACATGTGATAGTGACAAGAGAGGAGGGTGAACTACTATATATAGTAGGCTAATCTCTTCTCTTCCAGCCCTCCATCTCCTCCTCCCTGCCTCCTCCATCTCCCACCTCGAGCGGACCTGACAGAGACGTGGACACACCGTCGCCCACGTCTGGCAGCCCTGCAACGTTTCGCTCTGCTTCCCGTTGCCATAACAACAACAACAACAACAATAACAACTTTGTGATGCCTCAGTCTGTATCACAGGGCCACAGTGACGCAGGAGACAGTGACGCAGGAGGAATGCTCGCCACGGACCAAAGAGAGGAGGGTGTTAGTGAGGTTGAAGGGAACGAGGGTGGAAAGAGGGAGGAAAAGAAGTTGTGATAATTCTTTAAAGGACAAGGGAAGATCCAGATCATAAAAAAGTGAGAACTGGAACAGAATGGTGGAATTACAGAGAGAAGGGGTTTTAAATGAACATGTACAAAACTGTCATGTCTTAACGTCAGCCTAATCTGCTAGTGGGAGTTGGGATAGCTTCATTGCAAAAATATCAAGGTAGGACTGTATTCCACTCTGACCTACTGTATGACTCATCCATTTTGCACGTTACAGCCTTGTAGCCCACTTTTGTGTCAAATATCAATGACATAACATTAGCTGTTAGGATGAGCTCTGTTTTACATCAGAACTTGTGTCACTCCAACCTTCAGGGGTCGTATTTCAGAAACTTCCTATTGTAACTCTTGAGATAAGAAGAGTCCAAGATGGGATTTTTCCCAATTTGGTATAACAGAAGCATATCCTAACTAACTTTAGGAGTCCTTTCTTATCTTACTTCATCCTATCTGATCTCAGGTTAGGATATCCTTAGTCTATATCCAAGATGTTCCATTTCCGGGATTGTTCAGGTGCCGCCAGAAATTCCACAGGATGTCTTTAATTTTGGCTGGATGTCCGTCACCACCCTCCTCTGACAATGCGAGACTAGGAAGTCCTATATACACAATCCAACATCAGTTATCAACTCTTGTGTCTGTTTCCGAGCAACCAAAGCTACTTTTCTCATCTCGCTGAGCTTGAAGCTTTAGTGCGTAACTTTTTGATATTAATGAACGTCCGTTACATTCAAGGCCATTGACAAATGAGTTGCTACAAAGCTAATTAAGATTATCAGCTCCACACAACTCTCTCTGTATTTCTCAGTATGACTATGTTCAGAAGACTGTGGCGTCCGGCGATTTTTGCGCGCAGAAACTCAAGCGAAAGAGTCCATCATGTTTTTTTAATCCTCTGTGGCCTCCTTGGCTACTAGCAACTGCATCGAGGAGGGGTTGGGGTTGTGAGCCATCAAGGAAGGCTTGTATCATGTGGACGTGCCGACAGTTTTGTTGTCATTACTTAGAATTCCTCATGGGGGTGACAGAAACTACGCACTATAGCTTTAACAACTTTGTAACTTTGTTGTTTTTTACATTGAAACATACAGTACATTGAAACAGCGAAAACAACAATGGACATTTGTCAGTTGTGCTACAATCAGGAGAGCCCCATGTCGCCGGGTTGGCCTTTTCCAAAGCTGGTCGCAGTTGCTCGGCTGCAGGATCATGGCCCAGGGAAGCCTAAACTGCAACACATTGTTAGGGCCTGCCATAAGCCTCTCAGTGAATAAGTTTCGCCTGCTGACATTTTGTTGGTTGTGTAAAAGCAATGAAAGAGCAGCCATGTGGATAAAACCAGTTAGCGAACACTACCTGGTGAAAACATGAAAGTTATGACAGCTCAGAAACTCAAGCGAAGATGATTGCCTCTTCTGAAGAGTCCATCATTTTTTTTTTATCCTCCGTGTCCTCCTTGGCTACTAGCAACTGCGTGGGGGGCGGTGCGCAATCACGGAAGGCTTGTGTCACGGAAGTGCGGAAGTTCTGGGTTCAATTCCCGCTGCGATAGATCAAGCAATGTGTCCGTGAGCAAGACACTTAACCCATAGTTGCTCCAGAGGCGTGTGTCCGCGTCTTTGGATAAAAGCGTCAGCTAAATGACATGTAATGTAATGTAAAGCTCAACGTTATCCTAAAGTTAAGAGAGTTTATTTAAGATTTTTGGAAGTAAGGATACTTGTTTAATAAACTTCCTATCTTAAGTTAGGATAAGAACATTGATTTATAAACTGTTCATCTGTAATGACTTTCCTAAATCAGGTCCTAACCCTACCACGGTTATCAAACAGTTTTAGACAGGATCTGCAAGTTAAGAAGTTTCTGTAAAACGGCCCCAGATCCTCTCTTCATTTTGTTCACATAATGCTTTGCAGTCTTCTTTCAACCTCCACACACTGTGTTCATCTTTATTAATCTCAGTAATATAGGAGCAAGCCATTCCTTGCCTGGTTACCTTTTCAGAATTCAAGCACATTTTTATCTACGCTGAGTTTACACTACTGAATTCAATGTAGCTATGGCAATGAGTGCATTCTGTGTGGGATGGCGTAGGTAAGCCATAACAGTGATCTTTGATCAGTGGTTTCTACAGAACTGAACTTCTTGTCTTTCTAAAACATACAAAAACTGTTTTTGCTGTTGTTGTCTGCTAACTGTTTACAGATTTTTTTGTAAACTTAAAGTGCTCATATTATGCTTTTTGGCTTTTTCCCTTTCCTTTATTGTGTTATATATCTTTTTTTGTGCATGTTATAGGTTTACAAAGTGAAAAAGCCCAAAGTCCACCCCAAAGTGACTTACCATCTCCAACAGAAAACACTGTTCACAAACAGCTCCAAACAGCTCTATTGTAGTCCAGCCTGTACTTCCTTGACAAACGTGGGTCACTTTGTAACACACGTTATAATGCTCGGCTAGCTGCTAGCGTAGCACGCCCTCATACTCTGCTTCTGACTGGCTAGTAGTGCTGACCTAGGTACTGCGCATGTGCGACTCCCAACGAAGATGGAACAGAAGTGAGATGTCTCACTCTGTAGCTAAAACGGAGAGCTCAACACACAGGGTGAAAAGAGGAGCTGCAGAAATATGCAGTACAACAAAAATATGGTGTTTTTTGAAAATTAAACCATGCAAACCTATTCTGATAAAACCTCTAAATACAATTATGTACCTGAAAATAAGCATAATATGAGCACTTTAAAAGAACAATTTGCCTTATATGTTTTGTCATTTACCTTTGTGTTGTGTTGGTGTTAGTAGCTTGCGCTGCTGATGTTTTAACAAGTTGGTTTGAACAACAGCACAGACCAAGTAAAGCAGCTGTATTTATGGTTGTAACAACATGATCATCAATATGTTACAAATAATGTTGACAGGTCAATGTAAAGTCATCCCATATTGTTCTATATAGATTTTCAGTCTTTGACCATCATTTGCGAGCTCAAACATCACCTAGCCTCTTATTACCTCAACACTGTATTCTACATGCTAAATCTCTAAGCAAAGTTAGATAATGACTAACTTAAAAATTTAGCCATCAATACACGTAATACCATTGCTTGACATATTTCACAACTACAGTTCATGTTTTTATGTTCATAATTTCTTTTGTTTCTTTTGTATAATGTAAATATATTAGTTTTTTTGAAATTTAGATGAATCACACTTTCCTGTTAATGTAAAATGACTGTACTGCCTCCCAGTGTCATGACATGTGCATACATTCTAATCATGCTAAATGTTTAATTTGTGCTGTAAATGTGTTTAGGACTCAGTAATAATGTAAGATTTATTCTTTTTGCATAGATGGTTTGATTATCGATACAGCCTCAGAAAACGGGCCTATAAACCAGCTAACCATACTGCCAGACAATCTGTAGAAAAGATTATCAATGTTGTTTTTCCTGTGTGTGTGTGTGTGTGTGTGTGTGTGTGTGTGTGTGTGTGTGTGTGTGTGTGTGTGTGTGTGTGTGTGTGTGTGTGTGTGTGTGTTATGTATTCTTCCGCACGCACAGACCTTTTGTTAGCCTGCTGACTCACTAGTGTGTATCAGACCCACTGGACTCACAGACCCCCTCCCCTCTGTAGAAGAGAGAGAGTGTGTGTGTGTGTGTGTGTGTGTGTGTGTGTGTGTGTGTGTGTGTGTGTGTGTGTGTGTGTGTATATGTGTCTGTGTGTGTGTGTGTGTGTGTGTGTGTGTGTGTGTGTGTGTGTGTGTGTGTGGTAAGAGTGGAGAAAAGTGCATATTGGACTTAAATGTGTGTGAGTGTAATAATGTCCTTAAACTTGATTTTGTCACTGATGTATCACTGATGTCTTTTGTGAATAAATGATCTGTTTCAGCATATTTTGTGTAGTGGTGTTTTGTATAGTTTTTATTGACCATTTAGAGTAAAAAAAAATAAAGGCCTGACACACAACATCAATCAAACTATTTCTCACATGAAATCATCATACAAAAAAACTATTCCAGTAAAATTTGGGGAGTGGGGGCGGCCGTCTAGGCAGTGATCTCATTTACCACAAATCAAAACAGCAAAAACTAAAGAGGAAGCAATTATTTGATGCTGTTCTGATTAAAATGTGGTTACTGGTTTAACCCATAGACTGTATAAAATAGCCTAGGTTTTAAACACATTGCTGTTTTCTTTATTCAACTCAATACTATTCTCTTATATTATACACATTTAATGCTGGTCTCTAGACTTCATCCTGGCACTATTGGACTTATTTGCACTACCACCATGACACACACTCTCATAGAGCACCATGCATAGCCTACTGAATCACAGGGTCAGTCCCTGCCCTGTCACTGCAAGCGTCTCATGCTTAATAATTATCCATATGAATGTACTAAGGGATGTAATGTGGATTTTTTATTTAGTATCTTTTCTTTTATTGATCATATTATTCATGTGTATTCATGTGTATTTGTTATTTTATCATCCTGTTTATGATGTATGTTGTGGGTGATGTCTTTAAGCTACTGGGACCTTGAATTTCCCCTTGGGAATCAATAAAGTATCTATCTATCTATCTATCTATCTATCTATCTATCTATCTATCTATCTATCTATCTATCTATCTATCTATCTATCTATCTATCTATCTATCTAGCAACTGGGCCAATGTGTGTTTGTTTTTTCAGTTAGTGAATTTAATTTGCAATGATGCCCTTTTATATTTCGCATCAAACAGCTAATTTCTGTTTTCAGGGACATTTCGAAATTTCTAGTTCTGTTAGCGTTACGTCCGACGCGGGGGGTACAGACTTTACCGCAACACCGGTGTCAACCTCAGTGGAAAGTCCAGTGGCAGGGGAAATACATTTTCCATAATATATCTAGGTCAAAGCGTAGGCTACTACTAACTGACTTTGTGGTGGGGCTGGAAAAGGTACAACAACAGGGTCAAAACAAAGACATGCGGTGTTAATTCCAAAGAATAAAGGTGAATAGAAGAAGAAAACCTCATGTCCCACAATCCCCCGCCCCCTTCTCCGGTCAGCTGATGCGACTGACGTCAGACTGCCAAAGGAAATGTACAGCCTGTGGTACAGTGTAAAGTAGCTTAGTGAGATGACAGCAGACAACATAGCTCTCCATTGGCTTCCATTCATCTGAAATTGGTCGTTTAATTGATTAGTTAACGTATAAGAAGGACGCGAGTTGAACGCTAACGGTAGCAAAGTACAGCTTTTTCACTCGTGCAGATAATGTTAGCTAGTGAGCGGCTAATAACTGAGTCACTCGTGATGTTCTGGAGTTCTTTATAATGACGAATGAGAAGCCGAGATGGAAGACTGTAATTGGGAGGACATTATAGAAACACCTGAGCTGCCTCTGGAGGTGAGTTAATGTAATGGTTAAAACAAGAAAAGAAAAGCTAGAACAGACTCTTTTATTTACACAAACTTCATATTTTTCAGTCACACACAGTATATATGAGAGCTGTCAGTAGAGACCCAGTCATAGTCATCAATGGTGGATGATGTTCTTGTCAGAGGATGTCATTCAGTCATACAGTATGCTGTCATTTGAGTTAATAAGATGCTGTCAAGTGAGCTCTTCCAGGACCAATACACTTTAATGTAATATAATGCTGTATTCCTATCCCTTGCTGTAGATCATAGTTTACATCCTGAGCTTTCTTCACGCTTCAGACAGGAAGGAAGCCTCGCTGGTCTGCCGCAGCTGGTACTATGCCAGTCAGGACTCTCAGGTAATTTACTTTAGGCCATAATGCCTGATAAATCTGCATATTAAATAGTTGTGCAGCTGTAGACACAGTGGCTGTTAGGGCTGCACGATATGAGGAAAAATATCTAATTGAGATTACTTTTAATGATATTGCGATTGCAATATGATTCACAATGTAATAATTGTATATGGTACAACGAAATTCTGTTGGAGATATATATATATCTACACCAGCACATTCTCACCCAAGCACATCTCGCACATACACATTCATCACATTCATTCTATGTTCTCAATAAATAGCTAAAAAAAACAGTAAACACAGCAGTTATTGCACTGTCCCATTGCACTGATATGATGAATGATCATGTTTGTATCATTATTCTCATTTACATTGACTAATATTAAATCTTAAAAAATTCAAATGATTAGAGAATTTTGCGAGGATCTGTACCAAACAAAGATGTTTTCTGTAGTCTGTAGGATAGGATTTGTAGGCCGGGACGTCTCTGCACCACCACAATGCTTGATTCCGAATGGTTTGACACATATTCTGCCTTTAACAAATATTGCGCCCCCCTTGCGATTTGGATATTGCACTAGTCCATATTGCGATTTCGATAAAATTGCGATTAATTGTGCAGCCCTAGTGGCTGTTGTCTGATTTGAAATGTGACTGCTGAAGGATCTGCATGAGTGTTTGTACGCCTGAGGGCAAAGTAAACTAGACCTAAATCCAGGGCTTACAGTTCTCAGGCACCATGCCTGAATTTAGGCATATGGAGCAGTTTTACATTTATATAATACTTTTATTGAATACCAAGTGTAACCCATTTCCTCCAGGGCAGAATTTCAGGCTCACAAATGGTTTCTTACTTTAACCCCTGTAAGTGTGTTTTGATTTGTTGCAGAGGAAGATCACCTTCTGCTTCCCGGCTTCAGCCTCATCCCTGGAGCTGATCAGGGGTCTGGGCAGAAAGTCCCGCTGCGGTCTGGTTATCAGTCAGCTCGATGGCTTCAGTATGTCCAGATCCCTGCTTCTGGAGGTGCAGTATGCTGTTACCATTAAAAAAAAAAAAAAAAAACACTTCCGTACTTGGGTTCGCACGCGTGCAGATAGTTACCGTCCGACACATATTGAGAATTTCGGGTTTTTTCATAGCTGAAGATAAAAGCTAAGAAGATAAGTATTGTCTGGATGACTGCGGGGAGAGTAACATCTTTAATCATGATAGATATTTCTGTAAAATTGCCAAAAGCTTTAATTTAAGAATTTGTTTAACTGAACTATTACTTATTTTACTAAAGAACACCTGAAGCTCCCTCATAAACCCCAAATAAATCCCTCTTTATAGTACATCAAGGCCAAACAAGATACATTGGAAGCAGCAGTGGATGGGTGAAACATATAACTGTGGAGTATTTCTGATCGTCCGTGTTTAAATATATCTCCCCTCTGTACTTAAACAGTCGCTTTTGTTGGATAAATCATATTGCTGCTGTCACGTGAACTCTGATTTTATTGAGCGTTGTGTTTTCACTTCAAATGATCACACACTCCTTGTTTGTTCCAGAGAATTCCCCCCCACTTCGAGGGCTTCTAAAAGCCTCTGGGGAAAAAAATCTGAGCATACCCAAGTTGATTGGATTTTATTCAACTCAGAAACACATTGTCATCAGGCAATAAAAGAGCTCTCCCCTCCTGAATGGCTAACATTGTAGTATAAGCCAGGAACAAGAATATGTTTTAAAAAAGGTACATTGTCTTAAGTATTTGCATGGTATCTCTTATCATTTTAATTTCCTGTAAAACTGACCAGGATGTAGTACAGTCACAATTAACCACGCTGTGGTCCAAAGTTCAGAGCAGCTGCAGGAGTTGCTGTTAAATTCACCCTCATTGACTTTTATCACAATACTGGGTGTGTATTTGCGTGATAATGTGCAAGCATTGAATTTCCCGTTCAGGACTTTTTGGATAACCAAGTTGTTAAATCTCAACCGTTGCCTAGAAAAAGATGAGGACAATGTTTAACCTACCAGTGTTTACATTTATGTCAATGTAGGCGTTGGATTATTTTAGGGAATTTGGTGATGCTATAACCATCACACACAGTTCATATGTCATTTTTATGGCATGGAAACAGCAGGTATTAAATTAAACCACATTGCCCACACTCTCTCTCTCTCTCTCTCTCTCTGTCCTCCTGCCACCTTTACCTCTCCATTGCTTCCACATTTGCTTGCTTTACTCCAACCTGTTCCTTTTATCTTCTCTTTGAATTCTGATCATTTCTGTCTTTCCTGTCTGTCTCCCCTCATGTGTGATTGTCTTTCTCCCTCTTCAGGTGGGTCTGTGCTTGGGCTCTAAGTTGGAGAGCTTGGCCCTGCCTGGTAGCAGTGTAACAGAGGCCTCTCTGCTGGCCCTCCTCCCTCGCCTCACCTCCCTCCGCAGCCTCAACCTGCGGGGCCTGAACAGCCTCTTCATGTCTGGGGCTTTCCTCTCCAGGGAGGAACACAGACAGCAGGTATTATATATTATGTAACAGTGAGATGTAGAGCTGCGAAGAGTAAGTGATTAGTTGTCAACTATTAAATAATTCGCCAGCGTATTTTGATAATCGATTAATCGGTCAATTGTTTTATGAAAAAAAAGCTAACAATTCTTTGATTTCAACTTCTTAAAGGTGCAGCAAGTGATTCTGCTCTAGGGTTGTTGATATTTGAATCCCCCCCCCCACACACACACACACACACACACACACACACACACACACACACACACACACACACACACACACACACACACACACATTTTAAAAGGTGATGTGAACAGCCAAACAGACCTTTTTAAAAGAGGGTTTTATTGTTGGTCAGTAAATAGGGTCGGAAATTGTGGTCGACAGTGCACATTTGATGACACGTTAGCGCGATGTGTAAAAAAACAAGCACAGCTTTTCCTCAGGGGACTGTGAATATCAATGCAGGAAAGGATCAGACTGTCAGCAAGAACAGTAACAGTCGGGTTGCAGTGCATGAACCCCTTATTACAAAGAGGAATGCACATTTTAGAGCTCAGTGGTGCTAATACCATAGGCACTGGTCTACAGAGATGTGAATAAAAGTGATATGGCCATATGAGTCATCTTTCACCATAACAAGTAGCAAGTTCATGTGTGGCGTACGCCAAGAGAACGGTACACGCCTGAATGTTTGGCCCCTACAGTGAGGGGCTCCGGTGGCTCTGTTGTGTATTCTGCTGGCATGGTTTGGGTCCACTTGTTCCCTTAGAGGGGAAAAAGAAAACCCAGCTAGACTCCTGCTAAAGCTAACATAACTAGCTTAGCTGTAAAAGAAAACTACCATGTTAGCTTTTGACTCTAGTGGAATTCATGCAATTTGTTATGGTCAAGCTACTATTAAACACATATTTAAGTATGTAAAATTCTAAACTAATTCATTGCATTATTTTTTCCAAATAAATATTGACACTTACTGTAGCAAGATAGGTGATTTATACATTTAATGTCTTTGAACTAGCAGTTAGTATGTATGTATTTTTTGTTTAGATTTGATAAAATATAATCAGCCTAAAAAGGCATAAAATGAAGGCATTACATCCGTTTTATCTATTACGCCAATGATTTTCAACCACTGTGCCGCGGCACACTAGTGATCGTCCTGTGTGCTGTGGGAAATTAATTGGTTAATTGGTCCAACAATTTTTTTTTTGTAACTGCAAATACTTTGCCATTGTTGCGCATCTATGCCTGCAATGTGATGACTGGCAGAGAAATTAAATACTATTCTGTGGCAGTAGGTGGCAGTCATAGCGCAATAATGACCTTGTTGATTTAATACAATGTAATTAAAGGTGGCAGTGACAGGATGTAAGCAGTAGGGCCGAGATCATCGATGTAAGCCTCCAACAGCGATGGATGCATTTTTAAAAAGGAAAAATGCAGATTCTGATCTTATTAGGTGTCATTTTGTAACATTTTTGGTATGTTTTTAATGTAAAAAATGTGCCGTGGCTCAAAAAAGGTTGAAAAACACTGTGTTACGCAGTTTGCCAGCTAATAATATCAATAAACATACAGTGCTTTCTACCTTTTGTTGAGCACTATTAGATTCTGCTTTTCCTACATAGTATCTCTCTATATCTCTAGTCCTCTGGGGAGAAAGTGCATTAGCAGTGATAAGAAATGTAATCATGAGGGCGACTGACGTGCAGTCCCCTCAGTATTACAGCAGATAAATGTAACATTTCACAGTGTTAAAATGTTATTGTCGTTGTGTTTGCACAGCTTTATTGTGCCTGTAGTAATGCTCCATTTTTCAAGTCAAACTCCATGTTTTTGTTGCAGGTCAGGTCAGCTCTGTCTGGTCTGGAGGAGCTGGACCTGTCCGACATACGCTACCTCTCCGACCTCACCTTCAACCGGCTCACCGGCTGCACCCCGCGCCTCCGCCTCCTCTCGCTGGCCGGCTGCCATATCGCCTTCGAGTTCGACCCGTATGGAGGGTGCCCGGTGGGAGCAGTCAGGGATTCCTCAGCATTGCTGTCACTGAGGAACTTGCGGAGGTTTTTAACGGAGCAGAAATCCACCCTTGTATCGCTGGACCTCAGCAGAACCTCGATCACCCCTGAGTCACTACGCACGGTCGCACAGGTCAGGATGCCTTCAGTCCCTGCAACAGCTGTTTTTATTGCTTGAGCAGCCAGGAATGATTCTTTACAAATGAAACTGCTCACGTCATATCTCGCCACTTCAGTATGTGCAGGGAGAAAATAGTCTGCTTTTATACTGGCTAAGAATTCATTTTTGATGTAGAATCTTTTCATGATTTTAGCATGTCCTTTGCTCGTCCTCATAAAATACCCATATTGTAGGATTTTAAGTCTTGTTTTGAATTTCTTCTTTCTGTTCCAGGTTCAGGATTTGGTCTTAGAGGAACTGTGTCTGCACGGCTGTAAGGAGCTGACCGACTACTCCATGGAGGTTCTGGTGAAGCACCAGCCGAGCCTCCAGAGACTGGGCATCAGTGCCTGCACCGAGCTGACCAGCAGGTCTGTAGAGGCCATAGCGCAGGGCCTCAAGTCCCTGACACACCTCTCCTTGTCCCGCGATTGGAGGATCACTGAAAAAGGTACACGCTTTATATTAAAGTCATCATAGACTAGATTAATTTGTAAATACAGCATTAGTATAGCAAGTATAGCAAGCATAGTAGCAATTAGAAGCCAGCCGACGCAGTTGTCAATTTCAAATGCACCTGCGCTCATCTGTGCGCCCATGGGCGTGCTGGTCTTACAGGGAGGTGTGTTAAGGTGAATTCTTGCCGTATTGCTATCTTGAGGCAGCGGGAAGTGATGGTGCCATTGACCAACAAAAACGTCAAAAAAAGTCATTGAAAAAAAGCATGTCATTGTTGTTTTAACATCAAATTAGTAAAATGTGCCTAGGCTTATGCACAGCGCGCGCACACTATGCTTGTTACACACACAGGGAAGTGCAGCAGCACACAAACACGCAAAAGATTACAAATAAAAATATTACTGTGCAAATCCGCCATCATACCAAGGTGCAAATGCGCCTGGCTTTTAAAGGGAATGGGAGATGACAACTCTGATTGGTTGCATGTTACGCCCAAAACACACCTATGGATTAATGAAGACACTAAGTACAACCCTTTTGAACCATGCGCCCGGCGCACGGAACCTTTTTTTCCACCGTCAAACTAGCAAAAGTGGATTTGGACACGCCCTAAATGCACCTGCGCCGTGCGCTTCACGCCGTGTCCTTAGATCGCTAAAATAGGGCCCTTATATGTTGAATCAACAGCTACTCTTAAGAGCATAATCAGTAGTGGAGCTAAAATGTTTTGTTTGTCCTGATTATAGCACCAGTGAAAAGGCCATAAGCTTAATAAGAATGAAATTCTGTATCCTGTACCCAGAATGAAAGTGCTCAGCTAATTTTACCACAAGTTGAAGAAAAGGTGATCGGGTCCAAATTGAGAAGGGTTTATTCATTTTATAGAAAATCTTCAGTCTGCCTTTTAGATTTAAAAAATGATGTTCAAGTGAAACGTTTTAACCTTTTCAGCCTGGACCTATGTTTTCGTGTCTACGGGATCAACCATCTTTGATTATTGGTCCGGTATTAAGCAAGATCGCTGCAGTCGGCAGCGGCGAAACAAGCTGCAATGTAAGTTAATAGTTGTCCAGCTTGTATTTACGTTCACAAAAGTGCCACTGACAGACAGATTAATGTTCTAAGTGTCTGACAACATTTTGGAAAGGATTTCTGTGGAGGTCGACCTTTCTGTTAAAGAGTAAGATCCTTTTTTTCCAACATAAAAAACATCCGCGTAATCGCGTTCGCTAAAGCCACCAGACTCCATGTAAATAAACAGTAATTTTAGAATCGTAATATACACTTCATTCACATTCAAAGTCAAAACAAATGAAAATAAAACTATGAAAAGCCGTTTTGGGTCATCTTTCCAGTTTTCCAATCAGCACAACTCTAGTTTTGGTTGAAATAAAAACATAAAAGTATTGTTTTTTTTAAATGGAGTCTGGTGGGTTTAGCGCTAGTGACTTCAGTGCTGGTTCTGGTTAACCACAAAGGTCTTAAAGAGGTTTTAAAAAGGCCTATCTCTGTAGGGATCCTTTCTATAATGTTGTCAGACACTTAGAATAATAATCTGAGCCTTTTAGTGGACCAAATTCACAGTGCACATTTGCCCCATAGGGTTACGTTGCAGCCTGCTCTGTGGCTGCAGGTTACAGCGTTTACGCTTGATACTGGTCCAATTCCAAAGATTGTTGTTCCTATCAGTCACTTAGACACAAAAACACAGGAAAATAGGGTCCAGGTAAATAAAAACAAGAAACGGTAGATACCCTTTAAGGTCTTGTGCAATTAAATTTGCATGTCAATATATTTTTCCAAACTGTTTTTGTCATGAATACTTTCACACAGAACACAAATATTACGTGGCAAAAAAGCTGGAACGAGATTGATTTTTCAGAGCGTTTGCACCGCGAATACAGGCATCAACCAATCACGTTGCACCTATACATATGAGGATCATAAAACAACACAGAGGCTCTGTAGTATAAACCGAGACTGGCAAACTTACTCCTTTCAACCTTGACAAAGGCAGATATTCGCAGGCGAGCATTTTGCATTATGTGTCGTTTATTAATCACGTCCCCGGTGTGTAAAGGCCTTTAGGCCCGCTGGGGCTAGTCTACAGTGCCTTGCGAAAGTATTCGGCCCCCTTGAACGTTTCGACCTTTTGCCACATTTCAGGCCTCAAACATAAAGATATAAAACTGTAATTTTTTGTGAAGAATCAACAACAAGTGGGTCCCAATTATGAAGTGGAACGAAATTCATTGGCTATTTCAAACTTTTTTAACAAATAAAAAACTGAAAAGTGGGCGTGCAAAATTATTCAGCCCCTTTACTTTCAGTGCAGCAAACTCTCCAGAAGTTCAGTGAGGATCTCTGAATGATCCAATGTTGACCTAAATGACTAATGATGATAAATAGAATCCAGCTGTGTGTAATCAAGTCTCCGTATAAATGCACCTGCTCTGTGATAGTCTCAGAGGTCCGTGTAAAGCGCAGAGAGCATCATGAAGAACAAGGAACACACCAGGCAGGTCCGAGATACTGTTGTGGAGAAGTTTAAAGCCGGATTTGGATACAAAAAGATTTCCCAAGCTTTAAACATCCCAAGGAGTACTGTGCAAGCGATAATATTGAAATGGAAGGAGCATCAGACCACTACAAATCTACGAAGACCCGGCCGTCCCTCTAAACTTTCAGCTCATACAAGGAGAAGACTGATCAGAGATGCAGCCAAGAGGCCCATGATCACTCTGGATGAACTGCAGAGATCTACAGCTGAGGTGGGAGACTCTGTCCATAGGACAACAATCAGTCGTATACTGCACAAATCAGGCCTTTATGGAAGAGTGGCAAGAAGAAAGCCATTTCTTAAAGATATCCATAAAAAGTGTTGTTTAAAGTTTGCCAAAAGCCACCTGGGAGACACACCAAACATGTGGAAGAAGGTGCTGTGGTCAGATGAAACCAAAATCGAACTTTTTGGCAACAATGCAAAACGTTATGTTTGGCGTAAAAGCAACACAGCTCATCACCCTGAACACACCATCCCCACTGTCAAACATGGTGGTGGCAGCATCATGGTTTGGGCCTGCTTTTCTTCAGCAGGGACAGGGAAGATGGTTAAAATTGATGGGAAGATGGATGGAGCCAAATACAGGACCATTCTGGAAGAAAACCTGATGGAGTCTGCAAAAGACCTGAGACTGGGACGGAGATTTGTCTTCCAACAAGACAATGATCCAAAACATAAAGCAAAATCTACAATGGAATGGTTCACAAATAAACATATCCAGGTGTTAGAATGGCCAAGTCAAAGTCCAGACCTGAATCCAATCGAGAATCTGTGGAGAGAACTGAAAACTGCTGTTCACAAACGCTCTCCATCCAACCTCACTGAGCTCGAGCTGTTTTGCAAGGAGGAATGGGCAAAATTGTCAGTCTCTCGATGTGCAAAATTGATAGAGACATACCCCAAGCGACTTACAGCTGTAATCGCAGCAAAAGGTGGCGCTACAAAGTATTAACTTAAGGGGGCTGAATAATTTTGCACGCCCAATATTTCAGTTTTTTATTTGTTTAAAAGGTTTGAAATATCCAATAAATTTCGTTCCACTTCATGATTGTGTCCCACTTGTTGTTGATTCTTCACAAAAAATTACAGTTTTATATCTTTATGTTTGAGGCCTGAAATGTGGCAAAATGTCGAAAAGTTCAAGGGGGCCGAATACTTTCGCAAGGTACTGTATATCCATGACGTTCCACTTCTGGGACACATTGTAGGATTCATCCTCTGGAGGCATGGAAGTCCAAACCATTGTTTTTGAGATGCTTTTTCATTGATCAAGGTGATAGGGAAAGGCAATATTTGACCCGATGGTGGCGCCAGACAAAAGGTCAGAAACTCACTGTAATTCTGTAAATCATTCTCTGGGGATCATGAATATTCATAATAAATGCAATCCAGCCAGTACTTGCTTAAACAAAACCACTTAATGTGTGTTAAAGGTTTGTTAATTGTGAAATATCTTCCCATTTGACACCCCTCCATGCACATGAACAACCCCAGCCTCCTGTCTGCTAGAGGCAGGAGGCTCTAGCAGACACATTATTAGTAACCTTATTACTGAGTGATGATGTTGTGTCACGCTCAGGCCTGGCGGACCTTCTGTCCGTGTCGTCCCTGAGGAGTCTGGATCTGTCCGAGTGTCTGCACGTCAGCGGGACAGAGATAGTGAACGGCTTGACGGAATCCAGTGCTGCCAGAGCACAGCTGGAGACTCTCAACCTCAAGAGCTGCACCTACATTAGGGTCAGTCCGTGTCTTTGTACAGTATGTGTGTGTGTGTGTGTGTGTGTGTGTGGAATATACATGGAGAAAAACGTTCTTCTCTCTCTCTCTCTCTCCTCCAGGATCTTGCCGTTTTCTCTCTCACCCAGCTACTTGGGGATACTCTGCGTGAGCTGGACTTGACATCGTGCGTCAATGTGACCGACCTGTCCGTGCGCGCCATAGCCACGTACCTGCAGAGGCTGGTGGTTCTGCGGCTCGGCTGGTGCAAAGAAGTCACAGACTGGGGTCTGCTGGGGATGGTGGAAACGGCCAGATGTGAGCCGGACCAGGAGACGGTGAGAACCACGGACATGACAAGTTTTTAGGCCCAATCGCACTGAAAGCGCTAATCGATGCGCCTCGTTTGATGCTCCTGTGGACACTGCAGGCATCAGATTTGAATTGGCAACAACACAGAACCAGGCAGTATATTCGAAAAGCTCGCTATTTAGGCAAAGGTTTTGTGTATTACAGATCCCCGATCGGTGGTTGCGTTAGACTTGCCTGCGGCTGTGTGCTGCTGTTCCTGACCTCCCTTGTTTCCCTTTGGTTATGTGGTTTTAGTTAAAGGCCCTGAACACCCACACAGGTGTTTTCAGTTAATCTGGCTGATTGGACCTCTTACCAGGACTGTGTGAGTGTGTGTATAGACTGTGATTGATTGACAGCTTGTCCTTCATCCTCCACCGCATCAATCCCTCCTTTTTCAAATCAGTTGGACGTGCCTCGTAACGCTCGGCGCGTGTTCAGCCATTTTAAAACAGCAGTTGTACTTCGAAAACGTGCGTGTCGACCGCTTTCAGTGCGCTTGGGCCTTTCCAGTACCGGCACTTTTAGGAGCAAAGATGTAAACGAGTTCACAGCTGTTGTAACAACGCGCTCATCTCAACAGGGAGACAAGGGTCCCAGGTTCACCCGGACCTTCGGCAACATGGGCTTCTTCAAGCCTCCCCGTCTGCCGTTCGAGGAGCGACCCAAGCTGGTGACCCAGAACGACCTGCATCAGTTCAGACAGCAGGCCGGAGCTTCGCTCTTAGCCCTCAGCCGGCTGCAGGAGCTGGACCTCTCGGCCTGCCCCAAACTCACTGACAGCAGCATCACACAGGTGGGAGGCTGGGGGAGGGACGCACGTGTCTCAGTTTGCAGCAGGAATGCAGAATATTTGGAAAAAATAAATAAAAAAAACTGAGTTAAAGGTGCAGTAAGCGATGCTGAATGAACTCAACTGCCAAACAAATACTGCTCCTCAGATCTCTGAAGGGTAAATCCAGAAAGCTAGCTAGACTATCTGTCCAATCTGGGTGGCGATGGCGCAGTGGATGTGACACGTGCCTTTGGTGTGGGAGATTTGGGTTCAATTCCCGCTGCGCTATATCAACCAATGTGTCCCTGAGCAAGACGCGAGTGATGAGTATGAATATGATTCGAAATTCGAGCTATCATTGGGAGAGTTAGCTAGAGTAAGCAGCTGAATAGCTTAGCGCGGGCTAATGACGACGCACGCTTTGTATCGTAGTTACCATTCGATTAATGCCGAAATGATACCAACGTCTTCTTAGTACAAATATATGCTCATAAAGCGTGATTGAAGTTGTAAGTACACCAGAAGTTTATGTAAATAACACTTGCCTGCTGGCTTCTGCTCTCTGTTGTTGTTGTTGCGTTAAGACAGGGCGTGGGTTAACAAATTACAACACCGAAAAGAGATGAAACAAAAATATTTTTTAATTTAACTTATTTTTTAAAGTAAGTGCTGTAGTATAACTAGCAGGAGACAAGTAATAATTGAGGTAAGTTTGGAGACATTACCTTATTTAATCATTAAATGAATACATATTTTTGTTGTATCTCTTTTCGGTGTAGTAATTTGTAGACGGCCCTAAGCACTCGTCTAACTGCAGGTAGCAGCAGCAGCAACAGCAACAGAGAGCTGAAGAGAGCAGGCAAGTGTTCATAAACTTCTGGTGTACTTACAAACTTTCCAATCCATCGTTTTATGAGAGCATAACCTATTTGTACTACTTGTAGACGTTTGGTATCATTTCGGGCATTATTAGTGGGGTCATTTACGAGATACAAACGTGGGTCCATTAGCCCCTGCGGTAAGCTATTCAGCGGCTGACGCTACTCTACGCTAACTCTCCCAATGTTAGACCCAGGTGAAAAAAGCTTCTGGGGGGGTGTTTGGCTCGAGGTCATGGTGCAAAGGACCCTAGGGTGAATTACTACGAACCATCACTTTAAACCGCACACTGAAAATAGAGAGTGTACTGGATGAACATATCGCGTACTATACCTTTTTTTTTTATTTTTTTTTTTATTTTTTTTTTTATAACCCTTGTGTTGTCCTTCGGGTCCCAGTGACCCGAAGGACAACACAAGGTATGTACTTCCGTTTACTTTGTTGAGAATTGCTCTCTAAACAAGGGTTAATACAGCACCTTAGTTCTTGTTTGTACAGCATTTTGGTCAGCTTAAACTGTGTTTAAATGTGTTCTAGAAATAAACTTTACTTACGTACTTTACAAGAAACAGGGTTTAGAGAGCAATTCTCAACAAAGTAAAGGGAAGTACATACCTTGTGTTGTCCTTCGGGTCACTGGGACCCGAAGGACCACACAAGGGTTAATAGTGTCTCTCCTCTCCTCAGGTGGTGCATTACCCAGACCTCCGCCGCCTGTCTCTCTCCATGCTGCCGGAGATCACTGACGCCAGCTTGGCGTCGGTCGCCTGGCACTGCCGCAGCCTCACCAGCCTGGCGCTCAGCCACTGCCCGGGGATCAGTGACCGCGGAGTGGCACAGGCTGCACCGTACCTACGCAGGCTGCAGCATCTCTACCTCTCCTGTTGTAATAACATCACTGACAGGTGAGTGGAGTACAATACAATGCCTGCTGTAGCTGTAGCTCAGATTTTAAGGGTGAATCCCTGATTTCTTGACCTGTGAGATAAGCCCTACCGGGTTCAGCCCTATGGTCCCACAGCCCTATGTTCCCATATTTCTAAGAATTTTGTTTTCACTGAAAATTAGGCTCTATGTTCCCACATTTCTAAGATTTTTCTTAACATTAGGCCCTATGTGGGGCAGCCGCTAGCTCACCCAGTAAGAGCGTGCACCCCACGTTGGCTGAGTCCTGCAGCGGCGCAGGGTTCGAATTCGACCTGCTGCCCTTTGCTGTGTGTCATCCCCCATCTTTCATCCCCCTTTCATATCTATCCCCTTTCAAAATAAAGGGAAAAGCCCCAAAAAAAAATCTAAAAAAAAAGCCCTACGTTAGGGTTAGGGTTACATTCTGTCTGTAGTCCATTGCTACTGGATAATAGGTTGGGTGTAATTGGCTACCATATTGGGAGAAAGGGGGATAAAATCTGAATTTATGAAAAAGGAAATATGGGAACATAGGGCCTAATTTTGGAAAAAAAATCATAGAAATGTGGAAACTGGGGGAATATAGGGCTTAATTTTGCCCTATGTGGGAACATAGGGCGGTGGGAACATAGGGCCTAATTTTCAGTGAAAAAATAAATTCTTAGAAATGTGGGAACATAAGGCACGCTCCCGCCCTACCTGCTAGCCTTGGATTTTGAAAGAGTTATACCTATATGTCTCAGTTAGACTACTGTAACTCTTTATATGTTGGATTGGATCAGTCATCTCTTTGTCGGTTACAGGTAGTCCAGAACGCAGCAGCTCAGCTTTTAACCGGGAAAGCGTGACCATATAACCCCAGTTTTAGCCTCGCAACCCTGGCTTCCTGTTCGTTTGATTATAAAATTGTATTGTATTGCTTTTCTTTCTTTTTTTATTTTATTTTAAATGGGTTGTCGCCTTCTTATTTATCGGAGCTTTTACATGTCCACACACCTGTCAAAGCACTGAGGTCTTCCAATCAGATGCTCCTCGATGCTCCCAGATCCAGATTAAAAAATAAAGGGGACCTCTGGAATAGTTTACCTATTCATATAAGAAGTGCTCGGAGCGCTGCTTAAGACCCACTGCTATTGGTTGGCTGCCAATTCGAGTTCAGCTTTGACACCTTGACCCTTTTTTCGGCGGGCCGATATTAGGCATTTTCCAAACTATCGATATCCGCATTTATAATGGCCGATAAATGAATATTTAAAAAATAAACGGACAAAAACACCCTTCAACCGTGTTGTGAGTGTTGGCGTTGCATAGTGTGTCCACCAGAGGGCGCTCTACAACCTCCCTGTCGGCAACTCAGATTTCTTTTTTTGTTATTGTGTTTTTGTTCAAAGGACTTTAAGTTTCATATCTTAAGTTTGTATTTTTATACATTTTATTTATCAGAACTTTAATATATTTTTATGTTCCTCTGTTCTGTTGTGACAGTAAAACAAACAAGTTTATTTTTAAACTGCATTATCATATTATTTTAGTGAGGACTCATAAATAACTACAAATAACTGCTGTTAGGGAAATCAGTTTATTTTTTTACGCGTTTCTGGATAAAAAAAAAATATATATATATATATATATATATGTATATATCGGAATATCAGATTTTTAAATCACCAAATATTTCTATCGATATCGGCCTTTAAAATCCTTTATCAGTCGGGCTCTAGTGTATATTATCAATTTTGTGTTTTCGGAGCTTGTTAAGCACTTTGGTCAACTGTGGTTGTTTTTAAACGTGCTATATAAATCAAATTGAACTGAACTGAACCCCGCAGGTCCTTGTTACTGCTGGCGCAGCACTGTAACCGCCTGAAAACACTCGACATCTCAAGGTGCAAAAACATCTCGGTGACAGCTGTGGACCTGCTTCAATCACAGCTGCCCTTCTTGGAAAATGTCCACTACAAATGCATCGGTGGGTTTGATCTGACCCTTACACTGAACGACTGATTGAATGTCCTGGATGACTTGCTGACCACAGCCTGCTCCACGGGGTTGGGCCCTTCGCACGTTTCAGCAATTTGCACAAGAACTGACAGAGAATGTTGAAAAGTTTTCATTTTACAGTGGGAGCGATATCACGCCACCCTGTGAGTGGTTTTTATCACGGTCTCTTTAGTGTGAGACAGGTACCACTTGTTTGAAACCAATGTGAAAAATAAGATCATTAACTGTTTAGTCCAACAGCAAGAAGAAAATATTCTCACAGTATCTCATTATAGTGAATTGTTGTTTGGTCCACATTTTTGAGGCGGCAGATGTCGCCAAAACGAGAGATTTTGCTTGTTATTTTGAATTTACTCGTAGTAACAAAGGCGGTTCTATCTGCCGTCTGTTACGAGGTAAACAGTATCTCATCATAGTCATCGTAATACTCAACACAGCTGAAGGTTGGGCACAAAAACTAAATGAAAGAAGCTGTCACATAAAAGATTAAAATTATATTTTTAATATGTATAATGTAATTCTATATTTCATATGTTTTAACTAATTTGACTAAAATTGTAAGATAAGCTGTGGACACAATGTTTTTTTCCCTTAACGTGCTCATTTCTGTTGTTTTTAAGCAATAAAAGAAAGTAAGACTTGATATGGATAGCTTTGGTATCAGTGTTTTTGATTTTCTTGATATAAACCAGTGGACATATTTTTTTCTAACAATGACAGTTGTGTGTTGCTGAAGTAGAAGTAAAGATGTGTATTTAGTAAAATAGTGGTCCTCAAATAGTTTCCTCAACTTCAACTTTTAGAGCCCAGAGAAAGGCCAAATACCGAGGCGAAGGTGAATGAACGGCAAGCGATTTATTTAGCACGGTCTCTTTCAGAAGATGGAGCTCGCCGTTTTTTTGGAAATGACTTCTCCTTTAGAGCACGTCAGTAGTTTAACTGCCTCTGTTCAAACTTAATGGTTTGAATAATTTAAGGGTTCTTTGAAAACTGCCAGCATTATCAGATGTGATAAGCACGCGTTCAGATGGAGTCTCAAATTTGAAGGAATTTATTGAAAGGGAGTAATAGCCCACAAATAGCAGACCAATCATGTCACTTTTTTTTTCCCCCAATGAAAATCTGTGGACATGCTGTTATTACCGGATGCTACAAGCTTACCAAAAACACTACAAACTGAACTAACTTGAATTCATCTGTTGTCTTGGCCAACCTAATTAGGAACAATATCCCATGTATACTATCATGTGCATTGTTAATTCATTTTGTATGCTGCACTATGCCAGATGGAAACCCTGATTGTAAATGTGAAAAATCAAGAATAAAAAGATGCTGTTTTATAAATACACTTTGGCTACTATGCGTGAGCAAAACACACACATACGCTTTGACAGTATTAATCAAACTGTTTATTCATGTGAAGTAACCCAAAGCGCATATGATATTATCACAGAGGGTTGTGTGTCAGGAATGCACTGCAGAAGGAAATAACAAATATTTTTTTTTAAAAACAGCAGAAAACACTCAACAAGATGTGATATACCGTAGACCTGGAGCTGCTTCCAGTGTCACCACTGAGGGCTTGGTGAGTCCGCGTGTAGCACGCCGTGACTGAGCATGTTGCCCGCCATCACATAAGCACCAATTTATGAAACTGATCCGTTTTAAAATGAATTCAAGATCTGATTCGAGACAGCTGCGATTACTGTACCGCACAGATATATACAGGAGTGATTGATAGTTGGATATAAATCTTGTTAACAAGTTATTTCTCATTATCAAACTGTTGATTATGACAAGGTATAGTTGTCTATTGTTAAAAACAAACAGAAACCTCCTGATGCCTTAACAGCAGATCTGCATCGCTATAAAGAAAAACAAAACAAATAAAAGTCGTACAGAGCTTTTAGAGCATCTCTGCTCCACAGTAATTATATTGAGCCGCTGGGATCCGTACCGAGGCCGCTACCTATATCAGGTACAGTATATTTAGGCTGAAAACCTACTGTATTCGTCTTTCATATGTTGAAAAATTAAGTCTATCATGTACCATATCTGGAAAAGGCACTGTGCTCTAGTTAATGCTGATTTAAAAAGGTCCCATAGCATGAAAATGTCACTTTATGAGGTTTTTTAACATTAATATGAGTTGCCCCAGCCTGCCTATGGTCCCCCAGTGGCTTGAAATGGCGATAGGTGTAAACCGAGCCCTGGGTATCCTGCTCTGCCTTTGAGAAAATGAAAGCTCAGATGGGCCGCTCTGGAATCTTCTCTTTATGAGGTCATAAGGGGAAAGGTTACCTCCCCTTTCTTTGCTTTGCCCTCCCAGATAATTTGGTCCACCCATGAGAGAGAGAGAGACATCATGGCTTGAAAACAAGCGAAGCATGGCCGTTGGTCAAGGCCACACCCCCCCCCCCTCTCTCCTCCTCAACAGCATTTAAAGCTACACAGATAGAAATGGCACATCCTAAGGAAAGCTCATTGTGGGACTCTCTCTAGTGGCTGTAATTCTGCACCAAGGCTGAATTTCGGGAAAGACACTTCAGATACAGTATTAGAGGACCACTAAGGCCTATATAAAAGCATCCAAAAAGCAGCATGTCATAGGACCTTTAAAAAAAAAAAAAAAACAGAAAATACAAGAATTTAACAAATGAGCACAACCAGCATTTTGAGACAAGGAGCAAAGCATCAACCAGTAAAAACCAGCCGCGCACACAGGAATATTTCATGTATGATACACAGTTTTAGATATATTTAGAAACATAAAAGGATTACAAAACAAAACAAAAGTACCATTACTTTAGTGGCTGTATTGAATATTGAATAAGAATTAAATTTTGCCATCTGTTTTGTGGTTTTTGGAGCTGTGTTAAAAGTTTGTAGTGCTGTGAGGAGAAATCATGAATGGAGGGACCAACTGGAGATATTTCTCTGCAGCATTTAGTACAGTCGACAGCCATTTGGTAGCAGATTACCCCCACAAACACTAGTGTAGTTTCCACAGGTTTTCTCCTGTTCAACTGTCTCACTTGGATGTAGAAGACCATGAAGAACAAATATTGTTATAAATCTGTGTTATAGGAATAAGTGCATGGATGCACACGTCAGGTTTCACCATACACACAGGCCTCTTATTTCAGACATCCCCACACACACACACACACACACACAATATATATTTACACATTCACACGGCCTACTTGCACTACAGCGAGTGCACGCACTCTACTGCTCGGTCTGGCTGAAGTCGTAGCAGAAGTTGTAGTTGCTGGGTGGTTTGGGAACGACCGGCGCGCTGTCGGGTATGGAAACGTTCTCGAGGTCCAGGAGGCGGAGCTTAATCTCCATGGAGAGCAGGATCTCCAGCTCGCTGCGCATGGATTCACTGCTCATCTCGCGGCCCAGGAGAACGTTCAGTCCATCTGTCCACAGGCAGAACTGGCAGAGAGAGGAACCGGTGGAGTATACTCGTTATGTTCCTACTGGACGTTATGATGCACACACACACACACACACACACACACACACACACACACACACACACACACACTAATAAAAGAGGAGAGACTCACATCAGTTCTGGAGGGGGCGATGAAGTTCAGGCTGTACTCTTCTACATCATATGTGATGCTAAATGCCAGGTCCAGCGCCTCCTGCAGTGAGTGGCACACACACACACACACACACACACACACACACACACACACACAGTGAGGTGTGAGCAAAATGAGCACGAGCATACTGGGAAAAGACAGGGAGTGCTGCTCACCTTGTTCTGTTTGCCTTTGTTCTCCTTCATGTGAGGACAGTCTTTTCCTGTCAGCAAGCCTTTGATATCTGCTACTGGAACTGAAGGAGGGGGGGGAAGAGAAATAGACAGAGAGATCAAGTGAATTTATTTAAAATAAATCGGGTCTCCTACGAATTTTAAATCTTTACATCTGCCACGCCCCAGGCCAGCTTTAACTCACTCTTCTCTTGCAGTGTTTCGATTGGTGGGTTGTCCAGGTCTTCGTCCACATCACCGTAGTGAAGCATTTTGTGATTGGGCGACAAGCGGCAGTACCACAGTTTATCTGAGAAAAATAAAAAAAACAAAGACAATCAGAGAGGTTAGGCAAACAAGACACAGTCTGCTGTTTTTTTTTTGTGTGTGTGTGTGTGTGTTCTCATTTAACTAACATTCGTGGGGTCAAAAAATCGGGAATACAGTATACTTGTGGGGACAGCTTTGTGGGACCAAAATGCTGGACCCCAGAACATTAAAGGTCAGTTTGAGGGTTAAGACTTGGTTTTAGGATTAGTGATAGAATTAGTTTATGGGTTAAGGTGAGGGTAAGGGTTAAGGTTAGGCATTTAGTTGTGATGGTTAAGGTTAGGGTAAGGGGCTAGGGAATGCATTATGTCAATGACGGGTCCCCACAAAGCTAGTGAGACGCACTATGTGTGTGTGTGTGGTTTCTCACCCTGTCTGCGTCGGCTGCTAATCTTCTTGAACATTGTTCCTTGACACAGCCTGTTGAGTCTCTGCTGGCGGATCAACTCCAGCAGCTCTGGCTTCAGGCGCTCTTTGAGCTCACTGGAAAGAAAAAAAAAAAAAACAGGCTCAACGAAATGCTTCGCCACATGGTATTAGCATCCTTTTTACTGTGAAGGAACTCGCAACCAAACTGCAGTACAAGACAAACCAAAACTGAACACGAGACATAAAAAAAAGGCCAAATAAAGCACGTCACACTGTCAGGGCAATAATCAGTTTTATCTTCATCATTAATCCGAAATCAGACGTGGGAGTCGCAGGACAGACAGCACCTTTGTCAAAAATAAACCCCAAGCCTGCATGGACGAACCCTCAATGTGACAGCAACACACTCGCACTCGGTGTTTAGTGACAAACAACAGCATGGCTGCTGACCTGTCAGCTGGTTCCATAGGGGTGGAAACTATCTGGAGTCGTCAGTAGAGCTATGGACACTACGTTTACGTGCACTAGGGTTGCATGATATTGGCAAAATGTGACATTGCAATATCGAATATGAATATTGCGATATAGATATTCATTTTGATATTTTTAAACATGTAAAATTACAGTCGTGGGAAAACGCATCAAAATAGATTCATAACAAATAAAACAAGTTTTCTTATAACACAAGGTTTATTTCAACTAACGGTCATATTGGACTGGTCCAACATGAATAAATAAATAAATAAGGACCATGTCTACAGAAGAGGACATGTTTTACTGGTTGGACAGTATGAAATAAATAAATAAAGAGAACAGGACACAACTTTTCTTTCGCTTCTCTGATTTGTTTCCGTTTAGTTGTCTCTATCTATTTCTTCACTTACACTGTCCCTCTGTCGAAATGCACCAACATGTGCAAGTGACACGGTAACTGGCCAATGAAACGATGATCATTACAGCGTTTCAAGCTCTAAATCAAACACAACTAAGCCACGCAGCCAACGGACGGGACGCAGCGCTCCACAAAATAAACAAAATATTGCGACACTTTTGATATAATATTGCGCAATGTGATATCGCGATAACGATATTGAGTCGATATATCATGCACCCCTAACGTGCACAAAATACTACTCTTTTGCCCTTATTCTGAAAAAGACAATATTCCAACTAAGCTGTTGACATGGCTAAAGTCGCGTGTGCCATTTTTGCTTCTTTGCATCACTTGTTCGACCGTGCGAACACAGCCTCCCTACTTCATTTTCATTTCTTTAACCACCTTCTTGGAAAAAGTCAGCGTTGCCATATATGCGCATATCCAAAAACCTGTTGTTGACATCTAAGTCTTTCATAATGCTTGGAGGTAGGTGTGTTTCTCCTTCTGACCAGAAATGTGGGCTTTCCTTTTGGGTATGCATCTCTCTACCCCCAGCCCTGCAAACTGTTGGCTAGTTGGTTTGTGTACAGCAACCATAGCAACGCACAGAGCTGACCGTAAACAGGGAAAAGTGTTGCAATCTGTGGTAAAAAAAAAAAAAAAGACAAGAAATTGAGACGCATATTGCAAATGTGCTGTATATATGTCCATAGAATGTTTCTAAAAACCTGAATTATATCGGCATATCCCGCATCTTAAATGGGAAAATGCGACATTCAGTATAAGGCCGTATTTGGAATATCCAAACAGAATATGCTGTTTACATGACCTGCATCCAATTCAGTATATTGTCATCTTCGGAATAATAGTGGAATATTAGTGTGCATGTAAACGTTGACTTTTTCTACAACAATCTGATTGTTCATAGTCATTTTTCTCCAGGACCATGGAAACAAAATAGCTACTGCTAAAAAAAACATCCACATAATAACTAAACCCTTGAACCCTGTGCGCATCAGAAGAAGAAAGCTGATCTGATGTGACATCTTCTGCCATGCAGCTGAAACAAAGTCATCGAACAGGGCGACCAAAAGGTGCACATGTAAACAGTTTCATCAAATCACTAATCTTTAAACGTCCTGATACTCACAGTACGGGCGGAGCCAGAGTCTCTTCCTGGTGCAGCCGTTCTGTCTGCCGCAGTTTGAGGATCTCGCTGTAGTTGAGTGCGTTGACTTTGTTCTTGAAGAGCTCCAGGGAGGTGGGCTTACTGGACAGTGTCCTGGTTATCTGCTCCCTCACCACCTGCATCACCTGGGGACACAGAGACACAGAGAGCTGACACACTGTGCAGTCTCATGTAGGCTCGGTAACCGTGTACTGCTACTAGCTGGGAGGGATGAGCGTTAAGGACAGGCCCTGGGAAGCAATGTTTAGTTTAGTTTTGTTGATTTGGATTCATATTTGGGCTGTGGTCCCATGCAGCTCTCCCCCAATAACACTTCCCTTGTTTCGGAGATGCCTTTGGGTTGTAGTAGCCTTCGACAAGAGAGCTTCTGTATGAAGTGAAGTGGTAAGATAGACATAACTATACCTGATATACCTTTTTGAGTATTTTATTTGAGTACCATTTTGGATGACAATATAATATAATATAATATAACTAATGTAGCTCAGTGTAAATTCTTTCGGGAAGACCTAACACTTAGCCCTAGCACTTAATCACTGCTCTCTTTCTAAATAGAATCAGCTGTTGGAGAAGTTCACCTTCCTGTTAAACCAACGGAATCGGCCATGAATTCCAAGGGCCAATCACAGCATCACATCCCTACTTTAAATCTGTTTCTTTCCCTGCTGCTGTCAGTTGTCATTTCAGGCAAAGCGTGCAACCCTCCACCTCCCCTTCCACCTCCAGTCATCGTCACCCAAAGGCACCCTGGGTCTTCCTCCTGCAGGACGCTCCGTCGGCTCCTTCGGGTCTGGTCTTCGGGCTCCTTCGCCGCCACCTCCAGTGTCTGGACTCCATCGGGGGGATTGTCTTGGCTTCCTTACCCCTTTAAAAATTATTTTATAACGATGGAGTCTAAGCTCCAAAGACTGTACATTTTTATTATGCTTATGTACAATAAACCTTTGCATATCTGCAAACAAGTCTCTCCTGATTGGATTACCTTTGAGCTTTAAAACCCACATGAAGAAAATGCTCCAGTAGGCCAGAACATGGTCCATGGATAGATAGATAACACGTGGAGCTTGCTGGGTGTTCAATCAGGAAGAGTAATTCCCTTCCTCGCCTCCACTCTTTCATGCATTACTCCTTCTAAGCCACACCCACACGCACCTCTGCTCCATTCATGTGTTTTCCCGCCTACTTCTATTATCAGTTTAAAGTCAAAGACTCCCTCCTGGTTCACACTGTCTAATCACATGAACCTCCCCCTCATCTCAGCCATTGATCAGCGCGCTCTTTATTAACCCAATTATCTGCAACATAAGTTAACCCCCCCCCCCCTCCCCACCAAACCCTCATACCAACCATGCTGAATTAGTACAATCAATGATGCACAAACTGGGTGGTTATTTGACTGAACAGTTACAGGATCCATCCTTTTATTGGTCTTGGAAAATCTGATATAAAGCTAATTTAAAAACTAATTTGTAAAAAATAAAAACTCCCCCCAGATTGAACTGCTGTAGCACTGACTCAGCATTTGTGTGATTTTGTGTTTTGTCATTTGTGTGAGCATGTGCATGTATGCTAAATGTGTGTGTGTGTGTGTGTGTGTGTGTGTGTGTGTGTGTGTATTCCGCATGACTTGTGTCGCATGATATGTGTGAAATCTATAGCTCCCTTCAGTTTTACGTGCCACAGTTGTAAATAGCGGAAAATCTATATTGAAATCTATAGCGCTACGAGACCAAGCTGACTCCAGCACTATTTGTCCATCTCTCACTTCTTTGACACACGCTCTGCTGACCTACATCGCTCCTGTTCACACCCAATTCCACTGACAATCAGTCCTAAAGTGTAATTTTGACCCATTCAGTACAGCTCTGTCCAGACTCGCCACTCGGTTATGGGCTGTTATACAAATAACTGCTCGCTACAACAAAGGTTCTGCTGAAAAGCAATTTACATACGTTGCATACATTAAATCGAAAGCAGAAATCTCAATCTCAGGACAATCCAACAAGGATTTTTTAATGTGACCGAACCACAGAGAAGAACCGAGGCTATCCGTCTGGCAGCAGTGGAAGTGCAGACGGTCGTTTTATATTGTGTGAACATGCTGGGACACAAAACAAGCGACTAGAGTTTCACACTGCGTCTCCCTGCTCAAGCCCCCTGAACCAAAATAACCTCGCTGTCCAGCAACTTTCACATGACACAAGCTTTCAGAATGCCACTTCATAATGTTGTGGCATCCTAACTCTATGCTATGAATAATTTCTGTTGTTACGTCTCACCTTTATAAGAGTTTGGAGAATGGATGAAAAATCATTGAAACATTTCGTATCGCCAGACCAATTAAATAAAATCAATTTACAACAAACGAACAACAAATGAACAACAAACTGCCCAACGCACATTCCAACCGAGAAACAAAACTAAAAGCAACCTTACCTCCATCTTTTATTCCTTCAGGGCAGACTATTTTGACAGATATTTAAATCCCAAATTTGAACTCCACCCGCAGTTAACAATCAGAGAAGAGTGACGGGGATGACAAGCGGTGAAAGAGAGCCAGAGATAACCTACATGACAGCAGAGGTGCAGGCCTTTGGGTGTTTTGTAAACAGACACCCTGATACTCCACACATGCACCCCCTCCCCACCCCTCCTGCCTGTACAGCCCAGCCCCTCTGTCATTTAGCTGAACTGGCCAATGGGAGATGATGATGGCAGCTGTCTCTGTTCCCTAAAACCCTGCAGCATGTGCATGTATGCTAAATGTGTGTGTGTGTGTGTGTGTGTGTGTGTGGGTGTGTGTGTGTGTGTGTGTGTGTGTGTGTGTGTGTGTGTGTGTGCATTTGAGGAGGATGACCGTTATCACAGCTACACAAATCAATTCACGTGATTGGAGGTAGGGATGGGTCTCACTCAAACAGCAATACTTCCAATTCATAATCTAAGCAACGAAACCTAAATGTGTGATCTCACACGCACCACCAGCACCTCTCTTTTTCTTTGGCTTCTCTTCCACTCGGCTCCCTCCAGTCCAACCCTCTCATTCTCTCGCTCTCATATTGTTTCCAGAGGTTTTACGTTCCCTCTGTTGTGGTGTAATTACTGCTCATTCCCCGGGCGCTTTGTTTTCCTTGTTTCCTTCTCCCTCTGTTTCTGCCGCCCACCACGCTTCTCTTTGTCCACCTAATGCCCCTTTGTCCTTGCCCCAAAGCACCCTGGGTAGGGAGCCGTGTTCAAAAACAAAAGGCCGGTCTGCTGGCCTGGCGCTCAGGACACTGGCCCGCTCCTGAAAAGGCCAAAGGGTCACCGAGTTTTATGACTATCAGGAGAGCACTTTGTTGATGACGGACGGTTGTGTGCGATGTTGAAAAGCGGCTCGGGACAAAAAGCGCTACCACTTTCCCTTTCAGGACGGCTGGATTCTCAAGATTTCTCCCAGACAAGATCCCGCTGCTGAAGGCTTGGCTCAACCTATTACCATAGTACAAGTTCTATATTGTGGTTGTATGGTATGTGTGTGTGTGTGTGTGTGTGTGTGTGTGTGTGTGTTCCTAAAGTTAACGCAGGGTCAACTCTTTCTGTGGGGGCAGGTCGGGGATGGTTAGCATAAGAATGAGCCTATACAAAGTCACAAAAGTACAAACTTACACAAATCCACCATAAAAGATTATTTTAAAAGGGCTCTCATTTAAGCTCAACTCTGTGTGTCTGGAGGAGCTTGCCCTTTTGTTAAATTTAAATTAGTTTGAAAACCTTTGTAATTCATTAACATAACTCAAGGTGGGCTTGATTTATCTTGTTAAATGCTTTAATGCATGTAAAGATGTGTGTGAGATGACAGACATCTCACTCAGAGGTGCTGAGGCTTGTTGTCAGTTGTATCACGATTTACGGTGCTACTGTGCTAAAGATAATCAACAAATCAAGGATCACAGAATGAGGTAATGATGCTGACAAAGATCATGCATTTAAGAAGGGAAACCGACTGAGCGAGGCAATGACCAAATTCAACATTATTTCATCATTTATGGAAGTGTAGTTGTGCTTGGGCCTGCCGCAAATGAGTTCAGGTACTCGATGTGAAGCACAGCGTTGCTATGTCACAGGATTTGTTTGCAAGATTTGCAGTAAACAGGCTGGTTCTGGCAATGGTAGGCCTGGATCTGAAATACCCTGTGTCATCTTTTTACACACACAGCGACAGTTAATGTGCCATTGAGGCATGCTAGCCATGCGTTTCAACAGTTGTTTGTCAGTGTAGCGACTGCAATCAGTGGACTACGTTGCAAAAAGTATGTGTAGAAAACAGCTTACATTACCTACAAATTGAGTCATCTGCCTTTTAACTCAGCATTCCTCCTGCTGGGTCTTTATTAGATTTATTAAAGTGGACATGGAGACAGATATGGCTACAGTACAACTGGAATGTAGTCCACCCCTTTCAGAGCATTCACAGTTTGTACTGAGATGTGCCTCAAAACTGTAAATATCAGTATGATCATAAATAGATAGAGGTTGAGATGGTGTTGGGGTCAAAAAACACAGCTCTGGATCTTTTAATCTCTGTTTATCACACCTCACAATTACACAGAATCCTTCAAAAAATAGTGTTCGTTTTTGGGAAAATGCTTATTGAGAGTTACACAAGAAGATTAATACCACTCTTTCATCAAACTCTGAACGCATTTCCTGAAAGGTTGAACTATTCTTTTAAAGTGAAAAGAAAGCTGAATTTAGAGTTTTAAGCTAGCCTGCTTAGTCAAAATCCTCCTGCATGGCACAATGCTAGGCTTATGAAGACAGCCATGTCATGCCATACCATGCCATGCTATGTTATTGCACCTTGTCAAAGTCCTCCTGTGTGGCTCTCATCTCTTTCCAGGTCTTGTTGAGCAGCTGGATGCAGACACAGAACAGCTCCTCCATCAGCCGATCCTGACTGAAGAAGATGGGGTGGTAGTCAGATCTCGTCTCTGAGGCTGTTAATGGGGAAGATGGAGAACGAAAAGCAAATCAATACAAGATTATCAGTTGCTACAGTCAAAAGTTACAGACAAAGGGATGGCACTAATACTGTCATTTGGAGATCAACTTACGGGGCTCTCCGATACGAAGGATTTCACACAGGATGAGTGTGAGCTGGATGCTGCTCCTGGCAAATGGACACTCATGTTTGTCTTCTCTACTGCTATTCTCCAGGACAAACTGGGAGACGGGAAAAATTTAACATTGTCTTGTAAACATCACAAATTAATTTTTTGGTGATCATAAAGTGAAGCCTGTGCAATAGAGCGTACACAGACAAAAACAAAGTGGCAATATACAATGATGAATGATGACAGTTCCTTAAAGCTCGGGTAGGCAGTTTAGTTGTTTAAACTTGGGCAGAAATTCCATAATAATCTTTCAGCATATTGTTATTCAAGTGGTCTGAGACTTTTGCACCTCCTCCTCGGCTCTGTTTTTAGGCTTTAGAAAATCTTGCCCATGACGAGAGACTTCGCCCAATCAGAGGTCATTTCAGAGAGAGAGTTCCTATCGGCTGTTCCGGAAATGCAGATAACCTTAGCCAAAGGCTCGCAGCTGCAGCTAATTCAAGGCTAAACTATTAGATAAGAGACTTTATTGTCATCCATCTATATACAGTGCAGTACTGTACATAGAGGAACAAAACTGTGTAACAATGTGGTCCAGTTTATTGTCCAGGGAGTGGACATTTGCTGTGAAAACAGTCCTGGGGTTAGCCTTTAGCCTAGCATGAACACCGGCTCATTTGCCACGTCTACATTTCCTCTCACACACGTCTCCTTATTCGGATGACAGACGCCGGAGTCTCAAGCCGTGGCACTGCCTGCTGCTGCCATCCCAACGAGGCGACGCTGGAGGCGGTGTGAGAGGAAACGCCAACGTGGACAAAGGCTCGCGACTGAGGCTGATTCAAGTTCATGTTTCTGTAGCTAGCTAGAGCCTTGAATCACAGTACGTCATCTCAAAACGGCATCGGGATGAAATGAATGTCTAGCACTCATATGAAGCCGATAGCAGCAGCAGATAAATCATACTCACCCTGCTGTAGGCATCAGGATAGCGTGCAGCAAAATAATACATGGTGTCCAAAGCTAGAAGACCAGGAGGCGTTCGCACCAAGTCCTGACCAGGGTTACTATTGTTCTGAAATGATCAAAGACAATATCAATCACAGTGATATGAACATGAAAATAATCACAGTGAACAGAAACATTACTAAATAACATCTGAAAGCAGTCACTTACAGAGAAGCCTAACTTCTTGAACTCTTTGGCGCAGAGCGAGCGTCGTCTCTCGTGGCTCAGGCTGTTGTCGCTTTCGGTCTCAAACGCTGCCTGCCGCAAACCGTGAAGGATGTCTCTCTGCTCCTGCGGTGGGGGGGGGGGGAAGAGATGGATGGTGAGTGGACATCTTTGAGTGTAATGTATTTCAAACAGCCATCTGACTGGAGTGATAATAAAATAAGCATTGGTATTTTAATGGGGACAGTTCACCCCAAAATCAAAAATACACTAAATAAGTACGCTTCCTTCTGTGCGGTGATACGGTTGGCAGGTGTAGTTCGGTAGGACGAAAGTAGTTCCTACACGAAACTGCTCACATCCAGTTCTGTGGATTATCTTCAGTAACCGGGTCATGATTTGGTAGGTATGTATGCACAACAAGGTACAGTATGTGCAACTATACATAGTGTTATTATGGCTGAATAAATTATGACCAATATACAACAGTTGAATATATATTTAAATTTATATTGCACATCTATTTAACAGGATGTAGTGCACAGATAAGTAGCTGTTTCCGGTACTGAGCTCACACCTGTCTTTTCACAAAGTGTACATGCTTCAATGACAAGGACTGAATATAATATTAATATGAAGGAAGGGGACCCCTAAAAATCTTCACCCAGAGGTGGTACCTGACGTCCTGCGTCACACAGAGTGTCGTGTACCTGATGTGCGTTCTTGTCGGCTCGCATTGAACCGTCGGTTTTGGATAAGCAATTAACCTAATCTTTGCCTTAACCCCAAGATTAAACCTACAGGAGATCTCACGCCTAATTATATAACTTCAGACAGAGATGATTTTAAAAACAATTATTGTGATCATTGATTTGCGAAGATACACTTTGATTTTTGCTCCTTGTATGTTACTTTTGGTACTGCTGCAACTGCGATTAGACTTCCCTGCAGATTTTCAAAAGACGTTTACCTGACTGCTGATACATTCTCAACTCGACCATCATCACGTTACACTGGAAAATATGTAGGCTACAACTAAATAGTGCTCACATATATTGACATTTAGATGGACTAACGTTAAATTATGTCCAACAAAAATCTACTCAGATGGGGGGTGTAGTATCCTGCATCGATAGATTTCCATCCCAAAAATACTAATACCTAAAATTATGTTTGGAGTCAGTGGAAAACACGTTAGCCAGCAGCAGATGTTTTCACTCGGAGTTTGACTCGTCATGTTACAGCTCACCTGGCTGTAACAGTCCAGAGGCGTCCTCATGCGAGGCTCCAGGTGATTTAAGGTAACTGACTGTAGGACATAGAGGTAGTGGGCCATCTCGTCCTGGACGGAACCAGAACTATGGATGATGTTCTGCAAGAAATACACAATTTTCCTTAATATACCAGCGTACAATACGGTCTTCTTTCATCATATTGTCACTAAGCTACAGAATGTGAAATGTAAATAGGGAGATCATTTACCTTATAGATGTACTGACGGAGATTCTTCTTATTCAGGAATGCAAACATATCCTGGGAAACAAAAGACAAAGGAAGAGGGGAACAAAGTCAGGATAAGTAAAATGTGTTACTGGGGTGCAATGACATGTTTCTATCATGGGGTGGCGATAGAGTGCCAGTGACTGATTAGTGGGCGGGACAAGGGTCAGTGCGAGGGACTTTGACCTCTGTGACGAAATCATCACTTGCTGGTACATGCATCTCTAGCCCAGCCTCGTTTTGGTCAGAGCTAATTTGCTGATAAGAAGGGTGGATTTGTTGACCTACTGTAAAAAGGAGGAAGCGTAACAAAGAGAGTCTGAGAGAAAGAAGACTGAGGGCTGAATGAAGGAACTGTTGCCTGCAATGAGAGAGGAGCAGGAACAGAACAGAGGGAGAGAAAGGCTCGACTGTTTACAGAAAAGCTGAGATGACCAGACAGAATGAGATAGATGGGTCATTTCCAGCTGTCTGTAAGAAGTGGCGCCCGCAGGATTCTGACTCGCATGTACAAAAATGGCCTGCTGGTGCAAATAACCACCCTTCACCCCAAGTCACATGCTGCCTCTCTCAGCCTGGGATACAAACGCTTCCCATCACTGCAAGAATGCACCATAGTCAAGAGTTATGATGACGGAATATGAATAACGTCAGCTAAGTATGCACAGTGCATACCGATTAACAGCTGCAGGCAGCACTGTCTGGGAGTAACAGACATTCAGGAAGGCCCTGAAACTAACTAAATACCTACTGGTCTGCATGCGTGGAACTTTGAACAGCTATGAGAAGAGGAAGTTGGTGCTATGTGGGTTAGAAAGTAAAAAACGGACCGCAGCAGCACCTGTCTGTCTGAGTCAGCGGCTGTTTGTAGTAGTGCCATTAATAGGGCCATGGCTTTGGTCTGTATCTGCTGATTCGTCCTAAAATCAGTCAGAGAGGAGAAAGACAACAGTGAGACAAACACATCATTTAAACATTCAATGGCTGCATGACAAGGTGTGTATAGGAAGGTATACAGGTTGAGATTAAAGGATGTTTTAAAGGTTTTCCATTCTCACATTCACACATTCCATCTAATTGGGAAATCCGGGTGTGACAAACGGCAGTAGTAGTAGAGACAGTAGTATTATCAGCACTAGTTGTTTTTATTACATGTTTAATAACTTCCTGTTAAAAAGACAATGCTGCCCCACCCTACTGCCCCACAGATGTGTCAATGTCAGAGCTTGTTTTCTCTTTAACTTTGCTGAACAGCAGATCCTGAACATTGCATGGGGTGTTTTCCATCCGTCTTTGGTTTCTTCCACTATCTGCCACTGAGAGAAACTCTGAACGTGGTTTGTTCTGGAAGAACAGCGCCCTGTTTTGTAATAAAGCCATACAGAAGATATTCTGCAAAATGCTATGTGGGTTTTTTACATTACATTATACTTATGTCTAAGAATCAGTGTAATAACTTTGATGGCATAATCAAAGTTGCAACAAAAAATATTCATATATCAAGCAGGCGTGGTAGCACACATTCAAAGATTCAATGAGTTTATGATTGGCTTTTAACGATATAATATGTATAATTTCTGCATTAAAATGCCTACAAACAACTAGACCTATGTTATGGAGCTCAGCGCAAATTCTTTCAGGATGACTTCTAAAACATAATCACTTTCTCTCTCCTCTAAACGAATCAGCCGTAGAGGTGTTCACTTTTCTTTTAACCAATCAGAAGCGGCAACGAAAATCACGAGCCAATCACTGCATGACATCTCTGTTTTAAACCCATCTCTCTCTGCTGATCAGTTGTCATTTCAGGATAAGAGCGCCACCCTCCTCCTCCCCTGCTCCTCCGGTCTTCGCCCCTCACGGCTCCTGGGTCCTCCTCCGGCAGGCCTCTACCGGCGGCTTTTCGGTGTTGGTCTTAAGGCTCCTCACGCCACCATCGGTGTCTAGTCTCCATCGGGGGGTTCATATTTCGGCTTCTACCCCTTTTAAAAATTTTTCAGATTTTTAAAATGACGGTGGAGTCTAATCTCCAAAGACTGTACTGTACATTTCACGCATATGTACAATAAATCATTGCATATCTGCAACAAAGTCTCTCCTGATTGAAATATATTAAGTTATATATTCTGTTGCGTGTTCAAACCCAGAAAAATCATAAGATTCAAGGTAATGGTTTGTTATGGTCGCTTGTCAACAGAGCATGTGAGCAGTGAGAGTTTCTGCTCATCGCTCACGGAGCTGTTTGTTCCCATCGCTCTGCCGCTCAAAGCCGATTCTCAGCTAAATATCGCTCCAGTAACACAGAGACGGGCTCGGGCATGCTTCGTACTCGTGATGTGAGCGGTACGGAAGCGAAATTGGAGCAGGATGGAGCGGGAGATAAGGCGAAGCTCCAACTTTCTAAAAATCCGTTCTGCGCTCCATCCAAAATCCTCCCGTTCCCGCTCACATGCGGATAATTTGTCTCCTGAAAAAAAAAAAAAAAACTCCTGAACGATGAACACTAAAGGAATCCTAATTGAGAGAAGCTGACAGCAATGATATCAATGCTCCGTGTTTTGTATGGTTTTGATTGGCAGACCCGAGCAGCAGAAAATTGTAATATTCTACATTTAACAGTCAGTCCATATCTATCGGTTACTTACACCTGGAGGTGAGCGATGAGCCTTTCCATAGTGACTTCCAGTTTGACTTGCAGGAAGAGGTTGGAGCTGCTCAGCACCATGCTCTCCAGGATGTCCAAGGACACCTGCTGTATTGATGCATCGGTCGGCTTTGCGTTGACAAAGCTAGCAATCTGAAGGAGAGGAGGAAAGAAGGGAAGGAGAGAAGGAAGAATAGTGAGAGAATGTGCAGCTACAGTCAGTGATAAACAAATCTGTGGCCAAATGACAGACAGACAGCACAAGTTACAGCACCTTCTTGATGAAGACAGACGAGAGGTTTTCCCATGAAACTATCCCATGATCCATCAGTTCCATGAAGCCTGTCAGTGTGTGGGTCATGATCACATTACTCCTGAATGATACAGACACACAAAGAAATATTATGCACACTTACACTTAGTTTTCAGGACCTGGGAGATTCCAGCTACACACACACACACACACACACACACACACACACACACACACACACACACACACACACACACACACACACACACACACACACACACACACACATGCAATGACAAATAGTAGTTAAGTACTTACTCATTACAGTCCTCTACTATCTTGACCAATAAGAGGTGTCCGTCTCGGCTGATGAACTCCTGAGCAAAGGTCACGTCTGTGGAAACGCTCGCCAGTTCCTTCAGCGAATCGCAGCGAACGCCCGCGTCTGAGCTCTGGATGCCCTTGTACAAGTCTTCTGCACAGCGACCCTGCGTTCACCAGTATCGACAAAACACACACCATACTCAAAAATTTTGTCCTTTCTTTTCTAGTTGTTCAAATTATATTGTTGCTTTTTTAAACTCAGCTACTTGTAATGGCAGTGATAGATCGGTGCTGACCAGTTCTATTGTATGTGCATGCAGCGGATTCTGTAAATTTGCTGCATGCAGAATAAATGAAAGAGTAATGAGCCAGTGACAGAGTGAGAGACAGAGGGCTGGAGGAATGTGAGAAGAGGGAGGTGCAAGACTAGCATGGCTGAGAGCCTGGTTGATGCAGACTCACCGGTGCCTTGGTCAGACGCAGAATGCAGCCGTTCTTAATGTCCAGACGATTCTACAACACACAAACAAACAAACAAACACACACACACACACACACACACACACACACACACACGTATACAGTACCTATTCACACAGTAACCCATAATCGAACTCACACTAGGACAAATATAGTCAGCTATAAACTCCATAGCTTCTGCACATTCAAGAACAGAGAAGAGAGATGGATGACGAAAGAGAGACCGGAGATGCACCAGAAGAACTTGTCCTCAAGAGAGGAGTTGTCTGCTGTTCGGACATTGTTTTTGTTTAAAGAAAACAATTTTAAAAAATCCAACGTAATGTAAAGGTATAATATATAATGACCCTCATGTAGATAAATAATTGTATTTATTTTTACATAAATGTGACTCACCGATTCAGTGATGTACATCTGCACTCCATCAGCATACTGCAGAGCGTAGTTTTCAGGACCTGGGAGATTCCAGCTACACACACACACACACACAATAACTATCACAGTAATACATAAAGTTGAATGATAACGATCTCAAAAATTACCATTCATCATCATCAACTTACCCATCACACACTTCCTTTATTACAGCAGACAGGGGCTTTTTCTGCACAAAAACACAACAAAACAACCTATAGTCAGCTATGTACAAATGCAAATACATTCACACAACATAAAAAAGTAACACCTGCTCCATACATGTGGGTCATAACAACAGGACACAGATTCTACAATCAAAGTATTTTCTCTGTCAGGGAGCTGAACACATGCGTCAGTAATGACATACTGTTATGGGATCACGGTACCACAGCTATTCTCGCTGGCTGCAAAATGTGTTTGCTGAGAAGAGGAAATCCAAGAGCTCCCCAACACTTTCTGAACAATGTTACCCTCAGTGCCCAGATCTCTCTTAGTGCGTAAATAAAAGCCAGACTACTTCCATGTCTGGCTCTCAGCTATCCTGCTATTAGTGGTCAGCCCCGCGGTAAACCAATCAAAATGTCTTTAGGTTCTGTGGTAGACCCAGTGGCTGCTCTGTTATTAGTGGCAGCCAAGAAGGTCGACCAATCGGAGGAGTATAGTAGAGACCGCTGGGCCAATGAGAAGGTTCTGAGGGAATCTTCTGGGCTGACAGGATTGGTTGTGATAGAAAAATAAAAAAATACAAACATTTGGAGAATAGAATGGGCATTCACAGCCAAATCAACATTGAATACTCAATTGTTGTGCTGCTCTTAGGAATATTACAACAAAACATCATGAAAATATTGGTTTTGGTATCAGGGCTATAAAAACGTGTGTGGATCTGGGACCTGTGTTCATTCCAGTTTCAGTGGTGGTCCAACTATCTATTTAGTACGTTTCTCTCTCTGTTCAAACCTTCTCAAGCGATGTACAGTATGTGAATGTAAGAACACACCCCTGCTGTATAGGATGCAGTTTAAACTACTACCCATGTGTTGCACGATGATGTACAACTTCCCCATAGTTTCTGCGAAATACATGGAAAACTTCCCCACAATCACATTTAGTCAAAGAGAAAAGTTGAAATTTCTAAAAACTTTACTAGGTTTATGTCCAAAAATGGCAAAGGCTGCTGAATTAAAAGAATTGCTTTCACCAGGCATATTAAATCAGTATGCGGTGTATTCTCATTGATATATCACCCAACCTGCCGTCAACGCCACAGTATGGAGAAAGTCTAATTTAAGAGCCAGAGTCATCATTCTAATCCGACTTTAGCCTCTCAGGCACTACTGCTTCCCAGATCGTGACCCACTGGGTAGGTTTAGTTGATGGGTGTTAGCTGTATGGAGGCACTTAGGCAGGCAGTCTTGTGAGTTGTGAGTTTCAGTTTTGGCGCTTTTCCATTACATGGTACCTGCTCGACTCGCCTCGACTCTACTCACCTTTTTTGGTTTTCCATTACGAAAAAAAGTACCTGGTACCTGCTAACAGATACTTTTTTTAGTACCACCTCAGTCGAGGTTCCAAGCAAGCTGAGGCGAGCCGAAAAGGTTATAGTTTAGCCAGCGGTGTTTTTTTGCTGCCGGAGGCTCCACACAGAGCTTTCTCCGTAGCATACAAGTGGCCTGATGTTTATACTTGTGCGCTGGTGTGTGCATGTGTGTGTGTGTGTGTAGCTGGTGAGCGAGGGAGAAGTGAGAGAGTGACGGCGATTATCTCCGCAGCAAGTAGCGACTCTATAGTCATATATATGTGAGAGAAACAAAGTGTCTTCCCTGTTCTTTCTGACCACGGTGGGAAATCTGGAGCAGTAAACGTTAACTATCTCTTTGATATCATGTTGTTTACGGAGACAGAGAACCAGGAAATGAGTCGGGGAAAAGCCATTAAAGCAACGCTACTAAGCCACGCCCACGGCAGTCGCTACGACCAGCCACGCTGAGGCGGTACTAAAATCTGCAATGGAAAACGGACGCACAGCGCGTCGAGGCGAGTAGAGTCGAGGCGAGTCGAGCAGGTACCGTGTAATGGAAAAGCACCATGACTGTTCTCAAACCTAAATATACTTCATACTACCATCCTGAGCTAACATTCATGCCCTGGCATCTGTACCAATTGTCTGCCTCCATGGGCCCTTTTTAAACGAGCTATAGCGCAAGGATGAAAGTGCATGGCGCAAGTGCATTTTACGGCATGTCCAACTCCACTTTTGCTTGATAAACGCCGCATAATCTGGGTGCAAAAGAAAGGTGCAAAGAGGCAAAATCATAGGTGTGTTTTGTGTTTAACATGAGTTCAACCAATCAGAGTGTTATCTCCCATTCCCAGGCACACCTGGCACATTGCTAATTGAACGGCGCAGTCGAGAAATTAGAAAAGCGAGCGGTTTTCTGCCGAGGATCTACTTGTGAGCGAAATGGCGGGCCATCCGCCGTCTCCTAGTCGCAGTTTTTTGCAATCTTTGAGTTACCAATTTCAGCAAATGAAGCAGTCTGAAAGGAGGCACTACCTGGCAAGAAATTCCCATGTAAGTTCACTGTCGGAGAGAACTAAGAATATATTATTTTTTAAGAAGAAGAAGACATACTTTATTACTGCCCCAAGGGTCTTTTTTCTTTTTTTTACATTACACACAGGCCCGAAATACCCACACATGCACAAACAGGACCTATACATGCATGGAGAGAAGTCAGAGCGAGGGGGCTGCCCATGGACAGGCGCCCCCAGCAGTTGGGGGGCTCTGTGCCTTGCTCAAGGGCCCCTTGGCAGTGCCCAGGAGGTGAACTGAAATATGAATACCAACTAGCAACATATTACACGATTCATTCTCCTTTTACAGGCACTGTGAGTTTAAAAGGGAGGATATTTGGTCTGTGTGTGCATTACCTGGTCCAGTTGTATGAGCTGGGGGTAGGCCCCAGGCATCTGGATGGCTATCTTTACTATGTCCTTCTGTTGAGGCATGTTGGCACCTCTCGACTCCACCACTCTCTAGCTGTTGATAATAAAAGAGACATAGAAGATATTCCTTAATCAAAATGTCATGACCTTTACAACCTGGAACCTGATAGGAACTGATAGGTATGCCTCCGCTAGCTGACATTTGTGCCAAATGTGATGACATTCCCTCAAGGCGTTCCTGAGATATTGAGTTCACGAGTATGGGGTGAACAGTGAGGTCACAGTGACCTTAACCTTTTACATCTAAAATCTAATCTGTTCATCCTCGAGTTCAAGTGGACGTTCAAAATTTGAGGAAATCAGCTCAAGGTGTTCCCCGAGATATCAACATTCACATGAATAGGACGGATAGATGGACAACCCAAAAACATAATGCCACAAGACAAGAATAAAACCAATAAACAAGCCAAATAAACTTTAGGCAACTGTGACCAAAATTAGATTAGATTAGATAGACTTTATTGATCCCAAAATGGGAAATTTCAGTGCTACAGCAGCAAAATATAAGACACACAGCACACATACAGAATCTACAAGAAATAATAAATAGCATAGAATACAAGAACAACTATTCAAAAATAAAAATTAAAAAAAATAAAAGGGAAAGAATGTACAAACGTATATACAAGTGGTGAAAAAAAAATGTACAACCTACTTAAATAGTATTTATAAAGATGTAAGTAAAATACCTATGTTTGTGCAAGTTGCACTTTGTGCAGTATGATGTACATGAGTCTTGTCTAACACGCAGTGATGAAGTGTTAAAAAGTTTTATTGCGGTCGATCTCAATAAAGAGATTGAGTTTGTATCTGATGGGGGACTACAAGTCCCAAGATTGAATTTCATATTAAATTTCATACTGAAATGTTGTGGATGGACTACACATCCAAGCTCTAAACTGGTGATAAACTGGTGATATTGATCATTTCATTAATCTACAGTTCAAAGATTTCAATTTTGACATTGGATATGCTTTATGTGGGCTGTTGCTGTCGTTTCAAACTGGATATTAATTCAGTTATTTTTTTAAATGTGATAAAGCGAAAACTAACCAACCTGAGAGCAGTCTCTCTGCTGGACTGACAAGCCCAGTTGTCTCACGAATGACTCATGGCTGTCAATGTAACTATCATTTTCAATATTATTTACTCTGTTCCTCTTTCACTGTATATTTATAGTGCATTGAGTTATGCTGAGAGGGCTCAATTCTGTCTGAACACGCACTACGGATTTTTCAATCTTTCTTCTCCCCCTTTTCCAACTCATACACACATCATATGCACTTCCTCCTCGGCCTTCAGACAGCATTCCCAGAGGATACAGAAGAAGCAGTTGTGCTTCTAGCCCTTCCCCCCCTTCCTTGTCCTTCGCCGTCTCTCCCTCGCTCTCAGCACATGGAAACAATACAGTTGGATCGAAATATTTCTGCACATTCATGAGCCCTCGGTGAAATTAAATAGGTCGAGCTTGTGCCTGCTTGCGTTTGGTGGGATTAATAACCCCCACCCTCTGCTAGATCTCTTGGATAGTTTACATACCATAACTCCAGTCTCTTACAGTTGATGGCAGATTTCAAAGCAATACTGCTGTCAAAACAGCCACAGGCCTTTACTGTCTTCTCACCTCACTGAGACAGAATCTTTCCTGATAAAGAAGGCCTTCAAAGCAAGTGTGAAAATGGGGGAGGACTATCTTTCGACTAAGGCTGTAGTCCTGCTGATTTTTACAAGAATATGCAAACACAATCGCATCATTAACCCGCGGTTACTCTTTTTTCGACACGGATGGGACGTCACACTCAAGCTACTAGTAGGGGTGGGAATCACCAGAGGCCTCATGATACGATATCATCCCGATACTTATGTCACGATACGATATTATTGCGATTTTAAACATATTGCAATATTCTGCGATATATTGCAATGTATTACCTTTTTTCCAACTTCAGATTTTTCCCAATTTCAAATGATGTCCCGAAAGGACAATTTTGTCAACATCTGTTTTATCTAAAAAGATAAATTTCTTTGTTTGTTCATCTCACTTCAATTGTATTGGTGCAAAATGTGATTGTCAAGCAGACAAACTGACCAAGACATATATCATAAAAGATCGATACTTGGCGTCTGTGTATCGATACAGTATTGCCATGAAAAATATCACGATACTATGCTGTATCAATTTTTTCCCCCACCCCTAGCTACTAGTCGCGATTACAAGACAAAAAGAACGCACCATGAGTTCAGACGACTTGACGAGTCGTATATATGACCTCGGGGGCGTTCTTTTTGCAACTTCCGGTTCGTAACTCTGGAAAACAACTCGTAGATTGACTTCGGTGGACAAAAAGAACGCACCATTACATTGGTGAAGGCCGACCTACCTCCAAACAAATAACAAGGGTTTGCAGCCTTAATCTTAAAGAGATTTGGGTGTGAATGTAGATTTGTTCAGGGGCAGCTTATGAGTCAACAAAATCAAGGGCAAACTCTGGGTAATGGCATGTCTTTGTGACAAAAAAAAGACTGTGTATGGGTTTTAAGAGTATCTGTCTGAGGTGTATAATGACGAATGTGAAACTGAGCTCATGTGTCTATTAGCTGAAGCCAAATTATTGATTTGGTTGCACTAAAGACTAAAAAATTTCCTTACAGGTGGTTATTAATAGTGAAATGTACAGTGGGAAAACAGAAACAGCTTCATCTTAGGGTGTTGTAGTTGGCTACCCATTGGTAACGATCATCTCTCTGACTGACAGTTTTTAAAACCAGTTGTAGAAAAGGCTGAAAATTTGACAACTGAAGCTAATTGTATTGGGGTTGTTTTTGTATAGAGTTTTTTTGTGATTGTTGCAGGCAAAAATTCTTGATTATGCAGTACGTTTTCTTAAAAAATGCGATGGAATATTGCGGGAACTTGCAAAAATTGCGGGAACTTGCAAAAACTGTGGTTTGATGAAAAAGAAAAAAAAGTGATTCCCCAACACCCTGCTTTTCGATGATGTTCACGTCGCGTAATTACGTCACATCATAACGTTCCCATGGCAACAGGGAAAAATGTCTGCTCTTGTGTGAAGTAAACGCAACATTTTTCTTTCTGCTAAGATATATGTGACTTTTTTGCAACGAAAATGCGGGGATTATGAAATCATGCAAACCCCGCATATTTTGCGCAGAAATCTGCAATTTATGCGGCGAAAGTGCGGCATATTTGAAAAGATGCGGCCCCCGCATAAATATGCGGACTTTGGCTGATTATGCCCTGAATTATGCGATCGCATAATCACGTTTTACTGGAGGGACTGACTATAGTACGGACTGAAATATCTCAAAATCTACTGCATTCAGGTGTAGGTGTGGCGCTGTTGTGTGCACGGTCTCAAAACGGATAGATTTAATTTTTTTATCATCGCTTTTAGGGACGCCGGCAGCCAACAAGCAGCTGAAGCAAAGGTTAATGGATGGGCGGGGGCACCTCTCACACACATCTTCCTTTCTGAGTATAACATCAGGAGGGCTTTCAAGCATGTAAAAACACCAAGAAAGCAGAAGGGCCTGACAGTATCAGTGTACGGGTCTTCAAACTGTGTGCTGACCAACTAGCACTGGTAATGATATTAACCACTACTGGCTCAGTGGGTCATACCCACAGGCTTCAAGTCCACCACCATTCCTGTGCCCAAGAAAACAAGACCAGCCTGCCTGAATGACTACCGCCCAGTGGCACTCACAGAGGGTTGGGTATCGTTTGGAATTTTACGATTCTGATGCCGAATCGGTACTTTTAAAACGATTCCGATTCCTAAACCGATTCTCGAAAAATTTTAAAATTACTTCAAAGATGTAATATGTTTACTAGCGATCACGTGCAGTGAATGGTTAATATGCTTTTACGTCCGTTTTGGTGAGCCCAGAGGGGAAATACAGCATTTTAAAAGTAGCCTACATTTACGGTAGCTAGCTAACGGTAGACTACAGAGAAAGTGTGATATTTTTATGTCCGTTTCGGAGCAACAGAGGGAAAATATTTTGACACATTAGGTGGAACTGAAATGAGGAACCAAAATTTGCGTTCTAATCCGGTCCGATTCCTACTGGTTGCGTAGGAACCGGTTATATAGTGGAACCGGGTTTCGGTACCCAACTCTACACTCACCTCTGTAGTGATGAAATGCTTTGAACGACTGGTCAATGATTACATCTAGTCTTCACTACCCAGCAGTGGACCCATTACAGTTTGCCTACCATCCCAACATAGCACACATCTTCCACACCACCCTATCTCACCTGGAAAGGTTGAGCTGTTCATTGACTACAGTTCGGCGTTTAATACCCTAGTTTCCTCCAGGCTCATCACAAAGCTCAAGGACCCGGGATTGAACACCTCATTGTGCATGTGGATCCTTGACTTCCTGACGGACCGACCCCAAGGGGTTAGGGTGGGTTAGGGTACACACCTCTTCCATGCTGTAGGGAATTATGTCTAAAATAAGGCCCTAAGGCCTGTCAAATCTGACTCCAATTTATTAATTCCCACACCTTCTTACGTCGGACTTGAGTTTACCAGAACACAAGGATCAATCTGAAACAAAGAGTTCAGTTATTCAAGTTAACTGAAGTCCAGCATTTAAGTTAAAACACACGTGGGTACACAAAAGAGATCCTAAGTTTCCCTGACCGCAGACAAAAATATACGGGGTTCAGGTCCACTCAGTTTCTCTCAAAATTGTGAACCCCGTCTGACCATATTCCTAATCTTTTTATCTTCTTCCTTGATGACGTCATCCTCTGTCTCCGGGCAGATTTCTTCAGTTCTCTTTCTCTCACACACACACACACACACACACACACACACACACACACTGACCCGAGAGCCACCCCCTGCCGTTCCACCTCTCCGTCTGGTACTAAAAAAAAACGCTTCTAACATACACTTCACATTCCTGAATTATAATGTAATCAAAGCTTAAGCTAACCATCTGTGTGTCCGAATCCACGTCTCATGACAACACACATATATTATAAACTTTTATAATGAGAATAACACATCTAGTTTATAGAAATATTTCTACAACCCTCATCCTTAAAACTGACTACTAATGGCTACCAAACACTGTTAGTTGACAGTAACACGCTTGCAAGAAAAAGAAGGAAAAGCAGCGGTGACATGGTGATAAGCTTGACTCTGTGGTTGGCGTGACTTGACCGCCTCAATGCGGTAATGTGGTAACCACGACCCTACTGCAGCACGAGCAGTACATGCTAATGAAAGGAGCCCCTCCGTGCCGCCATCACCTCGCTCAACCGCCGGCAGGTAGACAAAGACATTTACTTTTAAATTGACACAACTTCCCGTCTAATAATTTAAGGAAATTGTCTTAAAAAAAACATAAAAGGCAGCAACTATTTAAAATAATGTCTTCTAGCCTCAAATCACAATACCATAAATATCAATAAATAGGGCTGGACAATATGGCCAAACTCCTGTATCGATATAGGTCATTTCATATCTTGATCATATATAATTACTAGCCTAGAAATCTAGACACACCCCTAGTGGCAGCAAATGTAATTTGCAGCCAGGGGGGTCTAGCAACTCTCCGTTGGCTTGCGAGCTGGAAAAGCCAAACTCTGGCCGGGCCTAGGGCTGGGCGATATGGTGAAAATCAAATATCACGATATTTTTGACCAAATACCTCGATATCGATACCGCACCGATATTGTAGTGTTGACTATTGTTGACTTGGAGTTAAGCTTTTCTTTGAGAAAAGAACAAAGAACGGCACTGAAGTCATTCTTAAAGCGCCCATATTATGCTCATTTTCAGGTTCATAACTGTATTTTAAGGTTGTACCAGAATAGGTTTACATGGTTTAATTTTCAAAAAACACCATATTGTTGTTGTACTGCACAGCTCTCTCTCACTGCTGCAGATCCTCTTTTCACCTGGTTTCTGTTTTAGCTACAGAGTGAGACCTCTTTTCATCTTCTTCTTTTGTACCTATCTTTGATTGCTCCGCACATGCTCAGTAGTTCAGATGTAGATCATGTCAGCTAGCTAACTCTAGAGACAGTAAAGAAAGCCTGTTTCTCCAACTTTGGTCAGTTACAAGGCAGGATTAGCTGGGAGACTTCTAAATGAGGGCACACATGTAAGTAGTTCTTTTGTAGATTATGGTGAACTTGTGTGTGTTGTAGCAGTGCTTTGCTATTGAGAACGACGTAGCATGCTAGCGTTAGCATTAGCGTTAGCATGCTAATGCTAACGGTTAGCATGCTAACGAGCTAACGGTTGTGGTTAGCCAGCTCATTTTTTGAAGGCCGATTTTGAACAGCTCACTAGGAGACTGAAGGCAGGACACATTCAGAAACCGTATCTCACTCAAAACAGCATGGATGGATTTTTTTCAAAGTTTGTATGTGTGTGGAAGCACCAGAGACACAAAAGAACACCCCAAATCCCAGAAAAAGTGATTTTTTCATAATATAGGCACTTTAAAAAAGGAAGATGTGTTCGGAGATTTGCCGACCGGATACGGCAAAAGTTTAATCTATCAACTAGCGTTGCTCTGGTTGGTTGTAGCGCTATCCTATTGCGTGCAGAGGGAATTTGAAAGACAACCTCGGATTGAGCCCTGCCAATGGTGAGTTCCCAGACCCAACATCTTGATGTGGGTCTGGCTTGTCAGGCTAATATATTACAATATAGCATGTTTTTTTGGTAATTCAATAAAAAAAATTGCCAATTGAAATGTTTGTATAGGCTACTCCATAGTAGCAAAACAGCCCCTCTATGGTTTGCTCCAACTTCTCTACCACCTGCAATGGATGGATGTGGTTTTTCGACATTGTGTTAGAAACGATATAGAAAAAATATACGATAGACATTTTTATATCACTTTCTTGTATGAACATGTATCAGGTTTCCTGTAGGTCAGTGTATCCACAGCACACACATTCTCTAGTGCACTCACACCCTGAAGTAGTTCATTATATCATACAAAAGGGAAATAATGGAAAATGTAACTAATGTAGCCAGGCAATTACACTTGTTGAAAAGAACACATCAGTAGACTTTTGTCCAGACCAAAGTCAGACCAGTCGAAGCAGAGAGCTAAAACCTTCAGCGAAGACTTCCACTTGCCTGGTTTTTACGGGCTGATGGCAAAGCACTATAAGTCAACATTCATCACGACCTGTCAGTACATGCTCCAGGCCTCCTAATACTGGATACTGCTCAGCCTGAGCTGCCATTCCCCATCATTACAACATGACGAAGGATAAACTTAAGCTAGTGCTTTGAGCCATAGCTCGTCTCCTCAACTGCAAAAGCAAAACAAGCTCAGGAAGTGTTGATTTCCAACTGTTTTTTAAAATATTTAATTACATTAACTTGCTGGTAATTACAACATATTAAGTACTAAATGAGACGACATATAAAATGTGAAAACATTTATCTCTTTGCTCAAAATAATTTCCAATTTCTTCTAACAGCAACATCGACAGCCAGAATGTAGAAATATGAACGTGATTTAAAAAAATAAAAGATGTTTTCATACTATTAAATACTGTCAAACTCACCCTTAGCTTGCTGTACACCTCAGCTCATGAGACTCAACCGAAAAGATGCTGGTCAGTAAAAATGTTGAGGCTGTTTGACATTTCCCTTTCTTAACTCAGCAGAAGAGAGAGGGGAGGTGTTCATCTCCGTCTCTACAGAGGTTAACCACTGAAAGTGTTTGTCCATGTCTGTGCCTGTCGATGCATGTTTATGTTTGTGATGAAGCCGAAACTGCACCTTCTGTATGTGTCTGTTTGCTTTGCACTTTATTTGAAGGTATCTGCATAAGAGTGACATGACACTGTCATGAACACATGAACCCTAACCCTAATCCTAACTTGTCGTGACAAAAACCGAATTACACTTACTGACAGAAGCGTTATGTCATAAACGTTCATGACTTGTTTATGTTTATGACACGTTCATGTCAGTGTCTTGTCACTCTTATGTAGATACCTTCAAGTAAAGTAAAGTGCAACCCTTTAGAATTCAGAAAATAAAACGGTCAATGCTATTAATCTAAATATATGTATTGGATACTATTTGAATTTTATTGACAACTGAAATCACGTTTTAAGCAAAAAATGCCAACAATGTACTGGTTCCATTTTCTCAAATGTGAATATTTGCTGGTTTTCTCAGTTTTCTGTGATAGTAAATGGAATATTTTGTCCTAGATTTTGAAGGCATCACTTTGGACTCTCATTTTTCTGATTTTCTGACTCTAAACGGATGAATCGATAAAATATTGAATAATTATAATCGTTTATTGCAGCTACAATTGGGCGATATGGCCAAAATCTTCTTCCCAATATAGGTAATTTACTATCTAGATAACACTTTATATTACGATATAGCATGTTTTTGTTTATGTTTAAGATCATTTTTTTGACATTTTTAGGCCTTCATTGACAGGACAGCTGAAGACATGAAAGGGGAGAGAGAAAGGGTGGGGGAATGACATGCAGCAAAGGGGCACACTTTGAATCCGACCTGTGACGATTTCCTGCATGTCTTCACCCCTCTCTCCCCTTTCTCACCTAGCTGTCCTGTCAAAATTAAAGGCAGAAAAGCCCAAAAAATAATCTTATATATATATATATATATATATATATATATAATAATCTTTTGGCCAATTTTTGTATACTCCATAGTAGAATAACAGTGCCTCTACGGTCAGTATCCACAGTACACACACTCTCTAGTGCACTCACACTCAGAACTTAATTATATTAATCATTTTATTAAGAACTTTAGTGCAAAATGAGTCTAACGTGCAAGAATCAGAACGTAAAGAGTCTATATGGAAATGATATAGAAAAATATGATAAGACTTTTTATATCATTTTGACGATATACAGTGTATCGTCATATCACCCAGCCTTGGTATGTTTTATAAACATTTTTTTTTTCAGTTTTACTTAATATGGAACAGGTAAGATTCAGATCTTCCCCTCCATGAGAGAATATCCTGTCTGGTTTATAAGCTTAGACTTACAAAAGTAAATATTAAATGCCCACCATTGTCAGCAGCTATCAGTGCCTATATATTCTTCTATGAGCACTTTGACTGATTAAGCTTAAGCCCAGACCTTTTGTTAGCCTGCTGACTCACTACTGTGTCTCAGACCCCCTGGACTCAAAGACCCCCTCCCCTCTGTAGTAGAGAGTGTTTGTGTGTGTGTGTGTGTGTGTGTGTGTGTGTGTGTGTGTGTGTGTGTGTGTGTGTGTGTGTGTGTGTGTGTGTGTGTGAGAGAGAGAGAGAGAGAAGGGGGAAGCTCTCAGCTGCCAGAAATTCCTAACCTGACAGGGTGCGCGCGCGCGCGCGCACACACACACACACACACACACACACACACACACACACACACACAAACACCTAGTAGCCTATATCTTAAATAGAGGAATATTACAAGAGAAAGACTGGCTTTAGGCTTCTACTGGGATTTAGTGGATGGCTGGCTTTGTATTTTTAAGAAGAAAAAAATATTCATTCATATTCATATAGCATGCACATTTTCCACTGGTAGCCTATAACCTGTTTATTACAATAATACACTTCTGTTTTACACAAATAATTGTAAGTAACATAAGTGCAGCTGAACACTGTAAGCTAGTTTTAAAAAAAAGTAATGTGCTGTTGTATAACCAAAAGTGAACCACAAATCTCTGTGCTAACTGAAGTTAGAAGTAAACACACAAATGCAAATAAAGGTTTAACAGTTATTACTTCAAAACTCATATGACTAATTGCCAAAGCTTTAGGACAAGATACAGGACAGGCTTGTGAAAGAAGCTTTTTCCCTGACTGGGTCTTACCTGCTTTGAAAAGACAAGTCGAGGGCTATAGTCCCACAGGAACCGCCGCAGTCGGAGCGAGAAACATTTGTCTTTTCCCCCCCCTGAGAAAGAACTAACTCAGCCCGCAGAAATGACTTTTCTTAGCGTAACATTTGAACTGCTCGGAAAACTGGAGCAAACTCCTTGCAATACGTTTTCAGGAATGATTAGTTGACTTAAATGTTCCGGGTTGCTTTTGAGTCGTACAGTCGAGGGTTTGAGGAAATCTAGCAAGCTTTAGATAAAGCTTTTCCGGTTATGACTTTCAAAATAAAACCCATCTTGTCCAGCGTGTTTTAATTTAAATGAGGGTGAAATTATGTTAACGGAAATATTCCTTGAGAAATATACTGTCACTATTTATTTATTTCATGGCATTTAATTTCACTCATATGCGCACATGTTAAACCATTCTATGTGTTAGACAGCCAATACATAATTGTATTCCTCGAGCGATACAGTGCTTTTACTTTGAAATCAAAATGTTATAATTTCTGGAAATGCGGTTGCTGCTTACGCTTAGCAAGATTTTTCTTTCAAATTTCCAAGAAGTATTAGATGAACTAAATCAAAGTTCCGGGTCGTGAACGGCTGGTTACAGCTGCCCCCTGCTGTCCCTTCAGTTTTGCCATACAGTATACAAAGATACAAAGACAAAGATGTGATTTTTTTGTCTATACTTGGTAGTAAAAAATACAGACACTCAGACAAAAATGCCCCCATTGAAACTCATTAAAACTTCCAGTCTAGAACCATGGCTTCAAAATTGTGGTTTTTACGACATTTCTTTCTCCTATTAGCCTTTAAGGCAAATAAATGCAATTTGTTTGGTTTCGACAAGCACTGCATCCCTGCTGTTATGGAGAAGAAGATAAGATAAACATTCATTGATCCCCCAGGGGAGAAATTCAGGAAGAAGAGTGACATTTAAAGGGTTAACATTCTGAAATTGAATGCATATTTGGTAGTTATGATCAGGACTGAAGTTGGTTAAGAGATGTAACTCTGTAGAAAATAACATTAATAAACGATTTTATGGCAGTTTTTTGACCGTCATTTGTGCCTTCTAAGGATTTAAGAGCAACGTTTTTAAAGGGATGCACAAGGGTTACATTTGAAACCAAGGAAAGAGACTGTTAAAGAATACCAAAGTTTTTTATTTTTGTTTCATTTGATGCGACTACAGCTTAGCAATAGTGAGCCTGTTCAAAACAGTCTGGAGGATGGAGTCTCACACGGCATTACACACAGACATGATTCATTCAACCCCAGCACTGTTGAACCCTGGCTGCTCTATTGAAGAATTAGCCAAACTCACAACACTGTCCAAACACAATGACTGGCTACTGATCAGGAGTGGATAAGTAGCAACCAATCTGTCCACAGTGAAATATAGTGCAACAACGAGACAGGATGCTCCGACAAAGCAGGTTTTGTGGATGAATTTAAAAAACTATGAAGTGTAGCCCAAAATTAGTAGCAGTAATAATATATCATGTATACAAAAATAAATGCTATTCTATACAAGCGGTAGAGAGGGGTATGGACAGTACATACTGTACTTACATACACTTCACCCAGGGCAAAACAGGACATTGTCACACAAAAAGCACTGTAGAAATGTCAATGTTGTACTTTAACAGTCTGACTAGTAACAACTCCTCTTGAACTGCTACTCAACTGTCCCCTGCACAGAGAGAATAATTAGATTTATAAAAATTAATTTAGAGTGATAGGCAGTATTTCATTTATGAGAAACAGAAAGAACATTGGACTAAAACTACAGAGTAGGGATCGGTGCCATATATACAAAAACAAGCAAAAACAGGACTATTTTCAAGATAGTGATTATACTCACTGCATCAGTTAAAAATACATACATGTCCCTTTACATACAAATGAACGGAGTACAATGGTATTCGTATACATACATAATAATTGAAAGACAATCGCCACAGAACTCATTTTGAAAGAAAAAAAAAGAAGAAGCTTTTCCTCTGACGTACTCCAGTTAAGTTATATATTAATCAGAGCCAGTAAAAATCTGCAAGGTTCAAAAGTCCAGAGGCAAAATTAAATCGAAAGAAAGCCCATTTTTTCTGATCAAACCTGTCAGTGTAGAGGCGCCAATATTGAACCAGTTAGTGGAGACATTTTATTGCATTTTGACAAGCACCTTGTTGACTAGGGGTGTAAAAAAAAAAAAAAAAAAAAAGATACACTTGAGTATCGCGATATTTCATTTATCAATATTATAGCGATTTTCAAACACGTAATATTGATTTTTTTTAACGTTGCATGCTAAAATATTCATGTAAGACAGTTCACGTTTACGTTGTGTTTAAACCACTAGTGTCCTTGCCTAGCAGTGCCTGACTTTTTGCTACAAGCTAACAACGTAGCTATGGCTGAACTTTGGCCTACTTTAGCATATAAAAATGTGCTCACTAAGAACCTGTGAACCACAATCCCAAACTGGCAGTTTGATTTTCTGTGTTCTGAATTGTTTACCTAAAGTAAACTTCTTTGACTTTTGTGCACATCGTGTCTTTTTAATATTAGTTTTTCTAAAATTATACTTTAAAAAAAATCCCAATATATTGAAATATATTGTGATATATTGAATCATGACCCGTGTATCGTGATACGTATCGCATCGCCAGATTCTTGCCAATACACAGCCCTATTGTTGACCTAAAATGTGTTCCATGTAAAAAGGTAGAATTCCTTTTTAAGGGCCCCCCCCCCCTCCCCCAATGCATTGTTTTGGTCCTTGGCTCTTTATGTCACAACATCAATTGGTTTCAGTTACTCAACAATAGGATCCTCTTTCTCTAACTGGTTCACAAAAAATACTTCCAACACTGAGAGGTTTGATTAAGACCAATTCCTATTATCTGAAACAAATCACTTCATTCATACAATGTGATTATATGAGTCTGGAACCTTTATTATTTATTTATTTATTTAGTTTGTTTATTTGCAAACTATTGCTCTGCCTGGGTTACAAATGCAGTTAATTATTAAACAATAGTCTTGGGTGCTGGTAATACAAAATATATATTCTCTATGTACATGAGGACAGTGCATATTTAACCAGCTGTGTTTGGACTCATTCAAGCCATGCGCGAGCAGCTGCTGGGTGACAAAGACTGGTCTCTTAACGCAATGACTATTTACCTGATAGGAAAAGGCTTTCTCTTTTCTCTCCCCCCCCCCCACCTCTGCCTCAAGTTAAAAAAAGGGTTCAATACAAAACTCAAGCGCACACACAGACGCACAAGCAAAGTATTGCCTACTCACGTTCGCTCACAAGCACACAGGAAAGCTGATACACAAACACTTTACATAACAATCTAAAAAATATAATTATTTGTCATTTCTTTTGACTTTGTGTCCTTGGAAAAGCAGTGTGTAAAATGTTTTGTTCTAGCCTGTATTCCCTCAAGAGGCTGTACACGGAGCTACTGTCTGACGGAGCTCCGGCTGAGCTCACCGTGTCAGTGCAGAGATGTCCGTCAACGCTCTTCAGATCATGTTGGCTTTCTTGCACCTCTTCTCACCTTCAAAAACGTGGAGAAAATGAAGGTAGATAAGCACGTTTGGGGAACCTTTTCTCACTCTGACAACAGTCGCAGGGGTCAGAGGTTGAGAATGGGGACGTCAAAGAGGTCACAAAGGCCTTCTGTCTCATCCAGGTTGTATATGTAGTCGTGGTCGCTGGGTGGAGGGGACAGACGCAGGAGAGGCGAGAACACTGGAGAGGAAACAGACAGAACGAGATGACACATCCAGGATGCATAAGAGGAGGCCATGAGTCAAAGTGCTGACCTGAATTAAAGGTGCACTATGAGTTCCTGCATGGTTTCAGAGCAATTTCATTTTTGTCTCAAATCGTAGGAATCTGTCCTTGATCCACTAGCTGGCCGCCCCCTGAATACACTGTGAAAAAGCCCGGTCTCGGGAGACAACACAGGGGTCGTAAACGTCAAACAAACACTAGGGGCACAGGCTGTGCACCAACACACAACAAACCATTCCAGTCAATCACAGACAAGATGGGAGGGGGAGGGGGTGGGGGTTAGAGACAGTTAGTCATGACAGTTACGGAAACATGGGGGGAGGAAGGGCGAGCTTGCTCTGTTTTGTTTGGCATTTACTTGGAACGTCAACAGAAGTGACGTCATGCAGGAACTCATAGTGCACCTTTAAATAGGACAATGTGCAATGAATTGAATGTTTAAATTGTGATTACGATTTCGGCTCTTGACGATCACAAAAACAGAGTCATTGAGAAAAACGATTATTTTGCACATTACGGTTTGCAAGCAAACTGCTATTGGTCTTAAAAAAGTTCAAACGGGAAAAGTATAAAGAGGAATTTCCTGGGTCTACGTCTTTTCACTGTTGATTTGTTTTACTGTTTTTTCAATTCAGTAATTGAGTCTTTCCAAAAGTCAATGAGTAAATCATGTTAAATAATCATGATTTCAATATTGACCAAAATAATTGTAATAAGATCCTAGATTATATTTTCCATAATCGAGCCCTAGTATTAAATAATCTTTGTTGTACAAATAATACAGACATAAAATCAATTCACGACTTTCTCAAACTCTTTTACAGTAATTGTCATTTGCTTCTCCATCCGGGTGTCTGTAAACAAACTCACCTTCTGATGACATCAAGTCTTCCAAAAGGTCTCCACTCATGATCTCTGTGAGAAACAGAGAAAAGGACCATCAGTCTGCAGGACACTGAGAAAGTAGTACATTGTACACACAGTTATTTATGGAATACTCAAGAGGAATTTACCTTTTGTTGGATCAAACATTTCAGAGAGCTCTTTGGGGAAGTCCAGCACTAGAAGATAAAAACACAGCAAACATTTCAGCTTCATTACATTACACTTAACCTTTGTGCCTCACTTTAAAAAGTTTTTAGTCATCAGTCCTGATTATAACCAAATATTCAGAATGCTAACTCTTTGTTTGTTAACATAATGCCACGGTTGTTTTTTAGGGCTTTTTTTAAAAAGGCCTTTATTTGACAGAAAAGGGGAGAGCGAGGGGAATGCCGTGCAGCAAAGGGCCACAGGTCGGAATCAAAACCACGGCCGCTGTGGTAAGGAGTCTTTGTACATGGGGTGCACACTCCGGGCGCCCCACCACTGTATTATCATTAGTGTTTTATCTTCACTAATGGGATCAATTTGGTTTTTTAACCCCTCAGTCTGGTATTTGTAGAGTCAAACTGAGTATCTGTTTGACTCTACAAATTTTATTATAGACTTATTATAGGAGCTGAGGTTGAACTTCCAAAATTCGAAAGACACCAAAATCTATTTCATATGCATTAACACAGCCAAAATTATAGAACCATTTAAAATGACTAGGGCTGCTCCCTCTTAGTCGATTAGTCGACTAATCGGTCGTTTTGGTTTTAGTCAACTTAGATTTCTTTAGTCGATTAGTCATGTTTTATGCGTTTTTCATGCTGAATGACTTATTTCCAAGAAACGTACCAGCACATCTCTGGTAAACAAGAATTAAGGGTTGACATTTTACCTACCTTATTTTCCGGACTATAAGTCGCGCTTTTTTTCCTACTTTGGCTGGTCCTGCGACTTATATATCAAAATATATATAATTGAACATGTTTTTAAATGTTAATTCATACTGAAAACATTACCGTCTACAGCCACGAGAGGGCGCTCTAGGCTTTTGACAACTAGAATGCTGCTGCTAAAGACAACTGAGAAAGAAAAGAGAAACTGCAGGTGTCACTACCCAAAATGAGTAGAGTGCAGCTTTGAGTTGCGCATGCGTCACTTTGCGACGAGTGCAGATGTGAGTTGCGCATGCGTCACTTTGCGACAAGTAGCCTACAAGATGCTAACGGCGGTTTGAGCTAACGTTAGCAATCAAGTAGCCTACTAGATGCTAACGGCGTTTTTAGCTAACGTTAGCAATCAAGTAGCTAGCCTACTAGATGCTAATGGCGTTTTGAGCTAACGTTAGCAACCAAACAATCATAGATAGCTAAAACGTTTTTGAAATGACTGCTAGCTACAAGTTAGCAATCAGACACAAAGACTGTCAATTTAATGGCGTTTTGAGCTAACGTTAGCAACCAAACAATCATAGATAGCTAAAACGTTTTAGAAATGATTTCCATCTTCTGTTATTGTATGTAAAGAGAAAAGTTTATTATTTTACAGATTTCACAAATTTCAGTAAGACACGTTATGCCGTAAACAGTTTAAATCTGACCATGCGCAACTCACATTTGCACTCGACCAAAGCCGGTCCTCGGCTAACATCGGGTATGACACGTTATGCCGTAAACCGTTTAAATCTGAGCATGCGCAACTCAAAGCTGCACTCTACTCATTTTGGGTAGTGACAGCAGGTAGTAAAATATGCAGCCCGAAAACGGTAATCGAGCAGCAGAAAGAAAGTTTGAAATGAGGGAGAAACTTGTGAGGGACTGGCGAAAAGGTGACTCTTGCTGCAATGAAGAAAACAAAGAAAGCTAATCGGCTAATGGCGGGCTGAAAGCAAGATGGCCAGAGCTGGAGGAACGAGTCGGGAGGGGCTTGTCAACGGTGCAGCTACGTCTCCACGCCTTTTAATCCATCCATGCTCCACGCCCTGGTAGCTAGTTGTTCTGGGTGCTATTATATAGTTCAATAACTGTTAATGTGTTACGTTAACAAACCGGACACCTACCGTATTCAGCCTGTTGTTCTCTGTGCTATTGTGTAGTTGACAGATGGATTTATTTATTCTAAATAAATTCGACTTATAGTCCGGTGCGACTTATATATGTTTTTTTCCTCTTCATGACTCATTTTTTGACTGATGCGACTTATACTCCGGAGCGACATAGTCCGGAAAATACGGTAATAGATATCACTGTGAAACCTACTTTGATTAAGGCAATTATTTCTTGTATTACACGTTTTCTGAAATGTTTAAATATGCAAAGGAGGCATTATCTTATTCAATATATGCATCCTTTTGCATGACTCTTTGCGGAGAAACTCAGATTTACAGATCTGTCTATTAAATCAACTAATCGATACAATTGAATGAGTGTTAGTCGACTAAGAATTTCTTCAATCGAACACAGCCCTAAAACTGACAAAGCCAAAAATGTCCCAATTGAGGCACAACGGTTAATGGAATAAATATAAAATGTCCTTATAGAATGTCTTATAGTCCTGCATGGAAAGAAGCCAATTAAAAGAAGGTTTATAACCAATATGTCAAAGACACTATGAATGCAAAAGTAATGAGATAGATAGATAGATAGATAGATAGATAGATAGATAGATAGATAGATAGATAGATAGATAGATAGATAGATAGCATCACCATCCATCCTCAACACCTTTATCTTTCTAAAGTTGCATTTCAAAAGAGTTCGGCAACATGCAAAACTCACATTCAGAGGGATTTGACTTCATTGGTTCAAATACTGCAGAGGCAGATGAAGACGCAGACCCATCCAACGAGGCAGAAGACTGTAGTTGCTGGGTAACTGCAGCAGGTGTATCTGTTATTGGGGTGAGTGGCGTGGTGCTTGTCACTTCTAAAATAAAACATGTATAAATAAAATAATGCTGGTTGTTGGCATTATATTACCGTACATCACAAATGGTTCAGTGTAAAATACAACAATAAAATAAGGTGAAATGTAGATATTTTTGAGAATTTTAGTAGGGTAGGGTAGTCCAAGTCTCGTAGTCTACAAGACTTGGACTTCCCTACTGTAATTACTTAGTCTACAGTAGACTACAAATGTGCCATATTTGAGCTCACAGAGCACTCATTGGTACCTGTCAGTGAGGCAGTCTGGTTGGCTGCTGGAGCCGACGTCGTGGCAGGACCAGGTTTTGTAGACGTTGCTGCTTTGGAGACCTGGAGGGTGGAAAGACCAAGGAAAGAAAAAAAGAGAGGAAAGTCTTTTCATTGTGAAAATAGAAAATAAGGAACACTGGAAATATTGCCGTCTTGGGATCAATGTATTTTTCTAATCTTCTTTAGTGTTTCACTAAAGAAAGCCGTCTTATCATCCAGTCTCTTATAGTGAACTGATGAATACGTAGATAGAGCTAATTGCATAGAGAAAGCTGATATCTGTGTGGACCTGGGAGGCAGCAGTGGACGGATGAGAGGTAGGCGTCGTTGCTGGGAGGCTTTGAAGGATGTCATCTGGAGGAGGGACGGGCAAAACAACAGGAGAGGCACTGGATGGGTCCTTATTGACCAGCAAAACCTCAATGGGCCCAGATGCACTCTTGAGACGGATCTGGTATTTCCTCTGTCCGTTGAGGACCTGGATAAGAACACGTAAACCCAGTCTGAGACACAAGACAAAAACAGTAGCTGGACCTAAGGAGCCTACAAAATGCACAAGCCACACACACATAACTTACAGCTTCTGGTATGGGGACCTCTAGTTGTGTGCCAATGGGAGCCCGGATTGCAAGGAGTGTGTCACCTGAGGAAGGACAGGCAAGTGACGAGTGATGGAAACTGTGTTTGAGACTGTCAATGGAAGTGTCACAGAAAAATGTCTATTGTCTATTGAGCCTCTGAAATAATTACCTTTGAAAGCTCCACAGAGGTCTTCATGTTTTATATATGCCATAGTATGAATGTGTTAAGGGTTCAATTCCAATAACGCTCATCTCAACAATGCACCTTCGCACACTGGCATTACACATGACCGGTTGTGGAGTTGTTAGCAAAAGCCATTTCATCTTCAAGTTGGATGGTCAACTAAGGACATGATGGTTTGATGAATACTTCATATTTATTGACAGACTACTCCAAAAACATAGTACTGCACTTTCGTAAAAGGGGACCCAGATTAAAAAAAATAGATTGTTAAATTGAAGCAGCAGAGACAGAGATATCCTGACTTTAAAAAGGAACGCCGACTTATTGGGACTTTAGCTTATTCACCGTATCCCCCAGAGTTAGATAAGTCCATACATACACTTCTCATCTCTGTGTGTGTCGTAACTCTGACACCCCCACCGCTAGCCTAGTTTAGCCCAGATCCTGGTGGTTACTGGCTCCAACTAGCCTACTGCGCCGAATAAGTGACAAAATAACGCCAACATTTTCCTATATACATGGTGTGATTTGTATAGTCACAGTGTGTACAAATAACAACGTCACATGAGACACAAGCCATCTTCTAACCGTATACATACTAGGAACTATATTCTCAGAAGGCGAAGCAGCTGCTACTTGGGCGGACTGATTTGCTTATAGCACCTGAGAAGCCCTGTGGTGAGGAGCAGAGAGTAGCAGTGCTTCGCCTTTCTGAGAATATAGTTCCCAGTTTGTATACGGTTAGAAGATGGTTGCGTTTCATGTGACCTTGTTATTTGTACACGCTGTGACTATACAAATCACAACTGTTGGCGTTATTTTGTCACTTATTGGGAGCAGTAGGCTAGTTGAAGCCAGTTACCTCCATCTGGGCTAAGCTAGGCTAGCAGTGGGTGTGTCAGACGGAGTTACAACACACACGGAGATGAAAAGGGTACGTATGGACTTATCTAACTCTGGGGGATACGGGGAATAAGACAAAGTCTCAATAAGTTGGCGTGTTCCTTCAAGCTTCAAAAACTCTGGATCCCAGAACTCCATTTATGAAACTAAGACGTGTTGAGATTGGATATGTCGGGGATTAGGGTTAACCCTAACCCTGGTCTCCTTTAGCACCTATGGACTTCTGAATGAGCCTACAAATTAAATTAATATTCTCCATTAAACAAGGTAAAAGTTACAGTACTTTACTTATTGGATGGGCCCTTCTTACAGCTGCCACAGCTCTACTGATTTATAATCAAACATAAATCCACCAATTTTCCAGATCAAGATTTACCAGTCACGAAGAGTACTGCTCAACTTGTGACAATGGCTCATTAATGTCTTCTGGGGCTCTGGAGAAGTGTTGATCTACATCTCTGAAAAACCTATTCTAGCTATAGCACACACACAAACACAGAGTGTGCAGTGAAGGATATGGGCTGTTGTTGGAGTCGTCAGTGACATTCTTGATGCTCTGCTGGACCCAGACTCTCTGCTGGTCCAGCTCGTTTTCCCTGAGAGCCAGGTCATCTAGCTCGGCCTTCAGATCAATTAGCTTATCGGCGATCTCTCTGGTGTTACATCCTGGACCTACACCCCTGCAATACAAAAACAAATACAGTACATAGTCATGTACAGTCGGCAGGTCAAGACCGCTTCACACACTCATGAGCACACTTGGCGTTTCCCATTAACACCCTGCTTTAATATTGATATACAGCTCTGCAGATTCATTCACATTCCCTTTCTCTTGGCTACTGATCAATATGCCTTGTATTAAAGTGTGGACAAAACAGATATGTCAGGACTACAGCTGCATTGACGGGGAACATTGTTTATGACAGTTGTTGTAAGTTACTATGGCTGCAACTAAGGACTATTTTGATAATCGATTAATCTGTAGATGATTACTTTGATTAATTGATCATTAATAAAAAAATAAAAAGTGAATCATTTCCAGCATTATTTTCAACAAACAAAACATATTCCTCGTCTACTTGTACAATGCTCTTTTAACATTTACAGTTACATACCATGTTGTCTTAGTTCAAATTGACACTACGATAAAAAAATGAAACAGATGCAGCAATGCACTGAGAATAAATGATACATGTCACGTTAACAAACAGACCAATTCAGTTTAAGCCTACATTCTAAATGTGTACCCAGTTGCAGCGAACGAACGAGAACACGAAGTAAACATGGACCGAATCTGTTGCTTAGCAATGCCATGAACAAAACTGTCCACATGTCTGAACAAATATTGCTCAGTTTCTGAAATAAAGGATTCACTTTAGACTGTCTCTGAATGGCATGAAATATTCCCAAAACTGTACGTTACGTTATACTCCAGTGTCACTCTCTGATCTCATGTCATAATCACTGACCAAATTTGTTGGCAACTATTTCTATAATCGATAAGTAGTTGCAGCACTAGTGATTACCACAAAGTTGGAATTTTTTTTTTTTTTTTTTTAAATTACATTTATTATTAAGTGAGTCAACAAGATCCACAGCAATATTTTCTGTTGTTGTTGCAATGATGAATAATAATGAACAGTATTGTGAGCAGTACTAACACACCTGCCCAAAAGTCACACACATGCACGCACACAATCTGGTGCACTTTGACAGAAAAAAAATTGTCTTTAAGCAACGTTGTGCTCTAGTCAACAAAGTAATCATGATTTAAAAAAATAAATAAATAAATTCACACCCACAAAGCATAGTAAACAAGACAGTTTTATACAGTTTACAAGTGGTCAAAAGATAAAGTCTTGTAAGTCTTAGTCGTTTGACGTTTGCTGGAAACATGGCTGAACTTACCAATGTTTACAGCACCTCACATTTTTAGAAACGTAGCTATTCCAAAGAATAACACATAAGCTAACATAAGCCCATGCAAAGATAACATGACATCAGCAATTAGTGCCGTGATCCTCAGATGAATCAGTTTCTGAGCCATTTCTCTGTAGAATATGTAGGTGTTGTTTAACAAGGTGGAAGAGTAGAGTAGGGGGGGGGGGGGATTGGTGCTTGCAAGACACACATGTAGTGGCATGGTTTTAGATAGTTCAGCCCTGTCATTATGTAAGCACAATTACTTTTCTGTGCTGAAGACCTGCCTTTTCATGACGGCGGTATATCTGGTACTTATTTTGTTTAAAAAAAATAAAATAAAAAGGAGCATCTTTCCACATTTGAGGAATTAAAAAAAGTACTGTGTACTTACTTCCACTGGATGCTGTTCTTGGACTTCTTCTCGATCAGTCCAATTCCCTCCAAAACATTAGTGATATCATAGATACGTCGTTTCTGTCGCACCGCCAACGTGTCTGCAGCCTGGGTGACAGGACAAAAACTATTACAAATACAATAAAGATTACTGTCGGCATCTCCTTCAGTAGGCTCATAACTTATATACCGACAAAGGGAAACCGCTGTAGCTCTGTACCAACGGGTTCAATGCCCTGCAACAACGCATTGTTGGGTACAGCAGTGTAATTTCAACTTCCTTTCCAGACCAACCTCTTGGGGTTTAACAAATTTATGATAAGTAACCATATGGCGGGTGCTGATAAGTATAGGGAAATGTGTTCACAGACTTGCTGAATGACAGCTTATAAAACGGCACGGCTTTCTATTTACCAGTTCACATAACAATTTTTACTCATGCAAAACAAATATCCAGTTCAATGTGGCTTTGGGAGCCACACTGAATGTCATGTTAGTTACGTTTTTCCCAGCAGTGTCAACATATAGATATATTCTAGTCAGAGCAGTTTTATAAGTTTTATAAAAAGACAGTTATTCTTTTTATAAATGACACAAAGTCATTCTTTTTTTCTGTCTTGGACACATTTTATTGAGAGAGGGATTCACGTGATTGCTCAAAGTCAGTTTGTTTCAATATTGATACATGGCAGTGTTTTTATGGACAGGTGAGAAGGAAAGAGAAAGACTGAAAGACAAAGCACAGTGCCAACATCACGAGGGTCAGAAGCGTGTGTTTATGTAATATGTAATATCTGGTGGCATTGACTGTGACGGAGAACACAGCTAACGCTGGTTAATGTCACGTTATATGTAATTAATTAGCTAACGCATTGTAGCAAAACGGATATGCTTTTCGAGTACGTATTGGAAACTAACTGAGTGAATGGATGTCGTTAAGTTACAAAGACGTTATCAATCAGAAAAGAATTGTTCATGTGTGACGATCCAGTGGCGTTAGCACAGAAGGGGACGACAAAAGCTGACCCACTTTTTAAACTTTGAATCTGCAGGGGGCAGTCTGAAAAGTTGACCGGCGTTCTCAAAGTTCAGTTTGTAAGTTAACCCTTACTTTGAGAACGGCCAAATACCATGACACAACTTTAGAGCGTAGGTTTGAAAGTGTCCGACGTGTAGAATAACTACAAAGCCATAAGAGGTATCACCCATTCAAATTAGCCTGTCACACAGCTAGGCTAGGCTAACAGGCATGTCAATTTTTTTTTGGCCTGCTGGGAGTCTGTGGCTGCAGCGAGTCCCCCACAGCTCCCAGTTCGCCTCTATTACTGGCCGACTCTAGCTCCATCATCACTCGGGACCAGCTCTGTAACGTTACTTCCCTCTGCCTTCCCGACCAAACCCAGCCAGCGAGCCCAGGAAAGCACCACCGCAGTCAGACAAACACAAGGCCCGGGAAGTGTGTCCGGTTGCTGGTGCTTAATGAGCTAGTCCGACCTGGTTTGCTCCAAATTATTTCACTAAATCAAGCCGAACAGGTTGAGTATGGTAATTCAATGAGCAAGCATTCGGTGGTGAAGAGAGCCGTTGGCCACGCGAGGTATGACGGGACGGTTCAATCGTCGCAGGGAGCGTCTGCAAATACTCAAATCAATTCAGAAGCGTCGTGTGTTTTTAAAAACTTGTCGTCAATAAATAATTTCTAACCCACCGATTTATTGTATCGTGGTTAAAGATTAATGAACTGCAAGGATTGGTCGGTATTTTCTTTTAGAATTGGGAAGAGAAGGGTTATCCGGATGTGTGTAGGCGTGATACTTTTACACGTTCCCTTACCTACTCAAACTTGAAGAAAACACGCACGTCTCTAGGAGCGTGCAAGGCTACATGCACACTACACACGCGCGCGCACATACACGGCAAAGAACACAATCCAATATCCAATACATGCAAACATTTAAAAACGCTTTCCTTTGAGTTTAAAGTGTTTGCACTACACTGTTTATACTTGCACATAATGTATATTATATACTGTATGGACCTACTAAATATATGGCTACCATACAGTCTATTCTCCATTAGGAACTGAGCAAACTCTACTGATGCAGATTTTGTATTTGATCATGTAGTTGAAAGCCCTGCCAAAAGCTTGTAGGTGTAGTAAACCTTTCAAAGTATGCTATGCTGTGTGTGATTTCTCCATGACATCTGAGCAAACTCCATCTTTTAGATGTATTGAGAGCCGTGGAAAAGGCTTGTGTTAAAATATGTTTTGTTCAGCGAAAGCCTGCTCATTACTAAAACAGTTAAGTATCAGTGCACAGCCATGCATACATTTACTTCAGTAGCTTTTAGTTGTTGCTGTAGAGCTTTTACACAATAACACACAAATAATTACATAACATTTGAATATACATATAATAAGTGAGTACAGACCTTTTAAAGTGTAACTTTCTTTAATTGAATGGCAGATAGAGGAAGTTTTGAAGATAAACATATTAGAAAAACCAAAAACAAAGGGGTAGGACCAGCTTGGCCGCATCACTGCTCTCTCTCTACAGGAACCTCAAAAGGAAATTTTACATGATAAATGCAAAATAACAAAAGTTACCCCCAGTTTTTATTGGATTTTAATGTGAATTTAAATAATATAAAATAATAATGAAACTGTCAAAATGTAGCCTACAGGGAACTCTTTAAAGGAAGTAATGTATCCTTTTTTCTGTTATTATAATATTGAATTATTAGGTTTTATTTATCAGAATTCTATTATTATTATTATTATTAATAATAATTTTTTAAAAGTCATATTCTTATTTTTCTGTATCATTTTAATGAGTACTTGTCCGCTATGTTGTATAATTGAATGTTTTTCCCCCTAATAAATATTGGGGAAAAAGGAACCTCAAAACAGCCTCATGGAGTGTATAAATTGAATTCTCAGAGATTCAATTTAATTGATTCGGCAAACATGGATCCAGTGAACTGAGATACTTAGAATTAAAGTTCTGCTTTTGTCGCCATCACCCACCACTTAAAACATGTCAGTATCTTGTGCAATTTCAATTAAGGCTATTTTGTATCTTTTTCGGTGGAATGCTTATTATATATATACATATATATATATATATATATATATATATATATATATATATATATATATATATATATATATATATATATATATATATAGGTGCAATATAATCTCCGCCTCCAAAATAGTGTTCATATATGTCCACAGTTAGTTATAGCAAAAATGCATTGTTTAATAAGATATTTTGCTGTATTTCCCATAGATAGTATATAAGAATTTCCTAGTTAACGCTTCTCTAATCAACCAGCAGGGGGCGGTATTGCCTAAGAAAAAAACGTCTTAGCCTAAATTAAATTTCGGGGTCATTAGATTCGTGGCTCTGCTTTGTACGTGAAAGAAAGAGAACAACCACATACAAATATCTATACGATTTTTCCAAATGATTAGGCTTTCACACATATAGCAGTTCTGATACATAACTTAGAAATGAACCATAGACAGCTGAGCCTCATACTCGCGAAAGTGCTTATGCTGTCACACAGCTACAGCTGCAGCAGTCAGCTGATAGAAGTGAACAGGAGCCCCCCGTCTCTGCAGCAGGAAACGCCGATATTCATTCATTCTCAGGTAAATATGCCTTTTATAAGATGTACATGTTCACCAAAACAAAGCAAACAGCGATGCTCAGCTCGACATGTCCACAACAGACTGCCTCTCTTTTATTATTTTTAACTTTCGTACCTTTAAGCGTAAGCTAAACTGCTAGCTAGCCTGGAGCTACATTTACAATAACAAGGTAACGTTAGCTGACAGTTTTACTGTAACAGGGATTAGCTATAAAACATTGGTTTAAGAAACTGCACAGCACTTGACCTTTGCTAGTTACAGTTTAACAAGGCATTAGGGCGAGACGCTATAGGCAAAAAAAACAAAAAAACATTGTTTTTTCATGCACTGGCAAATTTTTAGATTTTGATCTATTTTGCTTCCATAAAATCAGTTAACGTGGGATTTGGATGGTGTAACACTAATTAGCTTACATATCGAGATTGTTAGGGGGAAATTAAGAAACTCTATGTACTTCTTCCAAGTGGTAGTTTTTCATTAAAACATAACTATGACTCATGTGTAAAGTGCATGCCAAATTAATCAGAGCACACAAAGCCAAATTGTCTCCTAAAATATCACATGACCGGTTGTTGACAAACGATAAGTAAGCGTGTAAAAGTTCATTTTCTAAACGGACTCCGGTGGTGAAGTGCTCACTCCACATAAGACACACCGCCGGGTGTTGTGCCAAGTTCTGCATCCCTGCCTGCATGAATTGCTAGGGCTGCACGATATGAGGAAAATATCTAATTGCGATTATTTTGACTGATATTGCGATATGATTCACGATATTGGAGGGAATGGTCGTTTTTGTATCATTATTCTCATTTTCATAGAAAGAAATTAAAATGATTATAGTGTGATTTTTGTGAGGATCTGTACCAAACAAAGATGTTTTCTGTAGTCTCTAGGGTAGGATTTGTAGGCCGGGACATCTCTGCAGCACCACAATACTTGATTCAGAATGGTTTGACACATATTTTGCCTTTAAAAAAATATTGCTCCCCCCTGTGATTTGGATATTGCACTATTCCATATTGCGATTTTGATACAATTACGATTTATTGTGCAGCCCCACTAACTACTCTGAACCGGAACACCAGCTTGGTTTTTACGTCTTTTGACCTCAGTTCACCAAATCAATGCTTACTCACATACATTTCCAATTTTTGGGACTTTAGAGGGTTCTACTGAACTCTAGTCGTTATTAATGAAACTGTCTGCTGATGATTATGAGAAGAGCTGTAAAATCAACAAAGCTTCACTTAACTCCACCTGATTGTGCCAGCGATAGCCTATTTCATCATCAAATGTAGCATTGTTTGTTTGTATTTCATTGTATTTCGGTTGGTTTGTCTGTTTTGTTGTTGTGAAAGGCTTCATAGTCTGGAATAATATTTAAATTTAATTGAAATGATAAAAAGGGATATCTGAAATCTCCTCTTTAACAACCTTTGACTCTAATATGTCAAGAAAATGAAACAAGAATCTTGAACCTGGCTTTATCCAATGATCAGATTTCTGTTTTGGAAATGGATGTGTGGAAGTAGCACACATTTATTAATAAGATAATGCCATGATTTTTTTTATTTATTTATTTTTATATATTTTTGGGGCATTTTATGGCCTTTTAATAGACAGCATAGCTTAAAGACAGGGAAGGTGAGACAGAGTGGGGACGAACCTGGGCCACTGTCAAGGACTCAGCCTACATGGGGCGCACACTCTACTGGGTGAGCAAGAGGTCGCCCCCTCAGAAAACTTGTTCTACAAAAAACAATTGTCATAGTCTAAGTAATCAACTGGGGAAGTTTCGTGGTGATATCTATTAGGCTAGTTCAAATGTTTACCTTATTCACATGTAGTGTCTCCCCTTAATGAAGAAGTCCTGGTCTCACTGTGCTGCTGCTTGTACTGTATGGGTACATGGGTCTCTACTGTGTCAGGTGGTTCACATTGGTTACTTCACATATTTGGAGATATGACAGCGAGAATGATGGTAAACACGTCCGTCCTGTTGATACACGTGTCCAGTCTTATGAGATCCAGCACAACAGCTCTGCCATGGAAGTCGTTTTGTTGTAGTTTTATTGACACTGTTAGAGAGGTACTACTTCAATACATGTTTATTATTGAGCTTGTAGTTTGCAGCAGAGATGGCAAAAGTAGTCACTTTCCGTACTCATGTAGAAGTACAGACACTTGTGCTAAAAAATACTCTGGTAAAAGATTTTTAAAGATTATTTTTGGGGGGCTTTTCCCTTTATTATATAGTGACAGTGGATAGACAGAAAAGGGGGAGAGAGATGAGGGATGACACACAGCAAAGGGCAGCAGGTTGGATTCGAACCCGCAAAGGACTCCGCCTACATGGGGCGAACGCTCTTACTGGGCGAGCTAGAGGCCGCCCCTGATTTAACTTCTTTACTCAAGTAAAAATAACAAAGTACAGGCATGGAAATTTACTTAAAGTAGGAAAAATAAAAGTAGCCTTGCGAATGACAACCATTTTTTTATGCAAAGCTACCTGGACCGCACAAATGTTACTAGAGTGCCAGCTGAGAAACTGCAGCGGACATGGAAAAAAAGGCTCTTTAAATGCCATTGCCTACATTTTAAATGGGGCTGGTGATGGCGCAGTGGATATGACACATGCCTTTGGAGTGGGAGACCCGGGTGCGATACATCAACCAATGTGTCCCTGAGCGAGTCACTTAACCACTAGTTGCTCCAGAGGCGTGCGACCTCTGACATATATAGCAATTGTAAGTCGCTTTGGATAAAAGCGTCAGCTAAATGACATGTAATGTAATGTCTGCCAATAGGCCTAAAACATCACATACCGGTATATGAGTTACAACTAACAACCACTAGATGGCAGCAGTGTATAAGAAATGAACTGACAGCAAGTAAATCTTTGAACATGGCATGCTAATAGTAATAAATGTAATATGTCAGGCTCACAATTTTTCCATACTACCATGTGCTAACGTTACCGCCATCAAGCCACAATGATTTGCCGCGAATGAATGCCGCCGAATCTGTTGAGTCGTCTTGTAGTGGTGCGTCAAGTGCAACGTACAGTATATTCCCATCCAATTAGATTGAATTCGGTAATGATGATGCGAATAACGGTAACTCCACTGAAATTATTTTAAACTAAAGTAACGAGCTAATTTTGTAAAATGTAAGGAATAGAAAGTACCGATATTCATGTTAAAAATGTAAGGAGTAAAAGTAAAAAGTTGGCAGAGAAATAAATGGTAAAGTAAAAATATCTGAAAATTCTACTTGAGTACAATAACAAAGTATTTGTACTTCGTTACTTCCCATCTCTGGTCAACTGCACTGCATTATATTGATGTTTCTAATGTTTTGGCCACCACATTTTCATACAGTACATGAGAGGGGCCAGAATATTAGAAACGCCGTCAATATAATGCCCTCCAGTACAACACCAGCACCCACTACCACCTCGATAATAAACATCAAGTAGATATGCCGTCAGGATTGTGTCATATCCCGCGAGCACGATAAAACACAGTCATGAGCAGGGATCCGTGGGTTCTTAAAGAGTCTTACATTTCAAAATCAAAATTGTAGGCCTTAAAAAGTCTTAAGTTCGCTGAAGTGTTGTGTTCTAGATCTTAAATCATTTTAAACAGGTCTTCATTTTCCTACATTCAGCGCTACCTCTAATGTTCATTTTTCTTTATTCTGGGTGTTGTAGTTCTTTCTTTCGCTAGTCCAAAAATAATTTCGCTGTATCACAATTCACGACTACACATGAGACCAGCATGCAACTTATATTGCAGCCAATCAGCTTTCGTGTTATTGGCGTTAGTTTCTTTCCGATTTGTACCACAGACATAAAAAGGATTTTATTCTTCAGCTATGGCGAAGTGCAAGTTTAACGATACTTGGCTTGGAAAAAAAACTGAATTTAGGCGGTGTTGATGTTGTGATAAAGGTCTTAAATATTCTTCAAAATTGTCTTAAAAAGGTCTTAAATTCGAATCGGTGAAACCTGAAGAAACTCTGTATTTAAAAACGCAACATTTAAAAGTAGAATTGATGGCAGAACTGCTCTATTGGATTGCATTACATTGTACAGGTGTGCCTAATGAAGTGGCTGACGAGCGTATGACTCATTTTACACATTGTCTTCTATTTTTCAGCCGCGAACATGAAGAAGAACAAAGGCAAAGCCAACAGTACTGTTGAGAAGGAGTTTGTGTTTGAGTTCAGGGCAGGGAAACACAACTGTGTCCTCAAAGTGCCTCTGCAGTTTCCTGTTCAAGAGAACATCAGGGACCTTCATGGACGCCTGATGCTGCTACATAAAATACCCTGCTACATAGAAAATGGTGAGTTTTCCGCTCTTGGTAAAAGAAAACCTATTCAAGGACAAGTTACAGAACTTTTTGTATTTGCGGTGTTATCCTGCTCGCAGCAGGGGGAGTTCAGCCTGACAAGCCAGACCCACATCAAGATGTTGGGTCTGGGAACTCACCATTGGCAGGGCTCAATCCGAGGGGCGGGATAAACGGTTGGCTTTCAAATTCCCTCTGCACGCAATAGGATAGCACTACAACCAACCAGAGCAACGAAGAAGGTAGCAGAGCTAGTTGATAGATTAAACTTTTGCCGTATCCAGTCGGCAAAACTCCGAACACATCTTCCTTTTTTAAGAATGACTTCAGTGCCGTTCTTTGTTCTTTTCTCAAAGAAAAGCTTAACTCCAAGTCTTCCAGAGTTGCGGCCAAAGCCGATTCGAAAGACCGCTGTTCCCAGGAGCAGCAGCAGCCATAAGCCCGCCCACCGACTCTATACACGATGTGATTGCCCCGGCCAGAGTTTGGTTTTTCCAGCTCGCAAGCCAACGGAGAGTAGCTAGACTGACCCTGGCTGCAAATTACATTTGCTGCCGCTAGGGTGCGTCTAGATTTCTAGGCTAGGGGGAGTTAAAGGAATATTTCAACATTGGAAAGATGAATATATATGATAAATGAATATATATTTACACTTATGTAGTAGAAATGTGAAACTTTTTTAGAAATTGGTTGCTTCTAGGCCGAGAAAAGCCAGAAAATGTGTTTTTGGCTCATGTGGATGAAAGACCCCAAATCCCAGAATGCACTTGCTTCACTACTTCAGCGTCTACTCCCAAGCCACGCCTACCCTTTACAGACAGACAGTGAGACGATCAACTCAACAAGTGTGTTTTATTGTCATTTCAACCATATACACGAAAAAACGTTTCACCGTGGCTCAAGTGGTGTTACACATTTAAAACATATACTTTTTTGCCACAGCTGATACATTATCCGGACTTCTTTCAGCGGATTGATTGATAGCTCCAGAGGGAACAGAACTGTGTCCATGGCAACGCTCTGCTATGCATGGCAACGGTGTGTTATCCTTAGCAGCGGTCTGTTATCAAGAAATAACAGACCGCATTCTACATTAGAATTCAACCAAGCCATGTAATGAAAGAAGGCTAACTCATAGCTACTAGCATTAGCTCTTGGTGGGCTGTGGTATAAACATCGAGTACAAACACAGCCGTAAATTTGCGTGGGATGTAGCTAGAATGGTTGGCATTTTACAGTCACAAACTCCACCAGCAGTTAGCAGTTAGTTGTATACAAATCACCCCATTTCTGCAACAGGCAGTGTGTGTTAACACAGCCCACCTCCACTAGTAGTCTTACCCGGTGACAGAGAGCAGGCTGGATTGTCCACAGCAATATTTCCACAACAACAAAAACACAGCACAGCAGTCTCTGAACTCACGTTGGGAGTTTCGTTAAAGTTGGATGTAGTCCAGTTTGTTTAATGAGCAGACACTTGCAAGCAGGATTGGTGAACAGGTGGCCGGCTAGCGTTAGCTTTCCACCGGCACACTCGTTCAACGCTCCCCGCTGATGAGGTCTCTTTACCGGCCAGAGGCATCGAGCACCACCGCTGGTCTCCGTGCAGGCGAAGCTCGCGTAGTGTGTCGAGCGTTGCGTCTGTAATAAAGTGTCCTGCATATTCTCCGATCTGTACCAATGTATCCCGGTGGTACACGTGTGTGGTAGTTTGAATGCACATAATTGTTGTTCTAAAATTTCTGTCGGGATGAACAGTTTCTTCTCCTGCTGAGAAGCTAAGCGAGGATTCAAGATGGCTGACACTCGTTTTTTCCTCGGCAATCTCCTGAAAAAGCCGACAGTCCAACCCCCTTTGGGCTATGCGGAAGTGGCTCCTAATACAGGCTGTAGTCTTTTGCCTCTGGGCAAAAAAGCCTCAGATGACGCCAAAATCGTCATTTTGCGTCATCTGAGGCTTTTTTCCAGACTCACAATACAGAGATCTCCCCTCTCAGGGGGACATGAGGGAGGGAAGCACGGTCATTCAAAAATACTACCGGGTTTCTACTGATACAAAGCTTAATGCTAAATCGGTGAAGTTTCCCTTTAACTTTGTCAAATACAATTCTTCTTTCATTTCTCAGGCAATCCGTGCTCCCATGCCAATCTCTAGATAGTAGGTATAGGTAGAAGGTACCGCAGTATAACCGCCCGCGCCTCTAGAATGGGGACGAGCTTCTTCCCTCAAGCAGTCAGACTGTTGAACAACAAAACACGATGCAAATTTTTCACAATGAACTGAAATGCACTCCTGCGCTTTTTTTTTCTGCTGCTAAATTCCATACATTGTACCTTCACCTCACAGTGAACCTAACTTATAACAATCAGTGCTCTGTTACAAGCCTACTTATGCCCTGTCTTTTGTGGTCTGTTGTCTGTCCTGTACCTTGTCGGTGTTAAATGCTCTACTTTTAAGTAGTAATTACACTTTATGTATAATCTATAATGTCTCAAATGTTTTATTTATATATATATATATATATATATATATATATATATATATATATATATTTTAAATGTGTAACACCACTTGATCCATGGTAGAACGTTGTTTCGTCTCACTATATACGGTGTATACGGTTGAAATGACGATAAAACCAGCTTGACTTAATATGTCTGCACATTACAGATCTGCATACTGCATCTGTTCTGGGCTTTTGTTGAATCAGATAACCTCCAGTATCCTGCCTGGTACAGTGACTATGTTGGTTTCTCACATCATGTATTTGTAAGTACAGACAATTTGGTGGTCTACTAACAGATTCTAAGTTTCTAAAGAAACTCACTAGATTGCATGCCAACCGATCCTCTACTCTGAGCCCTCAGAGACTGGCATGCATTCTCTCTGTACTCTGCCTCACACCTAACTAAAAGGACAAAGAAAACATTAAAAAAAATCTACACAGTTGGACAAGAAACTTTAGATTCTGTTTATTTGAGATGAATCTATTCAAATAATATGCCCGGGGAAAGAGACGGTATGGTCAGCACGCATGCTGTTAGTTTGGAACCTAAACGGATGGAATGGATCCAGCCCGTTGATTTTGCAGCATACTACTTGGCTTGGACAGAAATAAACACATTTTTTTAAATGACTGGTTTTTTTTTTGCTGTGTGTGCACATCTCCTCCTGCAGAGCTAAAGACCTCTCTTTCCGACTTCATGGAGAGGGAGACCACCGTGGATTATGACCGAGAGGCGGAGCTGGCCCTGCAAAGACTCACAACGGGAGATGTAGACGTGAACCAGCTCACTAACGCGTGGGCCAGGTCTTATGTGGAGGTGATGACACATCTCAGTATGTTATCAGTGTTGTGAAGCCCCTCTGGCCCACTGCAGCCAGACATTTAGGACCGGCTACCTGTTTGCAGTCAGACAGTAAAATACACATGGAAGCTTTCCACTGTCTGTCGTGTTTGTGGCCTGAAGATTCCTGAGCCCAGAGGAGTTTCAGATTCTTATTCTGTTCAGTTGCTTTACTAATTACAGTTGGGGTGTTAAACTGCTCTTTTTATTATTGAGCAGAGTACGATACGATACAACTTCATTGTCAGTTTACACTGAAATTCATTTTGCGTTCCCAAGCAGGGAAAGAGCTGCAAAGATTAATTGATTTTTTTGTATTTATTTTTTAAATTCAAATTTTTATTAGGAACACCCTGGTGTACATAATACAGCACAACAAATATGCATCTTTTTCTGATTTAAAGAAAGAATAAAATAAATAATAAATACGTAGAAAAGAATGGAATGACATACTTAAACATAAACCCAGAGAAAATAAATGAGTGAAAGGAAAAATAAAAAATAAATAGAAAGGAAAAAAAGAACTTGATTATACAAGTGGATACAATAATTAAAATAATGAGAAAAAAATACTCAATAAATTAATAATAATAATAATAAAGTTAGTAGGAAAGAGACAAGCTGAAAATATGTACTCCTGGAGAAAAATTTAAATCGATTCGTTTTTCTACTATTAAATTAATCTGCAACTAATTTGATCGATTAATCGGTTTGAGTAATTTTTTATTGAAAAAAAATGTAAAAATTCTCTGATTCCAGCTTCCTAATAGTTTATTTACTCCTCTATGACATGACATTGAACTGATAATCTTTGAGTCGTGGACAAACCAAGACATTTGAGGACGTCGCTTTGGGAAACACTGATTGACATTTTTCACCATTGTGTGACATTTTATAGACTGAACAACTAATCCAATAATCGAGAAAATATTTGACAGACTAATCAACATTAAAAATAATCGTTGATTGCAGCCCTAGAACAGAGCAAAGCATTCAAAATGTGTTGACATTTCATTTGGCCTTCCTCTTTTGTCTTCTGCATCTGACTGGCCTCTCTTATACTCTCTGCATGTGCAGCAGATCATCACCCACAATTACAGTTTGAGTTTTATACAGTGGAGCAACCATGCAGCATGGTAGGCTTGGGTTTCTTTGCTTTTTTTTGCAACCACTTACATTTTACAAATACAAATAAGAGTTATTTTCTTTCTTCTAACAATGTTTCAGACTACGCTGGAGCACGCCCGACCCGAAGAGCCCAGTTGGGATGAGGACTTTGCTGATGTTTACCATGAGCTGATCCACTCGCCTGCCTCAGACACCCTTCTCAACCTGGAGCACAACTACTTTGTTAGCATCTCCGAGCTAATCAGCGAGAGAGACATGGAGATTAAGAAGCTACAAGAGAGGTCGGTATTCAAAATTATTGCCTCGGATTTCCTGCACGTACTGCATTTTCCTCCGTCTACGTGTATATGGCTAAAGCTGTACTCAACTCTCACCCTAAGAAGTTTGGTCCATGTGGTCCAGACCAAAATAAAAAAATATATATTGTTGTGTTTTAGTTCTGGTCTCGTTCACAGCAACTTCTTAGGGGGATATATATGTGATGTTGTGGTTGCTACATTTCACATATTGTATTTAAATTTTTTTAAGGGGGTTCTGCTAAATAGACAGAGGAGGACGTACGCCCAATACACCTCTATTTTAATCATTTTGTGTTGACGTGACGTGCACCCATGGTTCACAGATTGTCGGAGTAATCAGTCTGTTTGTGATCAGCAAATGTATTTAACAGTAGTTTTAGCTTTTGAGTTCACATCAGTTTTTTTTCTTTCACACCATAAATGCAACCCGCCACTTGGAAGTTGGCTAAGACCCCCTCCACACTTTTAGACGATCTCAGTTTGACTGACAGCTTCCATACCAGCAACAAACCAGACCAAACGGGAAAATGCACCACAGTTCGTTTGAACCAAACCAAACAAATTGGGTGTGAAAACACCTAGAAAACTACAGAATTCCCAATCAGTCTAAAAATATAATTGACTATTTTTCTGTGTGGCAGGCAAGCCGCTGAAATGGACAAAGTGATGCATCAGCTGGGGAATACTTTGAGCGACCAGGATGTAAATACAGTTGCCTCTCAACACTTTGATGCACAGCAGGTAAAAAAAAAGAAGTTGGCGTGCTCTGTAGCAGTGTTTAAAGCAGGTGCACAGGTGATCCCAGACCACAATCACAGACATTTCAGTGGATTCAGTTAGTGAACTTTACATTTATTTAACCCTCCTGTTGTCCTCGGGTCAAGTCGGACCCCCTTTTCAAACTTTTCTATATGAGAAATTTAGGTTTCTTTCAACAGAATTGCCCAAAAATAACATGGATGGTTCCATGCAACGCTCCTCGCAAGTACAATTTAAATGTTTAAAAAATGGCAATAAGTGACAAAAGCGTCAAATACATTGAAAAAAGCGTCAAACAAGGTGATAACAATGTTTGAAACAGCATCAAGAACGTGACAAAATCTTGAAAAACGCATGGAAAAATGTGTCGAAAAAGTGTTGCTTTTCAGTTTCCCAGTAGGACAACACAAGGGTTAACCTCTTACAACCCCTGGGGGGCAGGGGATGTTCAGGGGCGATAAAAGGTCAACAGTAGATGCCAGTGGTGTACGTCATCTGAAAGCTGGGACCCTGAAAATGTATTTCTAGTCATAAATCCGAAATTAATGAATGAATTAAAAAGGAGTATAAGGGCTAAGAACATTATGATGGAACTACTGTATATGATGCCCATCCCTGTGTTCAGTTATGTTTTATAAGGGTTTGCAGAATTTTTTGGGTTGACACCATTTGTTACACAGAATTGGTGCAAAATGTAATAAAATAAAAAATGACCGCTCGAGAATTGATGAAAATGGTCATAAATCCTTCTGAAATACCACATTCAGACACCAGGACCTTGAAGAACACAATAAAAAAAAAAGCCATGCTGACATTTGGAGATTTCAGCATGAATTGTACTTTCCATGCGGTTGGACGGCGAATACTTCTGTTCTGAAACCCCCCTTATTATCAATATACCTATGAAAGCCACACATCCTCTAAATGCCCTCGGTCTGTAGTTTGAGGTTGTAAAGTTTGATGAAGCTGTGATTATTCAAGAGGTCCCAGCAGGTCATTTTATACAGTGTCAAGTTTAAATAAAATGGCTACTGTGGGGAGTAACATATGAATACAATTAGGGTCATTTAATCCAAGAGTCACATCGTTCCAGTCATACCCAATGTATGCAACTCCAAGACTCTTTAGGGACCCACGTGCAGATTGCACATTTGTGCTGCATGAGGAAAAACTGCATGGTTTTTGCCCCATACTGTATGGGATTAGCATGTGTGGGCAAGTCTGTTAAGGGGAGACTCATAGGTACCCATACAGCCCATTTTCATTCAGATAGCTACATTTAAAAAATGGCCAAGCCAGTTTTTCCCTCGCCAAGATTGATCCTAACATTGGAACATTATTTTAGCCCATCTAGCACAACGTGATGACACCCCTCCCCTCTGGCAGGAGGCTGCGGCCCATCAGGACCAAAACCTCACCCCATAAAAACAGTTTCTTCCCCTCTGCAGTCACCCTCATTAACAGGGCCCCTGACCCCCGCTGAATCCTAATCGTACATCCTGGACTATATTAGAGGATGGATACCCGACCCGAGCCCGACGGGACCCGACGGGCAGGGCCGGGTTCGGACCGATATTTAGAAATTATCTTTGGGTTCAGGTCGGGCTCGGTCACATTAGCGCGATAAGGCGTTAACATTTTAAATTTAAAACAGCTTATTATGTTGTTTCACTTGATGCAAAGGTTTGTTTTTGTGATTAAAATAAATTTTAAATATTACCCTAACATCCGTCTTCCTGCGGGTCGGGTTCGGTTACTGCTCTGTTGGACGTGGGCCGGGCTCGGACAGAAAAATGAGGCCCGATCCGCACTCTAGACTATATACCTGTCCTCTGCACATTCTATATATCCTGAACTTTTGAACATCCCTCAACATTCTTTGCACATCCATACAGCCTCTTTTTTTCTTAATGTTATATAGTTATATGTATGTTATTTGTTTCTGTATTTATTGCATTACATTACATGTCATTTAGCTGACGCTTTTATCCACATATGTCAGAGGCTGCACGCCTCTGGAGCAACTATGGGTTAAGTGTCTGGCTCAGGGACACATTGGTTGATGTATCGCAGCGGGAATTGAACCCAGATCTCCCACACCAAAGGCATGTGTCATATCCACAGCGCCATCGCCACACATTTGCTTGTTTATTTCATATTAATGTTTAATATGTTTGTGTGCGCCAACAACCAAGGCAAATTTCTTGTGAGTGCTACTTACCTGACAATAAATCCTTTTCTAATTCTGATTCTGATGATTGGTACCAATGGATTCCTTAGGCCACCCAGTTTTAATATGATACCAATATCTTCACTCTAGCTTTAAAGCTACAGCCCCTAAGACCCAGTACGACGGCCAGGCCTGCCGGCGGTCCATCGGATCATTTTGAGGTTAAAGTTCCCCAGTGTTTGACTTTGTCTTCTTTGAGCAGGTGTTGGAGAACAAGTGGGCCAGTGAGCTGAAGCAAGTGACTGGCATTCAGAAGCACGAGTATCAGGAGTGGGTCATTAGTCTGCACCAGGACCTGCAGAAATCCAACAACAGCAGCCAAATCAAGTGAGTCTGTGTATACACTCAGACAACAGTCTCTGGTAACATGTTTTATATAGAATTTGAAAACGATTAATTGTTCAGCCCTAATGTACGCACATCTGATATGTGTCGGCTCACTTTACACCCATACGCAGCTGAACAGACTCTTTCAGTTCTGATCTTGCTAAAGCAATAGTTGATCCAAGATGATGAACACTGAAGTCGTTGCTTAGTTTCTTACTCTTGTTTGAAAAAGAAAGGCTGCAGTGCAGAAACGGATAAATTCAATGTGCAGATGCGGCAGCTTGGAGGGTCATTGTCAAAATACAGCTATTGAGTTGCACTTTATGATCTTTATTTGCTTACAATGTGGCATTGGTGCAGAGGCTTTGGCTTTTCTGGGCTGTGAGCTTTAAGTTCAGCTTGATTTTATTTAGGCCTATACAATGATTTAGCATTAAAAAGTAGAGTATTATGGAATTCCTGCCCAACGGCGCCAAAAATAAACTGCCTACCTCATCTTTAAGTACGATTTTGAATGCAGGACTGTTACTTGTACCGGAGTATGTCTACAGTGTTGTATTTCTACTTTTGCTTAAAGTGCTCATATTATGCTTTTTGACTTTTCCACTTTCCTTTATTGTCTTATATATATTTTTTGTGCATGTTATAGGTTTACAAAGTGAAAAAGCCCAAAGTCCACCCCAAAGGAACTTACCATCTCCAACAGAAAACCCTGTTCACCAACCGCGCCAAACAGCTCTATTGTAGTCCAGCCTTTACTTCAGAAACAAACGTGGGTCACTTTGTAACACACGTTATAATGCTCGCCTAGCTGCTAGCGTGGCACGCCCTCATACTCTGCTTCTGACTGGCTAGTAGTGCTGACCTAGGTACTGCACATGTGCGACTCCCAACAAAGATGGAACAGAAGTGAGATGCCTCACTCTGTAGCTAAAACAGAGAGTTCAACACACAGGGTGAAACAGTACAACAAAAATATGGTGTTTTTTGAAAATTAAACCATGTAAACCTGTTCTGATGTAACCTCTAAATACATAAATTATGAACCTGAAAATGAGCATAATATAGGCACTTTAAGTTAAAGATCAGAGTACTTCTACCACCACTGCCCTTAGGGATCTCAACAGCTGCACTTCTGCAGGCGTTCTAATCCAAAACGCGACGTGTCTGCTGGCGCTTTGAAGTACAGACTCCATTTACATGGAAAATGAAGGGATTAAAAGAGGTCAAAAGCTCATCTTAGTTTGACTGATGCTCAGCTTTGCTTCATCAGTTATGACTGGCATGTTGGGATAAGAGTTGAGAAAAAATCTAATAGTGGTTAACAGTAATGTGGTCCCGCAGAGAGGCGGTTTGATTCAGGCAGTGGTGGAAGAAGAATTCAGATCCTTTACTTAAATAAAAGTACGAATACCACACTGTAAACATACTCTGTTACAAGTAAAAGTCCTGCAGTGAAAGTGTTATGTTTAATAAAAGTATGGGAAATGTACTTAAAGGAGAAATCCGGCGCAAATTGAACCTAGGGGTTAATAACACATGTGTACCGAGTCGACCGTTCTCTGGGATGTTTTTTCATGGTAATCGAATGTGACCAGTTTTAGCCCAAACCGCTAATTAGCTTATAACGCTAGTTGTCGGGGCACTGGTAAAGTAAAAAGAAATCGCTACTTTTATACCACTAACAAGGCTCAAAATAGCACCACACTTCAACGGTAGCATAATGAGGGTCCCTACATGTAAACTGAAGCATTGAGAACTTTGTAGGTCTACAGACAGTTTATTAAAGGTCCCATGACATGGTGCTTTTTGGATGCTTTTATATAGACCTTAGTGGTCCCCTAATACTGTATCTGAAGTCTCTTTTATATAGACCTTAGTGGTCCCCTAATACTGTATCTGAAGTCTCTTTCAGCCTTGGTGCAGAATTCCAGCCACTAGAGCCAGTCCCACAATGAGCTTTCCTTAGGATGTGCCATTTCTGTGTGTGTAGCTTTAAATGCTAGTGAGGAGGAGAGAGGGGGGGTGCAAGGTGGACGGTGGGGGTGTGGCCTTGACCAACTGCCATGCTTCGCTTGTTAGCAATCCATGATGTCTCTCTCTTTCTCATGGGTGGGCCAAATTCTCTGGGCGGGCAAAGCAGAGAAAGGGGAGGTAACCTTGCTCCTTATGACCTCATAAGGAGAAGATTCCAGATCGGCCCATCTGAACTTTCATTTTCTCAAAGGCAGAGCAGGATACCCAGGGCTCGGTTTACACCTATCGCCAATTTTAGCCACTGGGGGACCATAGGCAGGCTGGGGGAACTCATATTAATGTTAAAAAACCTCAAAGTGACATTTTCATGCCATGGGACCTTTTTAAAAAGTTTATAAAGGCTGTACCGTTCGCAATATTTTTTTTCCCACTATTGCTACGCCAAGACCCACCCTTCAATAGCTACTATTGGCCAGGCGTCCATGCTTACGCAAGGTAATGTAACCTGATTTGTTTAGTTCATATCCCCTGACCAATCAGCTATCCTAACCTTAACCACTCGAGGTCAAATGCCTAACCCATCGACCACTATTGCCACGCCAATGGGTCTTGGCGTGGCCATAGACCCATTGGCTGTTCGCGTATACAGGCAGGCGCCATTTTGGCAAAACAGTCAAGATCAGTCCAACGACAAACGCCGTGCTTGAGCTATGTTACTGGTTACTGGTTGCACGGCGTTTGTCGGTTTGCGCTAAAACTGGTCACCTTCGATTAGCATGAAAACATATCCCAGAGAACGGTCGACTCTGTACAAATGTGTCGTCAACCCCTTGGTTCATTTTGCGCCGGATTTCTCCTTTTTTAAAGTATTAAAAGTACTCAATGCAGAAACATCCTCATTTTAGAAACTGGAAACGATCAAAACTGTCAATCAACTAAGTGATTAATCAGCTTATCATTTCAGCTGTGCTTGTAGGCCTGTATATTGCTGCATAGTTTTTATAATAAAACCTTGTATTTTATAAACTAAATGTGTTTTTTGTGCAAAAATCTTAATTTGTGGAGTAACTAGTAACTAAAAGCTCTTTTTAAAAAAAAAAAAAAAAAAAAGATATTTCAAAAGTGCCTCATTTGTTCATGAATGTCTTTTTCCTGGGCAGTATAAAAATCATTTTAGAAAATACAGTATAAAAGTCTGCGTTACACTTTCCCTTTTTCTTGGGATGAACCAGACTTTGTCAGTACACTTGTACATATTTGTTTGCATGATTGATTTCCAGTGAGGAGATCAAGGTGCAGTCCAGCCAGCTGTCGGAGCTGGCAGATTCTGGGGCCAGGATGTTTGAGGAGCAGCCTCAGCTGGAGGAGAGTTTCACCATACACTTAGGTGCTTGATTTCTTATTCTCTTTGTGATTAACAGTTTTTTATTTTTTACTTTTCAACAGCATACAAAATGTACAACTTGCAACATGTCGCATTCCGTTTCACAATGATGCTCTTGTTTTTGTCATGTGTTATAAATCCAGCGCACCCCGGCCCTGTCCTTTTTACAGCGGTGTGCTTTTCGCCCGATTTCGCAAAGTTACTGACTGGAACGTGTTTAATATATTTTACCAAAATATTGAATATATGTGAAGGGGTTTTCACTAGGTTGTGGCAGTGTACTACAACACATTTGATCCAATTTATTTTGGTCCAATTCATTTTTTTATACATTTAATGTATTTATATTTCTTTTTTATTTGTTTTTCCACTTAAGTTATATTTAAAGTGAAAATAAAAACCCACTGTTAAAAAGACAAGTTTAAAAAAAAAAGAAAGAAATGTATGAGGTTTCCAAAGTCGATGAGTAATCGTGTAAAATAAAAAGATAATATTGACCAAATAATCGTGATTAGAACGGCCCTAGGATAAGAAAGCAGTATGGATGTGAACTACAGTACAATTTATAATAATTTTCTGATTAATATGTGTAGGTATCTTTGTGTATTTATTATATAATAATCTATATATACTAGGGCCGGGACAATGTGCTTTTGTCCCGATTCGATTCTTTCACTATACATGGGTGCCGATTCGATGTGTATCGCGATTTTTATTTATTGCGATTCTAGAAGTGTTACGATTCCATTGTATTGATTATTGGGATTTTCTTTTCCTTCTTGAACAAAAACAAAAGTTGAATAATACACTTCTAGAGACAATCTATCATGAGACATTTCTATAAAATAATTGTTTGCACGTCAGTCAGTCTGACATTTATTTCATTTGTAAAGAAGTAAATAACACGGCCGGGTCAGCTCAGTTGGTAGAGCAGGCGCACGTATATAGAGGTTTACTCCTTGACGCAGTGGCCGCAGGTTCGACTCTGACCTGCGGCCCTTTGCTGGATGTCATTCCCCCTCTCTCTCCCCTTTCATGTCTTCATCTGTCCTGTGGAAATAAAGGGCTGAAAATGCCCAAAAAATCATCTTAAAAAAAGAAGTGCATAACATAAATTTTCTGCTTTCGGTCAGAAAAGGTATATGATGTACATGTAGTCCGCGGTACCGTATAAACAGAAAATATTAATAAAAAATATAGATTCTAGGAAAAAGGGGGGGAAAAAATCACGATACATACAATGTTTGATTCCCCCCCCCACCACCCCCCACCCCTAATATATATGTATGTATTGTGATCAGGAGCGCAACTGAAGACGATGCATAACCTGCGGCTGGTCCGGGCAGACGTGCTGGACTTGTGTAAGCACCGGCGGCACGGCAGCGGCGGAGAAAAGCTGCGGCGGCTGCAGACGGCCCTCTCGCTCTACTCCTCCTCCCTCTGTGGACTGGTGCTGCTGGTCGACAACAGGGTCAACTCCTACAGCGGCATCAAGAGAGGTCAGTGTTGGGGGGCGGGGGGGGTGTCTTCTTACAGATGTTGTCGCCTGGACAACCGTGTTGGTGGTGTTTTGTAGAAAGATGAGATTCAGACCAGACTCTGATTGGCTCTCACTTTAACAGTGAGAACAACGGTATTCTGTCACTCCTCTTTCAATGATTTGTTTAACCCTTGTGTTGTCTTCCCGTCAACCTTGCAACGCTTTTATCGCTTTAACCCCAACGTTTTTGTCACTTTTCCTGATGTCTTTGTCTATTTTTTTTCTCCGCCTTTTTATCGTTTTTGTGTTTTTTCTTCCCACGTTTATTGAATCTTTTCTCTTACATTTTTGTCACTTTTTTGTCAACGTTCTTTTATGATCTTTTTTCTCCAAATGGTATTAAATTGAATAAAACACCCAAATGCAATGAAAGAAATGACCTGATCATTTATTTTACTTGTGAAGAGCGTTGTAGCGAGCCATCCACATTATTATTTTTGTTTTTTTAATTTGGTTAAAAGAATTTTTTTATATAGAAACTTTTTGAAAATGGGTCAAATTTGACCCGAGGACAACAGGAGGGTTAAAGACCAGCTACTCCATTCACCTATAAGTTTTTCCGGGCAAATAATAATAAAAAGAAAAGTACCTGCGCAAAGTCAATTTTTACTTACGTAGCCCCTAAGGGGACATTACTTTTTTTAAATTCCTTGTCCACATAAGAAACTTTCTGGTGAGTATGCAAAAGTACCTCGTGCTCACCAGAAACCAGTCTAAGGCTAGCAAAATGATGCTAACAAAGTACTGCTAACAGTATGTGGCTAAAGTTAATATTTCACATTCACAGTATGAAATCAGTTAACCGTTGCCTTATCATCTTTAACTTTGTTGATGACTCCATCAGGTGCATTACGTTACGTTTTCAGGAAGATGAATACCTCCTCCTCGGCAGCCATTCGGACCGCTACTCAGATTGGTTCCTCGTTCGCAGCAGAAAGTTTCTTGAGCACGCCAGATGAAAAAAAAAAAATATTCCCATGTCCCTTTAGGGGCTCCGTATTTACTGGCCCCTATATTACACTTTTTTTTTTATTAGTGGTTATCAACTAATGAAAAGATTTAAGTAAGTTGCAATATTTGATCTTCATTTACAATGTATAAAGTAAATGCATCATGGACAGTGTCATAGATGAGTTAAAGTTCATATTGAAAGTGAAGGCTATTATTTAAAAAATAAATTCAAATATAATTGCAATAATTAACTTTACCGGAGAGACAGCGGTTTCTATTTGGAATTTGTTACATAAAAACAAAAACAAATTTAAACTATTTATTTTTTATAACCAAGTGGGTTGTAATATGTACTAACGTGCAACGCTTATTATTAAACCCTGTTTGGATAGATTTTTTTCTTTTTAGCGTTAGAGTGCAGTATAGAGACATAATTACAGAGATGTTAACTCTAACCTCATGCATCATTTCATCCCTGGCCTGTTCTTTGTTGCTGCCCCCCCAGACTTTGCAACTGTGGCGAAGGAGTGTACAGACTTCCACTTTCCCTGTCTGGAGGCGCAGCTGGACGAGGTGCAGCAGGTGGAGCTCTATGCCAGAGCCCAGCGGAGCAGCAAGCAGAAAGAACAGCCTGGTTAGACTTTTGGTTGTTCCATTACAGCTCTGACGTAGACAGAGGATTAGAAAGAGAAAGGCTGCTGAGGTCCAGGCTTCCACAAATCTCCTGGATCCTGGATGTACAGTTCACCGGAAAATCAAAAGCCTGGACACGGACTCTGCATTACAAAACACTCAACTAATATTGTTATTCATGGCCTTATTTAGCAGTGCCACTCAGACACAAAGCCACAAGATCCAAGTGGTTGTACCATCTAAACCAGAGATCTTCAACAGGGGGCCCGTGACCCATAGGGGGTCCTCAGAGTTAGTCCTCTGAGTGATAGCTTTTTTTTGCTAGCTAATAGCTGTATTTGGATCAATTTTCTATCACTAGCAAATAATGATTTCTTCAAGGAATTCAGTACCTTTTACCTTTCATCTTTTACATGAGAGTAACATTGAAGCTGTCTTCAAAAGAATGAGCGGAGGGGGAGTATGACTTTAGACCTGACTGTAACAGTGTTGCGGTACGGAAACTTCACACTGCGAAACATTTCAGAGTGGGAGAATGTCAGCGACATGCCCGTAGTATGAGAGGGGGGGGTTTAAATAGTCATTAAGTAGAAGACACTTTATTTTACTGCTACTGCATTGAAGGGAAAGTGCGTCCAGATGCTTATCACAGCACAGCTTGAGTGGTTGGTGGAGTAGAGCTGTCTATATAGAAACATTCTTTCTAGGTTACAAGCCTTTCAAGGAAAGTCAAGCCCCCCATTGCTGTGAACTGTCCGTATGAGATATTTAGATCAATCTTTTTTTTTTTTTTTAAACGTACTGATTTTCGTTCTGTTTTTCTATGTTTATCCTTACAGAGATTCCAAGGAACGGAGGCGACGATAAGAGCAAAAATGTGGAAAGAAATCCGTCTAACATCTTACCAGGTAATGGATATCAATAGATTTTGTACACTTGACGCCTATAGGGCTGGGTATCGTTCAAAAATGTTCCATACCGGTACAGATACCAATACCGTGACTTTGATACCGGTTCCTAAACGATGCTTTTTTTCGATACCAATTTAATAAAAAAAAAAGAAATTACAACATTACACATTACGGCACACATCTTTATTTTTCAGCTCCTACTACGTGAGCCCTGTCTCTGAGTGTAACGTAGCGTTTTTCCTGCTTGTCTCTATGACGTGTAATGTTAGACATCCAATCACATTATAAGATCTTGGTAGAAACATGCTGCGTGCTTACTGGCTCACTGACGCTGATGAGATTTACTCCTTATAGGTATTGAAATTGGGTATTGAATGACGAGGCATCTTTCGATAATCAATACTTTAGAGGCAATTCGGTCGGTGCCTAAAAAGTCTTGAATTCGGCACCCAGCCCTACTGACGCCAGTCAAATGCTGTTCTGCGCCCCGTTTTGCCAACATCACACACTGTACCTGCCGCGTCTCCCTCCAAAGGTGAGTTTTACATCTCGCGGCACTCCAACCTGTCCGAGGTCCACGTTGTCTTCCACCTGTGCGTGGACGACAACGTGCGCTCAGGGAACATCACGGCCCGGGACCCGGCCATCATGGGCTTGAGAAACATCCTGAAGGTGTGCTGCACGCACGACGTCACCACGGTGACCGTCCCTCTGCTGCTGGTCCACGACATGTCAGAGGTAAGAGGGGCTCAGAGCACTCAGAACGCTTGTCTGTATGTATGTACACTTTATAATCATCACTAATTAAACTTAAGTTAATGGTTATTTAACTGTTAACTAACCACAACATGATAATTAATGTTTACTAATTATTAGCAGAGCTATAATTAATGTTATTTATTGTTGCGAACATCATAGTATTTTATATATTATGTTAAGTATTTGTTAATGATTGCCAAATGATTTGTAAACTGTCGATAAACATTATTTGAATGGCTATGATAAAGTTGCAACTGATGGTTATAATACATAATAATAATACTTTATTAATCCCGCAAGGGAAATTATATACCTTAATAATGGTTAATACATACTTTGTAAAGCATCTATAAACATTATTTAGATAGCTATTATCAGTGCAAATCACATGATCATCTCCTGTATGTATCTCCACCATACAAAGATTTTATTTTTTTGCGGGGGGGCATTTCTGCCTTTTATTGGCTAGGAAAGCAGAGATATGAAAGGGGAGAGAGATGGAGGAAGACATGCAGAAAAACCGTCACAGGTCGGAACCTTGGACCTTCTGCATATAAATAAACTTCTGCATATGTGTGCCCGCTCTACCAACTGAGCTAAGCGGCCACACCATACATTCTTTACTTTACAATAGGCAGCAAAATGATTTTTATAGATGGTTTACAAAACAATTGTTAACCATTGACACATCTTAACTAACTACTTTATAAGAAGTATAACAATGTAGTAATGGGATACCTCACAGGAATTGTAGGAGCCAAATTAGTTTTTTTTTTTTTTCGAGTAACCAGACATTGGCTTTTGTTTCTTGTGTGTACGTTGGGTGTGGCTCTGCTATTACCTGGGGGGAAGTTCTATATAAGGTAGGATCCTGTAGTCGGCAGGTGTTTGGCTGTTGACCAATGAACTGATGGACCAACAGAACGAGATACAGAGTTGCTGGTCAGAGCTAAAATTGTTACACTCCTCTTACGCGTCACATGTTACTATAAACTTCCAGATGAATCATCGGTGGATTTTTTCCTGAGAAACAAATAGTACATCATGGTCAGAGAAATACACTGCTTCTTGCTCCCGTGAAAGATCACGTGTGTGTAGTTTAGTGTACTTGTTTGAATGTGGAAAATCTTTCTATATTGTATTTTTGGTCAAAGAAAGTGAAGAACAAGAAGAAAGAACAAAGCTACTCTCTACTGTAATGTTATGTTTCATGTGTAGTGACTCAAATTGGCCAGTTACGAAAACTCCACTGTTTTGATAAAAATGTAAATGTGTTTTTTAAGATTTATTTTATTTATTTTGAACAAAAACAGCAGGAATAACTAGGATGGGAAGAGCAAAAGAAACAGATCAGGAGAGCTATAAAATATGATGAAACTCATTCTTCCGATTATTCCGACACCACAAAAATGCAACACAAATGCCCCATCTTGCAATTTTAACAAAAGTCAAAAGATAATTCTTCTAACAGCGTCGTGATTTGTATCCGCTCCAAAATTGAATGGGTTCTTCCTTGGCCCATTTTACACGCTTCCACCAAGTTTCATAAAAATCGGGCCAGTAGTTTTTCCGTAATCCAAATCAAACGGGTTAAAGAACACAACAGGACGTCACACAAATAAGCCGTTTCATTGACACACTCCCTGTGCCGCAAATCGCCGGATGGCTGTTTCCCTGTCTGAACGCAGACTAAGAAGTGTGTGATTGTTTGCGGTTGAAGGTGAAGAAAACCTGCTGGCCACACAAGTCTCCGTGGCTCTAGCTGATGGCATAGTCCCCATTTTCTTCCCTTTCATTAAGCCTCTGCTTGTTTATGCACTGCATCCTCAGCTGTGGCCTGGCTTGTCGGGCTCTGGCTGTGAATTAGCCTACATCTTAACGTTTCCCAGGTTTCAAGCCAGGACGGCTAAAGTAGAGAGCCCTGGACTCTTCTGTTTACTTAGTACCTCAGAGTGTATGTACGGCAGCACTCCACTCAAAGTATAGGGGAGAGTAACAGAGAAAGCTTTCAGTGACTGATGAACTGAGCCCGAATCAAGCAGCGTTTTAGGGAAATACCCCATCACAAAAAGGTGGATTTTTGGAATTCTGCTGGAAATGAATGGATTTGGGACCTGAATAGCAACTCCTTCTTAGTTCTTAAACTGAAATAAATACAAATTGAAACCTAATAAACTTAGAATCACATTTGTTGGAAAGTAAATTCTCATCAATCCTCTGTCTGGAGTGCACTCATGCCACAACATGCCCAGTGCAATTTTTCTTCTCATCTCTATTCAAGGGTATTTTTTTTTTTTTTTTTTTTTTTTTTACATAACCAAAGACTTCTAACTTCTGAAGCCTCAGGAACCAGAGGAACTTTAATTAGTAGCTTCTGGTTCCACATCAAAACGTTCCGTCAGTCACCTTCTTATCAGTCTGGTTTGCCATTTAGTGGAGATGTGTGCCTGTTTGTACAAGCCTATTCTTGTGTTTTGGCATTTAAAACAACACTAGTTATGCTCGAACTGCAGACTACGATCAAAATACAACTGTGCCTCTTATTATAATTTTTTTTAGATGGTTTTCATTTTTCCCCCTGAGCATTGAAGCCTGGAAAAGGAACTCAGAAGAATTGCATAATAACATTGTAATACTAGGGGTGGGGGGGAGAAATCGATACAGCATAGTATCTCGATATTTTTCATAATACTGTATCGATACACAGACGCGTGCGATAGTGACGATATTAAGTTTGACACACCTTTCATTCAATGCCCTTTTTTTTTATTAATATAGATTCTCATTGAAGGATTAATATCAAAACTATGAATGAACACATATGGGATGATGTACTTAACAAAAAAGTGTACAAATTCCATATGTGTTCATAGTTTTGATGCCTTCAGTGAGAATCTACGATGCAAATAGTCATGAAAATAAAAAGGAAATGCATTGAATGAGAAGGTGTGTCCAAACTTTTGGCCTGTACTGTATTATTATATATGTGTTGGTCAGTTTGTCTGCTTGACAATCCCATTTTGCAGCATTAAAATTGAAGTGAGATGAACGAACCGAGAAATTTCTCTTTTTAGATAAATACAAGATGAAACACATACAGTAAGAAATGACTACAACAGTCAGAGTTCCACAATACACAAAAAGAGTGTTCAGATATCAGCATATAGACTAAAACGCCAATGGTTCCACAGTCTCAAAGTGAACCTAACCGCACTCATTGCAGGGTTCACTAGTGTTGCAGTTATGCTGTTGAATGACTCCATTAGTCTACACATACATCTGTACATGAGATTCCTGAGTACAGCGGGACAGGTGGCTACATCAACACTTACAAACATTTGGCTTGCACTGCGCCATCGTGGCATTTTAAGCAGCAGCCTTATGCCATCATTATATGCCACATTAAGTTTCTGTATACTGCTTTTTTTTATAGCGGCGCCACAAGTGGGCAGTATACATTGGGGTGCAAAAAGCTTAAAACAGATAAATAGATGAAGAACAGATGTAGACAAAGTTTCAATATATTTTTTTTAAATATTTTGTGTAAAGATAGATACAGTCACCTGACAGGTAGTCTCGCATTGCCAGGCCTATGTCCACGGTGCTGTGGAGAAAGCTCTGGCTACACCATACATGCATACATACATACTAGGATAGGAGGGAAAAAAACGGTCTGGGTTTTTGCATTTCTTTAAACCAATCACAATTGTCTTGGGCGGTGCCAATCTGCGGTCGTAGCGGCGGTGGCTCTGCAATATGGTGTCAGGAATGAACTTGTTTTGGGGGAACATTTACACCCCGCAAAAGAATGTTAAATGTACACATAATACAGTAACGTCAGCTGTATAAATTAGCTAGATCTATGGTTAAAAGTAATTTGCTCTTACCAGTGTATCGCCGTGTGTACTTTGTGCATAACAAATCCCCGCCAATCGTTCCGAAAAAGTCCCAGTTAGAGAGTTAATGCAGTGAACATATTCTTTGTAAATCTTTACAATCAAGCAGGCATGCCTTGTTGCACAGTCTAAATTTTCTTCAAAAGTTGCCCTTTTCAGCGTGTAGCTTGAAGTTTGTCGTTTCCCGAAAAAGAACGGACAGCGGCAACACAACACGCCGGCGATTATCCTGGAAATGAGTTGTCGTCGATCCAGGCTACCTGACAGGAGACTGCGTTTCACCTAGTCAATATGTAATATATATACAGTATCTAATTTGCATACGTGTGCAAGACTCAGACTAGGGATGTAATGTATCAAAATGTTAAACTGTATGACTCAGCTCTAAAGCCACCGACACAAATTGCGCTGACTTTTTTGATTTTGAAAAGTATTTCTAATCTCATTTCTCTCCTCATCTCTGCAGGAGATGACCATACCGTGGTGTCTTAAGAGAGCCGAGCTGGTGTTCAAATGTGTCAAAGGTAAGACGAACGTTTTAACACATCAACACTGTTCAAACAGCAAGGGCCCTATCTTGCACCCGGCGCGGCGCAGCGCAAAGCCCAACGCAAGTGTCCGACGTAAGACCGATGCAGTTGTCAATTTCCCATCCAGCGCCCACGTCGTTTGAATAGCAAATCCACCTGCATCTGTGCGCCCATGGGCGTGCTGGTCTTACAGGGAGGTGTGTTCAGGTGCATTGTTGGCGTATTGCTATCTTAAGGCAGCGGGAAGTGATTGCGCCATTGACCAACAAAACCCTGGTCAATAACGCAACATTTCATTGTTACTTTAACGCCTGCTTCACCTCGTAGAGTTTTGGTGGCATAGTGCCCGTGCCATATACGATCTGCTCGCGCGCTTTCACTTCACAGCAGATCAGTTTCTTCTCCTGAAAAGCTCTCCTTCCTGCTTAGCAAATCCGCCATCATACAGTAATAGCAATGCGCCAAGGTCCAAACGCGCCTGGCTTTTAAAGGGAATGGGAGATTACACTCTGATTGGTTTATTGCATGTTACGCCCAAAACACACCTATGATTTATTAAGACACTAAGTACAACCCTTTTGAACCATGCGCCCGGCGTACGGACCCTTTTTTCCGCCGTTTAACTACCAAAAGTGGATTCGTACAGGCCCTAAACGCACCTGCGCCAGGCGCTTCACGCCATGCGCTTAGATCGTTAAAAAAATAGGGCCCCACGTTACGTTGCACCTTGTATTGTCCCCCATTCTGCTATATATTGGTGTATTCATTACACTTTCATCGACGACTACCCAAATGTAAACGTGACGTTGTGATGAGCTGCAGTATTTCCAGCTGACGTTTGATAGCAGAGATCTGTCAAGCCCGAAACACACAAGGTCTTGTTTTTTATTCCCTCCGAGTCAAAGAGCAAGGGATTCGTTTTTTTAGCTGAAATCCTTCTTTGAAGAGAGAGACTCACATGTGTGTCCACTGACAGTATTGTAGATTTTCCATAATGGAAAGCTGATCAAAATGTTCCTCTTGACTGGTGAAACAGCTGCTATCTTGCTTGAGAGGAAGACCATGCAGGCTTCAGGGAAGGTAGATACTAGAGGTGTTGAAATTAATCACATAAAAATATGCATCGAATCGTGGATATGGACGATGCTGCATCGATAATTGGCTGGCTCATAATCGATTATTTCTGTTTACAGTTTAATGTAGGCCTAACAAAATTTCTGTTTACATATTCTGTTATGTTTTTGCACATTCAGGAAGTGCCATGTGCTCAGTGCTGTAGTTTTATGTATCCAATTGATTTAGTATTAAAGCACTGCAGAATGTTTTGTTTTTGAAGCTTGAAAAGCTGTGAATTAAATATCCTGCATGGCTTTAATAGAAAAATGTATTTGACGATACGATGCATCAAGATATCGAATTGAATCACTGATGTGATAATCGTGATTGAATCGGGAGATCAGTGAAGATTCACACCTCTAGTAGATACACAATATAATGTTATTACAAAACTTCGTTCCTCCTGCAGAGGAGCATATCAATCGTAATTAAAGATAATTAATTTAAAAAAAGTACCCATACTTTTTTTACTACATGCTTCTTGTTTTCCCTAAATAGTTATTTTCTGAGGATATACACGCGGACAGTTCTTTAAGCCATTTACCAATACTTGGTCTATTTACATTTTTGATAAACGTAAATAGATAAAATCTCTTTTATCATATATGTTACCTCTTCCTTGAACTTTTTTTTTAAATCTTATGTCATTCCTAAACACAATGGAAACATGTCCCTTTGGATTGTCCACATTTCAAAACAGATGGATGTTACATTCTGTTTTATTTGCAGGCTTTATGATGGAAATGGCCTCGTGGGATGGAGGAATATCGCGCACAGTCCAGTTTCTAGTGCCAAAGGTGAGAGCAAAGTGTACCGCCTCTATTTTTGGTTTAACAGCTTTTAGCTAAGGCAACACACAGTCGTCCTTTGAGTAATTGCTTGCCAGCAAATCTCTGTTAATTCAACAGAAATGTATACTTAAGGCCTCACAGGTACACAGCATCACAAAAGGCACACCTGGCCTTGCTGTACATAGCTTTAAATGCAGTGAAGAGAGACTGTTTGAAAAGCATGCCATAAATCAGAGATTTTAGAGCTTTAGGTTCTCTTGACCAGTTTTTACACTACTGTGATAAAAGAAAGCTTAAACTCATCCATATAATTGTGTGATAATCGATGGGATTAATGTGTAGTTTACCAACTCTAAGGCGTAATCTTGAATTTACTTGGATATCTAGGTCTCACCTTATGTAAAAGTAAAAGAGCAAAAACCTCTAGGTTCAGCTTTGAAGCAAAGTTTGTCTGTCATTTTGCTAGTCTGGTTGTCATAACTCTGTTATTTTATTTTGGGCTTCAGGATGTTGGATACCCATCATGTTGACCATTCTCGATGTTAAAACCAGCGGCATCAAAGGACTGCTTCCTGTCAGCTACATGCTCAGACACCATTCGAAATAGCACCTCTGAAACAACATTGTTTTCTATGCCTCAAAGAGACGCGGCGGCTAAATATACGCTCTGTGTTTGTGTGTGGATGAATGATGCGTCTGTTTTTGTGGTTTTGGCCTGGGGTCCATCATTCTCTTTCCTCCAGGGTCTAATTCTGCCCATGCAGCT